>NW_027526361.1:53776081-53961683 GCF_048455015.1 Haemaphysalis longicornis | reverse complement strand
GAGCCTTGTATCGAAACGCGTGGGTTCGGTCCCCACTCTGGGCGCGTGTTTTTCTTTCTTTCTACTGTATATTTAAAAAAAATGTTCATTTCATTAACCGTAGTATAAAAATAAAAGAGCCTAACCACACCCCTATGCCTCCTTTGGCGTCGTAGACTGCTGACCTATCTTTCTGTATTTCCTCAACGAGCCCCTCATTTCCTTACTATATATATATATATATATATATATATATATATATATATATATATATATATATATATATATATATATATACAAATCTCCATCTCTCTCTCAATCTGTCTCTCTATCTCCATCTCTCTCTCTCTCTTCCTCTCTCTCTCCTGTCTCATCTCTCTCTCTTCAGACGGTGTACAATCGAGGCGGCTGAACTTTAAAGCACTACACGAAAGCATCCCTAGACAATTTGTCAAGCTGCCTCTCTCAGTGGCCCACACCGGTGGCTGAGTGGCGAATGCGTCGTGCTGATGAGTCCAAGGACACGGGTTCGATCCCGGCCATGGTGGCTGCTTTTCAGATGGAGGTGAAAAGCAAGAACGTCATATGGGGAGATTTCGGCGCATGTTAAAGATCACCAGGTGGTCTTAATTATTCCGAAGCCCTCCGCTACGGTAACTCCCATAGCCCTTGTTAAAGCTTCGGGGCGTTAAATCTCCGAAATTGGGATTCAGGTTTCAGTGTGCCAAGCGCGCTCGATTTAGGTATGTTTGCATCACGACGTAATTGCCATAAAATACAGCAAATTATGAGTATTATCACCCTAAGTTGGTATTCAACTCTTGGTGTGCCAAGTGCGCTCGGTTTAGGTCTGTCTGTATAAGGACGTAATTGCCGTAAATTGTACCAAGTTATGAGTATTAGCATAATTTATTGCCTGCATAGCATTTTCCATTTCGATATTAGGGAGACGTCACTTTTGATAATTCGGCTAACGTGTATTAACAACAAATTGTAAGCGGTATAGTCCTCCCTAACAAAGCTGCAATTCGATTTAGTGCGGCTTGCCTTGGTCTGATGCTCGCTAGGAAACTCCCAGAAGCACCAGCCCACGCCGGGCTCGAGCAACAGCGGAGACAAGGAAACATTGGCAAAATGCATGCTGGTGTCCAGCGCTCAAATACTACATTTCTAGTATCACCAGAAAAATATTCCTACGTGACCTGGCTATCCTCTGGTCAAAGGTTTGGTAGCGCGATTCAAGTCGCTATAGTGGTTCAAAAGAAACGGGACCAGGATGAACAAACACTTGATTCGTTGCCGCTCACGCGAGAGTCTTCAGTGCATTCCGCAGCCGTTATGCAAACAATGTTATGCATGAGCATACATGCCCCCACTCTGAATTTTCGAGCCGAGTTAATATGAAGCTTGTCAATTAAGGATGCGTGTCATCGGAAAATAAGTATACCGTTTCTTGAAGCCAAACGCCTGCGTCGGCAGCAGCCAAAAAAGAACCCTGCTTGAAAACGTGTTGCTAAGCGACACCCACGATAGTTGGTCGTCTGCTAGCATCGTCGTCTTCTAGCATGCCAAGCTGCAGTCTCCTGATAAAGCACTGCTGTCTTCAAAGGAGGTCGGCTGCATTTAGATTGAGGTTGGACTTGACTTCACTTGACTTGATTCGACTTGACTTGACTTGAGTTGAGTTGAGTTGAGTTGAGTTGAGTTGAGTTGAGTTGAGTTGACAGGACTCGACGAGACCGAGACCAAGCAGGGCTGGACTTCAGTGACCTGGTCTAGCAAGACACGCTGACAGTATAGTGTGACTACTTCTCAATGCTGCGTATATTTGTCACCATTGGATTACCAGTACGTATAAATAAATATGCGACGCTGCAAATAGTATGCCTAAGGGGAGCTTAGGATGGCATAACGGCGCTCAGCTGAGCTAACACTCTCTAGTAAAGCGAAAATAAAAGTGACCGTCGTTTTTACTCACTTACTCAATTTAGTCCTTTCATTTTATTTTTTTCTCAGATAAGTGCCAATGCCTATTTTCTTGCGTACATATTTTCATACCTTCAGATACGCATTTTCAGGCATTTACATTCCTGTATTTTATATTTTTTGCAAAATGTAAACAAATTACACTGCAAGCTAGGGTGAAGCCCCGACCCCTCAGCCTCGCTAAAATTTACTCCCTGTCGCAAAAACGCCGCACTGTTTGAAATCCAACTGCTGTAAAGCGATTAAAGTTGTTGTGCACGTCTGCGTGGGAGTAAATATAATGTTGTTGTTGTTCTTGTTGCTGAAACCTTTTTTACTCGGAAGGGCTTGGCTGCGGTCTTTGCAAGAAGGGGGAGAGAGCTCATGACTACACAATGCTTATTCGGTGGCAGCGTGAATAAACACAATTACTGCGTTAGCTGCCATCGTGGAATTCGCTGGGAGGGTGTAGCTGTATATCTTGTGAACGAGAAGACACGCAAAGAAGCCCAGCTCTGCGTGCCCAGCTAGACACAAGTTCATTGTTCCACGGCCAGCGTGCGCGCGTTTTTGCTTGCAAGCTTGAAACTTGGAACTTAAGAACGGGCTGCACGTTAGCTATGCAGCAGAACCACACGAGAACTAAGGAAGAGCGTGAATAGGAGAGACGTGGTCTAGTCGCGTCTAAGCTCTTCCACTATTTTAAAAACGGGAAGGAAAATAAAGCCCAAAACTTCAGACACGCCATTCCACTTAACTTGACTTAAAAACGGTTCGCCTTCGTTCGGTAAATTTTTGATCACACCTTAATAAGAGGCCTTACAAAGGCCTCCCTTGGAGTGTGTTTGACTTGAGGTAGGGTACAACGCTACCGTCATGCTTTCTTATGCTTCCCTGCACAGCTTTTTGCTCTGCGCTTGCGCAGTGGGACAGCTCCTGCAACGTGGGACAGCTCAGCGGGCATGCAACGTGAAGAGAGAACAACCAATACGTCCGGTGTCACCACTAGACTCGTAGTTTGCAATGCACCTCCGAGATGGCCGTTTCGCCCATCCGAGACAGCGTATACGCAATGAGCGCCTCTGATAACTTCATCAGATTTGCTTTTCATGAGCCTGAGTTCCCGTATAGTGGTTTTCCCACGCACCCGTCTCCAACAGTGACGTGCTCGCAATGTAACGGAAATCCGACGAAACAGCATCGCGATCGAGAACCATCATTTCAAGTGGGGCTTTCGAAGAAATTGGCGCTGGGGTCAGTGAACAACCTGCAGGTTGGCCAGAACTCACAACTGAGGGCAGCCTCTTCCACCTTTGTTTACGCTGCGACATCACGGCATGCCGTATTGGGCGTGCTATCAAATTCTGTGCACAGCTCCTACTAGGCTGCCTTTTTAACACGAAATTGTTTTGTTCCCGGATACACGAATATGTCACATACCTCATATCCGTCACGGAAGTGACGCTAGTACAACGAAGCAAGCGGCCTGGAAAGGGTGCACCCCTCCACCCAGGGTATTCTTGCGGGGAAGCAACCTTTAGTACAAAAGAGTACGTTGTACGTAGGGTTGTTCGTTTTCGGGTTTTATTTTTTGACACGAAAGTGTTTTATGCCGAGATACACCAAGATTTCCCTGCCGTCGTATCCGTCACATAGAAATGACGCCAGTACACCTTTGCCGAAGTGACCTGCCAGCAGGACGTCGCTCGCCAAGCACACCCACCAGGCAGCCGCCGTCCCACAAATCATGCTCAGCTGCTGATTTCGCTGCACATTTCTTTTTCGTGTTTTACCGATTTCTATGACAGAGGAATCAACCACAGTTTTTTTTTTTTGTCTCAGAGAAACGACATCTGTTTTTCTGTTTACCACCAGTTGTTACCGAGGATGGAAAGTACGAGAACCGAACATTCTAGAAAGAATCGAGTGAATCCTGCGAACCCAGAGCGAACATCTGCCGTTGCACCGTACACAAGTGGAAGTTGCACGAGTAACAATGTTTTCCCGCCTGGTCACGTGGAGCTTTTGCACAATAACCGCAAAGTGAAAACCTGCGCACATAGGCATGCATACATCAGAGCACACGCAATGGTGCAGATCTGCACTTGCTTCCATTCTGATTTAGGCAAATATATTTGTATTGTTACCCATATATTCTCCACCCACACAGGCTCACAAGCGGCTCCTTTTCGCTCACGGACTCCTTGCGTAAGGGCTAAGGATAATTTTTAAATTAGATGCCTGCCTTCAACGATTCACTCTGTCGAGGCAGAATGAAGGTTCGTCATTTAAGGAATGGAATCTGCGTGAGGTAAGGAAAGTTTAAGGTTTGGCCCTAGGAACTAAGAAAGGAAGACTACACTTTCCTACTGTCAGTACTAACGGCTGTGACGCAGCCAAAATTGCAAAGTTCCTGTGCTGCAGCATGTGGACGTAGTTGGGGTTGCTATTCGTTCCCACTTCAAGAAATACGTTAATCATTTTGTGCCAGGTTATTGAGTGTCGAGTCATAAAATGATGTACCATTGCCACGAAAAAGAGAAAGAGACAAAAAGCGAAACGCAGCAAGGTTTGAACACAGCTTCATGGCCAGGAACAAACGCCTTGCTTCCTCGACCTGTTAGCAGAGCTTCGACAGGTTTTTTCAGGGAGTGGCGCTAGCTGTGACATCCCAGCATGCATTGACAACTAAGAATTGCAGGCGCTGGATATTTCGTTCATATTGAGGAGTGTTTATATTAACACGGTATATGTATTGATAAAACACGACTGAATGTTGCCTCACGTGAGTTTAGCTATGTATTGTATTACTGTACCCATTAGGTTTTCTTTTACAGACCTTCTTTTTGATCCCAGGCCGGTTACTCGAGTGTCTACGACGTGTCGGGAGCGGTCGACCAGCGCTGAACCCTCTTAAGCTACCTATGGCAACAATACTTCCAGGAGGAGGAGAAAAGCGAGCGGAAAGGCCGAGAGGTTATCCAGGCTTAGAGCCCGGATTGCTACTCGGCAGTGGGGAAGCGGTGTGCAGGGGATGCAAGAGAGGGCAGGCGAAAAAGAGGGAATATGAGCGGGGCCAAGCGTGTGTCCTACATGAAACGCGGAAGGGCTTTTGTTGCTTGTAGGGGTCATAGGGTCGATCCCTACAATCATAGGAGTTGATTTTAGGGGTCGATGTCCTAGAAATAGTCTCTACTTACGAATACTGGGGGCAAAAAACAAAGCACATGTTCGATTGTCTCTACAACCTCGCAGGCGTCGCAGAGGGCGCTACTGGCCATCCCGATGAGGGAGGATGCTCTGGCTATGCGCGTAACACCCAATAAAGATTTATACATACATTTTACGGGCGTCATTTATTTAGCCTTTACTTGGGTGAACAGCCGCAGACGTACATATTTTTTAAATTTCTGTGTTTTTTTTTTGTGGGGGTGGGAGAAGGTTGTTTATCGTTATTGTTGTTGACAAACTTCATTGACACAAAACAAAACACAACTTTCGGCCGCGAGCCGGCAACCAGTTGTTCCGCTTTATCAATTCTTAGAATGTTTTGCTACGATAAGCGAGGCAATCAGGGCGAGCAGAACGTTTCTAGTCACTGTATAGGATACAATAATGATATAGCACAGGGTAAACCAGAAAAGACGTTTTCAAGAGCCACGGATACAAGAGGTATGCGAAGAGTTGACATTTCAGGGTGGCTGATGCGCCGTTTGCGCGTCGTCTGCGACAGGATTGGTACACATGGTGGTAGATAGGAAGCCAGAAACGGTCAATTCAAAACCGGGTACAGCGCCTTCAAGTACAAGTAACAAACGAACGACGCACACACTAGTTCTTTTTACAGCAAACTAAACAAGAAGTGCAACGCGTGCCAAAGCGTGGCAGATAGATTGGGACTCGGAGGGAGAATGCCTTAGGCTAAACCGTGTTACACGCACACACGTCGTCCTCGACCAGAAGAAGACACAGTCATTGGCCTCGGGCAATACGGTTCGCACGTACACTGGGTCACCCCGCATTGGTTGCCAGCGCGTGCCCCGCTCTGTCGGCAACGCTGCGTGGAACAGGCTTCCACGCGTGGCTAGCACGCGACATTGTCAGCGGCAGCTCGTCAAATCCCCTCGGGAGTTGATGGGGCGAGCACAGAAAAGAGGCGAGCGCCGAGAAAAGAGGCCAGAACAAATGTGCTGGGCGAGTGACGACGGCGATATGTTGTTCGCTCCGACGCGCGTGTTGTCGTTCACGTCACGTCGACAACATTGTCGTCGTCGTCGTCGTCGCCGCCGCGGCCTTGCTTTTCCTTCGTCCTTCTTGCTTTTTCTTTTCATTCTTCTTTCGTCAGTGTTGCGCGCACGGAACTTTGGGGGCGGGCACAGGCACGCCCGTATATAACACTCTCCGGCTGCTAAAGGTTAATGAAAGGCTTTGCCGGGGTCCACGCGAAACGAAAATAAATGCCCCGGCATAGCAGCGGCCGAGAACAAATATGAAGTAAAAAAAAAAAGAAGAAGGAAGGGTGAAGAAAGGAAAAAGGGAGAGGTATAAATGACAGCCGTGCTGAGCTTTCAAATGCTGGGGATATGAATTGAAAAAATAAATATATAGACAGGAAATCCCAGTCATTGGGGGCTCGTTTAGATGCCCAGGAGTGCGAAACATAACGAAAATGTAGGGCAGAAAAAAAAAGGGGAAAGCCGTTTCGGCAACGCGCGGAATTCTGAACAAATGAAATGAGCCGAGCACATTTTGCGGGCGTCGAACCCCCAATCTCGGAGTGAGTGAATCGAGGTGCATTTTCGCCACGTTTTGAAAGCGAGACTCTGTCCTTAAATTTCGAACGCAGCCTTATCCACTTATTTTATACCTGCGCTGGAAAGATTTCTGAACTCACAGCCCTTGCAAAGCATCTCTATTCGGGCAACATTTTTCGGAGTCCTGTATATAAGCATGCCTGCCTGTGGTTCTCATAATTCAGATGGATCAATCAGAAAACAATAAAAGGTGCGAAATAATACACACGTGATACTTTTCCAGAACAAGTACTATCGTGATAAATTGAAATACGAACAACGGAGCGCGTGGCTTTCTGTACATGCCGCGCATCCTGGCGGTGGGCCGCGTATGCGCAGTGCGAACAAGTTACGAGAGTTCGTGACCAACCGTGATATGGAAAGGCCCTCGCCTTTCCATCCTCCGTTGGGCGCTCAGCACGAAATAAAAAAATAAATGAATGTAGCTGCGTGCGCCGTTTTCACTTATCGCAGCAACAAAGTTAGATAACGCTTACGTGAGCGGGCGCCGAACGCGGTGGGAAGACAAACAAAAACGCCCACATGCCGAACGATGGTGTTTCCATATCAACGTTGGGCACAAACTCTCGTCACTTGTTCGCACTGCGCATACGCGGCCTGCCACCAGGATGCGGGTCATGTACTGAAAGCCACGCGCTCCGTTGTTCGTATTTCAATTTATCACGATAGTACATTCGGTTTCGTTTTTGAAGAGTACATGTACTCTCAAATTTTTCCCGACCTGTTCAAGGCAGCTGTGCCGCTGTGCCGCGGTGCCGCAGTGGCTGCGGCTCCGCGTTACTGAGCGAGAAACCAAGGGCCCAGTTTCTGGGCGCGAGGGTTGTTTTTACGGCGTAAATAGAAAAAGAAACGCCTCTGTTTGGTCCCGCTTTCTAGGCCGAAACGTCAACGTACATTGCTTCTTTCCAACGTGGTGCTCCGCCTTTCTGGTTTTCGTTTCCCACGATTCTTCTTTAAGCAACTGCAAACTCATGCCTCGCTAGCAGCATAAGCGGAATTCAATGTCTCAGCTTCAGCAAGGGATGCAGCTCTAATTTTGCGTTTATAGCAATGTTTCACTTAGCAGCGCATTGTGAACTGTTTCGTTAGAAAGCGCACTTCTAAATCCTGCCTGTCCGCCTTAACTTTTTTGGGAGGTTTCATATTGTCCATGAAAGAAACTCAACGTACATTTTTAATTAGAGTACAGCGGTGACCTCTGCATATATTTACGGTTCGCCTCAAACGTGCCCATGGTTTTTTTTGGCACTAAACATTTTTGAGATTAATTAGCCCTGTCTCCGAGGACAGTAATTGAGAGAAGTCTTGTCAGTGCAGTTCTCGTTCAAAGACCGTTTCAAGGGCACAAATATGTTTGTAACGTCCCAGCTAACGTAAACACTAGTTTCATAATTTCAACGCCAAAAAGTGACGCAAAAACTTCCGTTGTTCGCTAATATGTGCTTGTTTGACCAACGTGAAGATGGTAATTTGTAAATAATATTGCGTGATGTTGAGAACACCCGACGTATTGTCAGTATGCGTAACCACCCATAAGGGGTAAGCACCCACATAAAACGCGGCTATCTCTCCCCCTTCCCACTCTCCTAATCTTAAGGCTGGACTGCAAAACATTGGAAGATCAATTTCTTAGCTCACTGTGTGTTCTAATTCTTCGGTAACCATGAAAGCAAGTCACTCGCACTATATGTCGTTCATTTACGCGATTTTCGAGAAGAGTTAACAAAACTTGTTGAGCTAGTAGGTTCATGCTTCACTGGAAAGAGTAAAAAGGGCGCTAAACAGACGAAGACGTTGGAAGTTGGAAGTTGGTGCCTGTATATGTCCTTTGTGTCTATTTCCTCTTCGTCTGTTCAGCGTTCCTTTTATTAGTTTGAATAGAGAGATTTAGCATAACGTTTGCGCGTTTACGTTTGTGTTTATCGCGTTGGCGGTCATCGAATTCTCACTGTGCCAGCATTCATAGAGAGCGAGTGTATAATACTGTTAGTGACATCTCGGGCGTTGCGAACAGAGTTACCCGGCCGGTTTCACTGTCAATAAAATGTTGCTTGCACCTTAGAAGTGTATCATCGCGTTTTCATTTCGCAAAACCCGTACTCTCAGCGCATATGTAGCCTGTCACAGTCTATGGAAGTAATTTTTCTTGATATTTCTGCGTGGTGGTCTTTGTTAAACCGTGACAAGAAGCGAAACACTTGACAAGTTGTTTTTCCTCACGGGCTAGAACTACAACCCCGCCTGTGCTAAGCCTAACCCGCTGAATTGATAATTTCATTTGTTGAGCACAAAAGACTTTTTTGCGCACCGCGATACCCACTAAGCAACGTAACTTAAGTTCTCGCGGCATATACACAACAAATTTTGCCCCTTCTCTTTCCTCCCCCTCATTTCTTTCTTGTTGTTGTGTTCATGGTTGCGACCTGTATGAAGCTGGCGCTTCGATCCAATAAAATAATTTGGTTGCTAGTAAGCGCAAGTGTTTGGCTACGTCTCTCCCCGTCCCGTTTGATGCGCTGTCGCTTTCCTTCAAACTCAAGTTATGTCACAACATTTGCAATTAGCGTGAATTCGGGATGACGTCGTCGGGCACCAACTGCTCAATAAAGAGAGACAGCGAGAGAAAGGTCTTATGGTAATGATGAGGTTAGCTTGGCAAAGGCTTGCTACATCAGATGTATAAAAAACGACTTTGATAGGTGGTGGTTGTGGGGGTGGTGGTGGTGGGATGATGATGATTATGATGATGATGATGATGATGATGACGACGATGAGGAGGAGGAGGAGGAGGAGGAGGAGGAGGGGGAGGAGGAGGAGGAGGAGGAGGAGGAGGAGGAGGAGGAGGAGGAGGAGGAGGAGGACGACGACGACGACGACGACGACGACGGCGACGGCGACAACGACGTTATGATGATTATTGCGGCGGCGACGACGACGACAAAGATGATAGGCGTGCGTGCGCAACCTTGTTTAGATGGTCTGATCAAGTCTTGTATTTCGCCGGAAAGTCAATGAAGCTTTTGTCGCCAAGGATCATCGTTTAGAATTAGACCAGCGGTCTAACACGTCACTTAGTTTCAGTCTTCCAGAGTGCGGCTGCCCATGGACACCAGGAGAGACTTCCTAGATGCTGAACACCGCTCGCATTAATATATAATGTGTTTTAAGTCCATGCGCACGTCACAAAGTATGCAGAGGGGAGAAGTGGTCTGTTGTAGCTTCAAGCGAAAATCACTCGTGAAAGCGACATTTAGCCGCACGCGGTGAAGAACCGCTTCGTCATGTTTGTCATGCCGTGAGGCATCTTAAAGTTCCCGTGCGGGTCTATGAAGTGAAGCGGCGCGTAATTTTGCGGCGCAGCAGCCCACGTATATCGCTGAATGCTCCGGGCAACCTTTGGCAAGCTATTTATTATAACCAGCCTGAAAAATGACCCCACACTTTTTGGGGAGGCAGATTCCCATACGGATTTCAAATCTCAAAGTACGACGGCTCAGTTGGCTTTAAAAAAGACCAAGCGACTTCAACAAACGACACTATCCCATCGAAATTCGCGCACGGCACTGCACTGGCCGTCATGCTCGTGCTGAATATTCCCGCGTGGCCACACGTGTACGAAGAAAAAAATAATGAGGATTGGATACTTCTAAGAGCGTTCCACGATTAAGCTAGGTGCAAGCCTTAAAGGGACACTGCAACACTTTCGATCAGCGCTTCCACTCTTTCCTTCGCGTCTGGAACCACTACGGAAGCTATAATTATCGTCAGCACGGAGCGGCGCTGCGTGATTTGCTCGTCGCACCAGATACGCCTTCCACTTCTGCTTTGTTTTTGTGGCTTTTTTTTTAGGAGTTGCTATCGAAAAGCGTTCATCGCTGCAACTGGAGGAAAACCGGCCAACAGCCGCTACATGGCCTCAGTGACGTAATTCGGGCCGTCGAAGAACGTCAAGGCTGGGAAAGAGAGAAAAATCTTTTGAGCGAGTTTCCAAGTTATCTGATGGGCATAGAGCCGTAATTCTTGGCTCAGGTACTTTGCGACCTACTAATCTAAGTACTGGATGTATTGGTGGAGTACGTTCTGCGACCATTTAGGATTTGAAAAAAGTTGGCAAAAGTGTTGCAGGGTCCCTTTACTCGACACTCCAAAGTAAATCTGCATGTCAGCACCCTTCATACGGTTAGCACTACACAGGGGGCACCTGCTGTAAATAAGGTTTTCTCTGACTCCGCGGGTGCCCGACAACGATCGCTACGCCAACGTACGTCGTCTCAGACCACGCCAGCATACCACGCACCGCCACCGCTGCTCCCGACTCGCGTTCGGGACGCCCGAACACCGAAGGTGTGGAGGAGGGGGATACATGAGGAAGTGGCGAGGAAGCACTGGAAGCCCAATATATCGACCGGCCGGTCAGTCCACCCCGATAAGTCTCCGCGCAGGAATTGGCCGAGACTCGCATGAAAGGAGCGTGTCGATGAGCGGCTCTCGAGCAAAATCAATGAAGACGGTGCTATTAATCCCCCGCTAGGAGCTACACGCAACCCTCTTAATAAAAATTTAAACCCGCGATAAGGATGTTTCCACTCGAAGGAGATCCACTCGAGGAGTGAGGAGTATACACGACAAAACAAAACCCCGCAGCTTAGGAAATAAAAATAAGTAAAAAGAAACACATTGAGAGTAGCAGCTTTTAAGAAGCTAGTGGATGGAAACAATCAATGGGAAAAATTGGGCTCCTGGAGAAGATGAAGAAAGCGATAGCTACGTAGATTAATAAAATTGACTCAATCGGGAAAAACAGCCCGGGGCCAAGCTATAGCAGTAGCAAAGGGAAGAGCTTGGAAAAGACGACTGGCGAAGGAGGAGGAGAGGAAAGAAGCCACTGCACGGCGGGGAGCCAGCGCCTTCGAATAAAATTTCGGGGTGCAGATATAACTAAGGAGAAAAGAAATGGTGAAACGTGAAAAGAAACAACCGATAAAGGGGGAGACAAAAAGCCCCGCGCATGTGTGTCTACAAGACAATCCATTTATCGCGCAACTCACAAGCGCCGCCGAGCCGCCTGCGCCGCCCACTTTTCCAAATCAGGAACGTGACCGGGACTTCGGAGACCAGTTTTTGTCCGCCGCGGACACGCAGTGGAACGGACGGAGGACTCGCGCAGTGAAGATCGGCTTGCCGGCATAAGGAGGGAAATCTTGGCTCAAGCTCCGCAGGAGTAGCGCAAAGCGGTGGTCCCTGGACGCGCATCAAGGGGTATTCGCTATGATAACAAAAACATACTCCCTCGGCGCGTCACAAGGCGCGTACAACGAGGCCCGAGTATGCACTCACCGTAGTGCAAGAAACCCCCCCCCCCCCCCCCCCTTCCCCCTCACTCTTTCTCTCGATCTGTCTCTCATCTCTTCACTCATCCTTCTCTCTCGTTGCAGTGTCTGGGGCTGTGGCAGCATCTTCGACGCTTCCTCCCATTTGCTCCGTAAATACAGAGCATGAAATATTCAAGAAGCGTCTCTCTCCTTCCACAACCGCGAGCACTGTAGTACCTTCCTGTCCGTCCGTGTACTGCCAGCGATTTGTTGGCTTCGTCAATACGTGCGCGCGTACGTGGGCGCGTTTTCTGTTTTCGGGCTCGGAGAACGTGCCCTCCACAGCACGCGCAGTAATGCATTTTTGAGCGCAATTGTTGCGGTGAGCGCACCTACACTTCTGTCCGAGGTTATTGGGGAGTGAGGTTGGGTATTTATTTATTGAAACACACGGCGGAACTGCTGCGTGGTGGAGTAGATTTTGATTTGAAGCGCGCTATGGGTGTTTGTGTTCCCCAAGAAGCAGCGGCAGCGTAGCAGAATACGGCAGTTTGAGTTTGCCGAAAGATTGCGACGCGAGCTTAGAAGTCAATACGACGCAAGCGTATGGATTACATTAGGAATAGTAGGTAAAATCAGTTGTCAGAGTTTTGCAGTGCTGATTCGAACACAAAGAATAATGTCACACCGTGATTGTAAGTTTCATGATAAAACATGATCATTATCATGATACAATCATGATAATAAAGTATCATGATTGTATTTTATGATAAAACACATTTTATATATGAGGAGTTTTTTTTCGGGATGAGCCACATCCACCTTCAAAATTGTACGATAAGTTTTTGGCGGAAAAGACATTACACATATGCAACAGGGCTTCGAAAACGGTAGAATTATAGATGAAGAGCAGGTGAGTCTTCTTGGCAGCCTTATCAACTCTTTTCGTACCCTTCCATAGGGAAATTTTTGGGCACGCCTGAAGACACTCACGAAGTTCGCAAGCTCTTCATTGCCTTCCCATGCATTTCCAAAATACTTCCCAAGAAGGCTGTTCATGTTTCCTTCACCCCAATGAACTCGATCATACCCACAGAGGAGGGGGGCAGGGCTTCTAAGCGGCGGCAATTTAGTTAATTACTAAATTGTAAATATGAAAGTGAACAAATACAAATAACCGAATTTGCTCCCAACGAATGGGGCAGACGAGGTGAAATGATTGTTTTACATCTCTCAGTTTCATTTCGTTCAATTATTCTGTTCACTTTGTCTTCGACGTCTGGTCGTAGATATTTCGCCGATCTTTTAATTGCCGTCTAAATATATGATAGGCCACGTCTGAAAAGCAACAGAAACTTATGAAAACACCCACGAAACAGTCCCAACAGTCACGCGAAAAACTATCTCTCATTGGCCAAATAGATTTCGCTCATTTTAATCCATTAAACAGCAGGATCTGGCTCATTTCTGATACAAACTACCATCTGCGTGCACGTTTGCAGGGCGTTATCTCGACTATTTTCTTGCTACCTCGTTTACAGCGGGAAGTTGCAGAGTTTTTCTTGTCACTGCAGTTTTATTAGACTTAGTTTCGGTTTCTGGACTTGGCTCATTTCAAAAAAAAAAAAAACGACTCGTATGTTTCCTTTATTACAAAACGCCACTTCAAGCACCACTGGCTGCGAACAAATCACGCCCAAAAGAAAGTTGCAAGACTGAATCTAGGCGTGAGAGAGAGAGAGAGAGAGAGAGAGAGAGAGAGAGAGAGAGAGAGAGAGAGAGAGAGAGAGAGAGAGAGAGAGAGAGAGAGAGAGAGAGAGAGAGAGAGAGAGAGAGAGAGAGATAATTCTTTAATGATACCGAAGAGGTCAGCCCTGCATAATGCTGGGCTTGCTACTTCAGATGGTTGGTGAACATACGATGAGGGCTACATGCTTACATGAATAATACAAATAAGAAAAGGAAAAATTGAAAGAAACTCCATCAGAGGGAGACACGCACACATACATAAAAAAAACAAGAAAAGTCAGACCTGATAAGCACTTGGCAAAAATCATCAAAACCTCTGAGTTTTGGAGCCCACCACCTACCCATACTTTTCCTGAGTAAAACATAAATCAATCCGAGCTTACCTAAACACTGCGTTTTGGCGGTAAAATCAAACGCAACGTCCAGCTGAACGCCTGAGATGCCTTGTTTCGCCTAACGTTGTCGAAGGGCTATGCTACACTAGGCTATGCAATCCCGCCGCTTGTGCCGCTTTGCTTCGCGATCCACCTTAGCGCTTTTGAATGGCTTCGATGTGGCCCCTACACATTGTGCTGCTGCTTGCTCATGCCTTCGTGTAATGGGAGAGTTGGAGACGATGGTGAATTTCGCTGCTCATTCTTCCCCTCTGTTCATCTGTGGCATACTCGCGGGGTCGCGCTGTCGAATGCCTCGTGAAGGGGCCACTTTTCTAATAGGGACGCCGATGCATCCTTTTAAACCAAATGTTTTTTTAGTGGGACCGATGGCGTTCTGTCAGAAAACTAATGCATTTTCCCCATAGGCCGTTTGGTCGACCGAAAAGCTCTGATAAGATCTCCAGACACACCGCACATGGGTTGAACCAGGCTTGCATTGTGTCAAAATGATTAACTTAAAAATTGCGAGAAAATAACGTTTCTATATAATACAATACACGCATCCATCATGTAGAAGGAGTATAGTATACCTCTATATCATAAACTGTTCGCAGAGGCGTCTACTTAATGCGCGAAAAATCGTCGCATGAATTCGTTCTTCGTTTGCGATTTGGGTCTTTGACGGTTCGAAGATCGCACGAAGGCCTCACTTTCAGTGAAGACTGGGCGCACTGTTAGCTTTCGCAATTCCCACAACTCTCTTTAGGAAAGGACGGTAGATTTTTAAACGAAGCTTGTCTTGCTCAAGCTCACGCCGTGTAACGCCTCTTGCAATAGAACGCTTCCGAAGGGGTCGTATTCAGCGATGCTTATATGGCTAAGGTTCCATCCATAATTAATGTCTGAGAACAAAAACTCCTGAGACTCCACGCGTCTATGAAGAGCTAGACGTTCTATAGCGGGATGCGTTGGAAAGCGAACGCCGCGGTGTGTTGCTATTTGCATGGGGCCCCCACCAACGTCGCAAGCCGTTCAGAACATGATTTTGAACAAAAGCTTATACGTCTCATCAGTCGGACATACATTTTGTTAAGATTAGCCATCAATCGGCACCATTTTCATGGTCAAAACTTGACTTCTACCTTATCATCGCTTTGGCATGTGTTTCGAGTAGAGCAGTTATCACTACGCGCCATTTTCAAGGTCAGTAGAGTAAAAAACTGCATCGCCATCGTATCTGACCGAACAAAAAGGCAGTGCATCAACGGCAGCGTGGTTATGCTGTCAAAGCAGCCAACCTTTTGCGAATAAATGCTCTAACCTCGTTATTTCCTTTTACTGCTGTATCGACGCCGTAAGCATCAACGGTACACAGTACCACTAATAGAATCCGGGCCACATCCCCATCGGGAACACTGTTGAGTCATGTCGCTTCGCCTCGGAGTCACCAACAGTAGCGCCGGGTCAAACGGAGACGGCACAGCGAGCCCGTAGTGCACGGTGGGCCGGGCGGTGCCAGCTTCGATCGCGCTTGAGGCTCAAACGAAGCATCACGTTTCCCCGTCCTCTCCTCTTTTCCGTGGTTCGCTTTGTGTCCCGTTGCCCTGGCTGGGAGAGCCCGCCACCCGGCCACGCTGTCACAACACCGCCGCCGGCTGGAATCTACTGTCCAATAGCTGGGTAAACATGGGGACGTGAATCAGCCGTAGCACCGCGGGATGACGGTAGTGTTTCGGGGTATACTCTTGTTACAGCGTCGTGTTTAACAGCTTGTAATACGTTTCTAAAGACTCTGCATCTTAAGTTAGATCTTACGCCTACAGTTTGCCTGCCTACGGAATGTAAATGCATGCGGGAAAGAGTTTAAACATAACCTATATCCGATGGCTTGAAGTTACCATTCTGCTTGTGCGAAATTTGCGTTAAAGAACTAACCTTCGACTGGCGTACCGCTGGAGTCGGGTGCAGCGAGAATTGGAGTGTGGAAAGGAGGCGGTCTGCCTTTAGCATCACCGGAAAAGAGTGCACTGTGAACAAGAAAGAGAGGACACGTGACTTCAGCGCGTACCGCGCCTGCGCAGTGGTGTTCGTTCTCCACCGTTCCTCGCTCATGCCTGCATGTTATTCTTTTCGAGTGCCTGTGCTTATAAAACCATTGGTGGTAGTCTCCCCTCTCAGTGTACCTTCAAGATCAAAAATCATGGTGGTGAATGCTACAGTTGCGTTTCAAACCACTTCCTCGATGAAGAAGTAGCGCTCTCGCGTTGCACACCTTAGGACTTAAAGGTAGATGTTTCTGCAGCCTTCATTACTTGTGCCTTCATCTATACTTGCTTGGTTCAAGGACCTGCAATGTAGGTAGAGGCTTGTGGACAGAAACTCGTACTACTCATATTGCCGTGGACCACGAGGTCTGTCTTGTTTACGTGTGTGTTTTGTTGCCAGCGTCTGACCGCTCCCGGCTGTCGTTTCTGTGCTCTAGGCGCAGTACGTGTTTCCTTCCATTTCTTTTGTATGCCGTACAAGCTACCTTAGTTGATAGGAAGAGTGTTTCGCTTTGTCGTCACGAGAACGTCCTTTGATCGCTAGTGTTCCCGAAATAATTTGATGGTTAAGGGACTCCTACCAGGGGGCTGAGTGGAGCAGTCCCTCGATGCATGGGCTCCGGCGTTTTCGTCAGCAACGGCTAGGACTTGCGGATCTTCACAAGTATACTGCCCTCGTAATCCTTAGGACGAGCCGATTAGAGACATACCGAACTTCGAGCGGGTGAGTGGACTTTCCAACCGCTATCCCTCGAGTGAACACCGGCCACGCCGAGCGCACTCGCGAAGCCTAACCAAGCAAATTTGGAACGGCTGCCACGAACGACGAGCGCCACGTGCCACGAGCGCCGGCCTCCTCGAGCTCGCGGCGCACCTCTGCCTCGGGCACGGGCCTTCGGGCCTCGCCGTACTACTGATATCGGACGCGCACCACCCAAGACCCACCCATGCTACCGGAGAACCCGACTCCCAACAGTGACACTCAACACATCATGAAAACAGCACATCATGAAAACAGCACATCATGAAAACAGCAGGCGCACAATGAACAGTCCTGGCCCCTGGGTGGAAGTGCTCAGAGAACGAAGCAATGCAAAGAAGAATCAGCGGCAAGCCGCCAACATCGCTTCCACTCACCAGCATGCGCCTAGTACTTCAACCACCCATTCTCAAGCCTCAGAAACATCCACAGGCGCCCGGGCCGCCCACACGTCCCGCAATACCGCACCCGGACATGATCACATCAACAATAAAACACTCCGAAACCTTGACTACAAAACTATTGACAGCCTCCTCCAATACATCAATGAAAGCTGGGAGCGAGGACAATTACCGGCGCAGAGGAAACATGCAGACATCATCAGGATTCCCAAGCCAGGCAAACCGATTAACTTCCGCAATTTGCGCCCCATTTCTCTTACCTCTTGCGTGGGCAAACTCTACGAGCACATGGTGCACGACAGACTATCGCCGTACTTGGAAGACAAGGGGTACCTCCCGCACACCATGTTTGGCTTTCGTCCCGGACTTTCAACACAGGACAACCTTCTTCAAATTATAGAAGACTTATTGGAAAACCTCAGCAGCCAACACAAGAGCGCCATTCTCGCACTTGACGTCAAAAGCGCGTTTGACAATGTCACCCATCAAGCTATACTCGAAGGCCTGCAATCCACCCACTGCGGAGAGAAAGTCTACCGTTATGTGCGCGACTTTCTCACCGACCTCACGGCCACGATTGGCGTGAGACAGCTCCACACGGCAACTCTAAAACTCTAAAAACACCATTAAAAGGCACCCCCCCAAGGTTCTGTCATTTCTCTATTGCTTTTTAGCTTGGCAATGCGAGGGCTACCGCCACTCCTGAACAAGTTACCAGGAATCAGACATGCGCTGTACGCAGACGACATCACTATCTGGAGGCGTACAGGCTCAGTAGGAGAACAACAAGACGCACTCCAAACAGCAATAAACATCCCGGAAGAATAACTCCGGGCTCGCGGGATTTCCTGTGCCCCTGACAAATCGGAACTTTTACTGCTCAAGAAACGCAGCAGAGGTCGCCCACCCGCCTCCATACCCGACCTTGAACTCTCAGTCAATAGTAACCCCATACCCCTGGTTAATACCCCACGTATTCTCGGCTTAACCTTACAGAGAGATGTAGCAGGCCTTGCAACCCTCCAAAAAGTTCAAGAAACAGTACTTCAAGTCACCCATCTCATTCACCGCGTAAGCAACAGACGCCATGGTCTCAAAGAGCACGACATAATACGCTTGACCCAAGCCCTAATCATCAGTAAAATTACTTACGGCACTCCATACCTGAGTCTCAAGAATAGCGAGCGCAACAAACTGAATATCCTTATACGGAAGGCCTACAAGCTTTCACTTGGTCTACCTCCGAGAACTTCTACCGACAAGCTAATGAAACTTGGTTTGCACAACACCTGGGAGGAACTCGCTGAAGCTCACAAAACCGGCCAACTCAAAAGACTTAAACTCACCAAAACGGGTCGGCATACGCTACGTCGCCTTGGGTACGATGCACAGGAGACGTCCTATAGTAAACAGCGAATCCCCCTGGCTTTACGCCAACTTATCACCGTTGCTCCCATCCCCAGAAATATGCATCCCGTATTCAATGCATACCGAAGAAAAGCCAGGGTCATAACCCTCAGAAAATCTTACGGAGACAACAAACCAGCGGTCCGCTACACAAATGCTGCCCGGTACCTTCGAAAGTCTGCGCATGCCATCAGCGTTCTCAACAACTATGGCACAGAACTCACGTCGGCCACAATCCCAATCCCGGACACAGAGTCTGCAGAGGAAATCGCCATCGCCCTCGCTGCTACCACGGGCTCAGGCTACCTCACCGTCATCACAGACTCCAAAACCGCCCGCCGCAATTACCAGCTAGGTCGCGTTTCTGGTCAAGCCATCCGCATCCTGAACACACTACAAAGCCCCCCCCCCCCCCCACCCCCCGATCTTCACATAGTCTGGACCCCAGGCCACGCATCCCTCGAGGGGAATGAAGCAGCCCGCACCGCTGCCCGCGAGCATACCTCCGGGCCATCCCCTCGCTGGCAGACCGATCGATGACCTCCATCGATGACACTCCAAGAAGATACATGTATGTCCTCGCCTATTACCGACTTCAGCGCCGCATTTACCCCCCACCACACCCCAACATGACCAGAGAGGATGCCATTAACCTCACACAGCTGAAAACTAACACCTATCCCCACGGAACACTGCGCCATGCCATCTACCGAACAACATACACACTTACACACTGACTTGTCAACATTGTCCCACACCCAACACTCTCAGCCATATGGTCAGGGAGTGCCGACAATCACCTCATTAACCCCCCTACCAAACCCAACACTGGAGCAGTGGGAGGGCCAGCTGACCAGCTCACGCCCTCAAGACAAGCAACGACAGGTGGACAGGGTCCGCCGGGCAGCCAAGGACCAAGGCTTCCTGAACTAAGGAGGCCTCCCACAACGGAACTCATACAGTTAAATAAATGTTTATTCCTCCTCCTTCCTCCAGAAATAAGAATGCAGAGGAACAAATGCTCGCAGAGCGAAAGCCGAGGCATTCCATTTAGCGACGATCGCCTGTGCACGTCACTCTTTTGACTGCTTCTTAGCGCTTGTATTTTCTTTTAGTTTATTGCGACGCAAAAACTTCGCTCTAGTAAACCTTGTTTACTGAAAGAACCCTGCATCATCCTTGGCTTCGTGTAAATATCATTGTGAGCAAGTTTGCACTTACTGTGGGACAGTCACTCACGGAGACATGAGTCACTCATAAGGAATATCTGTGCTATTAGGGGCGAAGCCCCTCAGGGGCGCGGACTGTCGGCGTCTGATGTCATCGTCGTAACCGTCGTCTCATGTAGTTACGGTATGAAAACACCGGGACACTCTTTTACGCCTCGCGTTGGAACGCTCGTAATGCGTACTGAACAAACACAGGGACACTCGTTTACACCTCGCGCTAGAATGCTTCGTACTTCAAAGACACGAGACTTTTACAGCAAAGCTGTATACCTCTACCCCCAACGGTTTAATCTCCATTGGCAAAAACGCCTAGGCGCCAAGCATACACTTATGCGTGCTTCGCCCCTCACCAGGTTTCACGTTAGTGGAGTGGAGATGGCCCGCGAATTTTTACTTGTAGTGAACTCCGCATCACCTGGGAACATCTCAAAGGGATCTCATTCTTTTTGCATTTGCCGTAACCGTGCGCTAACCAACTGAGATTCTGGGGTCACTTTTTGGGTATGTCGAAAACTGTCGCATCATTACCAAAATTTAATATCGGCGCATTATTCAAAGGCGACGACCTTAGCTGTTTTCAACACTTTACAGTGCTTACACCTCAGCGTAGTTTAGTTTTTCTTCTAGTTTTTAGGGTTTATATTTTCTCAGCGCATCACTTTTTGCGAGAAATTATCCTGGGGTTACGTTTCTGGGAACTAGATGTGGAGGCCTAAGTAGTGAAAGGCGAAGTACTATGAAGAGTAAGGAGATTTAAGCATGAAGTCCCAGCGGGTAGTCTTTTTGTTGGCCTTAACAGAGGCAGCCAGGCAGCGTCATGCTGCAAAACATACCAGAATCTGCAAACTAAAACAGAAAGATAAAGTTTTAAGCAAGAGCACGAAGGCGGGCTAGGTGGTGATTGATCATGTCTTGACAGCGCCATCATATCCTTTCCGAGCCAGTGCTTTAGAAATTGAAGGCGGGCTCGGCTGGTTTTTCTCGTGCCCCGAATTCTTAGCACCCTGTTTTGACGTGCTCCTAAAGAGGCGCCCTGATTTCATACATCGGGCTTCCAAACAATGTCATGGTGGATCCCTTGTATTACGGGCGAGGTCTTTCAAAAATGCCTACAAATACGTGTGACGTAACAGGTTCAAGAACACTGTAAGGCTGCGGAAGCATGATTATCCTGTGCATCAGCTGGGAATGGTAGGAGAAAATACACACACAAGGGTCCTTCGACTGAGAACTCAATGCGAGCTTGGCTTGTTTTCTCAACAGCGGAGCTGTTGTAGCTGGCTGTAATGCGTGGCGCGTAACTCGTTAAAAATATCAAGAAAATGTCGAGCGCTCGTTAGCGCTTGCCTCGCGGCGCAGTGGCTTTAGCAAAAAAAAAAAAAACTGGCGAAAACCTTGAGGAGTGCCTCGCGTTGTCTAGCAACCAAGAAGGCCTAGTGCTGTTGATGGGCGCACCCAAATAAACAAATAAACAAACAAACAAACGCCATAGCTGGCGCAACACCTGCTCCATGGAACCTCGACATGACTCCAGGAACGCCGCGCATGCGTCGTGCACGTACGCGCTGCCGCTGCGCCCCAGCTGTCGTCAAGCGCTGCCGCGCACGGAATATTTGGCAAGAGAAACAAGACGATGTTGATGCATGTGACGGTGACTACTACTATAACACAGCGCAAATCGGCGATGGAGCATGTAAACAAACAATTTCAAACTTTTGCAAATGCGTTGTGGTGCGTCCTTCAGTGTTCACGTAGGAAGAAATCCTGCAGCTTATCTACGGTCCAACCCTTGCGCAACTTAGTGGAAGCTCCGCCAGGTTTTTTTTTCGCTCTCTCTCTCAATAAGCGAGTACACCACCAGCAGCGGTCCCTTTTGATTATTTGCTGAACTCCTCGGCCTTTTATAGCCCTTATTACTTACTTGAATAAACGCACTGCTACGGGTTCATTCAAGACTGCGCGAGCAAGGCAAGAGGAAGGTACGCGACCAAGGTACAATTTTAGGCACCGCCGATCCAAGTTATACACCAACCATTTGCAGCCTTGGGCAGATTGGGGTCCTAGTTCACTTTTATAGACGAATAAAAGTTTCGGCTTGTTCACAGCTCGCTACATTGGTTACAAGTAAGAAAAATGAACAAACGAGTGCAACAATGGAATACGTCGGTGGGATAAACAAATAAAATCAAAATTCATCCTATCATCCCGTGAAGGTTAGTATTTTTATACTATAAAAATACCTGCCCATAGTATGAAAAACGCTGGCATGCTTAGTTTATGAGTAACCGAATCAATGAATCACTCAATAAAACAATTGTTTAATCAATCGAAGTAGAAATCCTAGGGCTCGGCCATCAAAACATGCTTGGGCAACAGAGCACCTCGCCCATTGCTTGGCATGTAAAAAAAAGGCAGGGTGACTAGTACGACAAGACTACGTTTGACTTATGCCTTCCGCTTTCTTTTTGCTCACCGCTTTCACAAACAATCTGATCAGTGATGTGACAGGTCTACTACTGCTTAGAAGTCGAAAGCTAGGCACAACGTTTGGGCCTCCGCACTTTCCCCGCTTCAGCCACAGTTGTTGCAGTCAATGCTGTGTGACACAGGAAGTTTATGCCTGGCTTCATATTTTCACTGTCATCTGCAGAAGTATTTTTTACCGGTATGTAGAATGCATTACTAATCCATCAGTGAAGCAGCGTCTGGGGGCAGCTGGCAGCAACAGAAGGGTATCCGGTATGAGACCGTAGATTCCCTTTTAAGCCCTCCCCTGGATGTCTGTTTCTAAACTAAGGTACGGACACCCAGAAAAAAGTTATTATCATGTGGAAGCACCATTCCACCCCGTGGCATGAATAAGTAAAAAATTGTGTCTACGCGTTTTACCAGTCAGGCCAACGTCGATCGACAACTGCAACCTGGCATCACGACATTGAGTTCTGCCATTCCGTTAATCTCAAATAACACACATCCACTTCATCCATCGCTGCTGGGTCTTCGTGTTATCGTCCCTGATTTATGTTTAACAGCGCAGCAAACAGGAACAATATAAATTGGAAACACATGTCTATTTCCACCAGGGTTGGTAAGTGGTTAAGTTGCTTCGCCGTTGAGCATGAGATCGCTGTTCTGTTTTCCAGCCACTGCCGTGTGTTCCCAATGTTACGTGTGTCTTAGGTACCCTTGAGATATCACACGCATTTTACGTATCTTCAAACATTTTTGTCCTGAAAAGTGTCCAGAGCCATCTATTAAGCAATGAGTCCTGGTCCGGTTTTTGTCTCAGAGCTTGAAATCTTAAATTAGAGTGAAGGTGGGAGCGTGAAGGGGGCATAGCTCCGGCCACTCCTACCTGTTTAACTATAAGGCGGTAGGAAGCTCGGTCATGTTGAACACGTAAATTTACTCCACGAATAAATACAACGTGAGCTCCTAAAATTAACCTGTAATCCCACTATCCGGTGTTTCAACATGACACTGGGAGGCAAAGTACTTTTGGGGAATTTAATTAGGATGTACTACCTAAAAAGTGCAACAACTTGTCGTCCGGCCGGTGCAATATTAATGTCAGCCTAATCAGAGCGTACCGTTTCAAAAAAGTGCTACCCCACTCGACCGGAAAACATGCTCCAAAAAAATCCGTACACACCTTAAAATCTCTCCACTCTCGCGCAACTTGCACCCGAGCGTCTGAAAAGCAATGACAAGCACGGCAAGAATTCCTGCGCCACAACTGTCACCAACCGGTCCGATTCACAAACTCATCTTACCTGGCCGCAGCTGTAAACGTCACCGACGGCGCAGGGGATGTCATCGACACCACGGCCATCCAAACTAAAAGCGACGTCCAAGCAGCGTAGAAGCGGCCATCAAACTGGCGATGCCATCTACTATTATGAAAAAAACATTTCCAGGTCCTCAAAAGCCGTCAACAGTCGATAACAAACCACGGTAATGGGCGCATCTCAACACCCACTCTTCGTAGGAGCACATCATCCCAGCCACAATGTCAAGTGGATGCCTGATCACTCAGAGATCGACGGAAACTAGAGATCACTCGCTGCAGCCCGAGCATGCACCCACCGGTCACCGTTCCAAGCCCCGAGGACTTCCGCGGGGCAGAACGTATCCAGCTGCAGTACGGAGCCCTTCTCCAACAGCACCGTCTTTCAGTATGGACTTATCCACTACTGCTGAAAAGGCTCACCCGCACCTTGCCAACGTTTATAGATACTTTAAACGTTGCTTGCGGCAGGTGCAGCTTGCGTACATCCCGCCTTATAGTTAGCGAAATGCTAACACGTTAGATCCCATACTTTCCCACACCGTATGCCCTTGCCATAACGTACCAGGAGCTGTTAAATCCGCACCCCAACCCTGGAGCCACAGAAGTTATGTCAACTGACGAACATTTTTTAACCCTGCGCGCACCCAATGTACTGAAGACCACACGTAAACTTTGTTCTCTCTCTCTCAATAGAGAGCACAAAAAGAAAAGGAGAAGGGGGAGGGGGAGAAGGATAGCCTTCTCTTAATCGACAATACTGGTACATCAGCATTGGTTTGAAGGAAGGAAGTATAATACAAAGCATGAAAGGCAGGCAAGGTTAACCAGGTAACAGTCCGGTTGGCTATCCTACTCATGGGAAGTGGGAAAGGAGGGATTTAAAGAGACAGAAAGGGTATTGAAAAGACGGGGAATAGAGCCTGAGGAGCAACAAAAGAAAAATACAAAGCATGAAACGCAGGCATGTTCAAAAACAAAACCATGGGCGGTAATAACGCCTAAACTGAACAGGTAAACCAACCAAATGACGAATTAAAAGTGGTACATGGTGACCGTGTTTCTACAATCGTTCAGACAAGCCTGTGTCCTTTAAAAAACGAAGTAATGCTTTTGTGGCCTTTTGGGACTGCGATGGGCAACGCCTGTGACACAAAACAGTCTGCGCAGTTAATGGCTGGTTGTCCAGTTTCCGGAGTGCGGTTGACAGGGGCAGTTTCTGCGTTGCAAACCGGACACAGTGACACAAGAGGTGTTCTCTTGGTTCGTCCGTGGCACACACGTCACTAGCAGGGCTGTCAGTCATGGCGATAATGAAGGAGTAAGCTTTGATGAAAGCAACACCCATCCACAGGCGCCACAGTAGAGTGGCATCCGAGCGTGACCTGTTGATCGGTAAGTTGCGGTGCAGGTCGGGCTCGGGAAAGTAGAGACGGGAGTTTGAAAACTCCGGCGTATTCCAAAACGTAAGTAGGATTTTGCGGGCGATGGAGCGCAGTGACCTTGCAGCATCATGGCGCGATAACGGGATGTCGGCCAATTGGGCACTTC
Organism: Haemaphysalis longicornis; assembly: GCF_048455015.1. Classification (NCBI taxonomy): domain Eukaryota; kingdom Metazoa; phylum Arthropoda; class Arachnida; order Ixodida; family Ixodidae; genus Haemaphysalis; species Haemaphysalis longicornis. Next base: position 53,936,307 of record NW_027526361.1, on the reverse strand, counting down.
CATGGGCATAATGAGCCGCTTTGTCTGCACATTCATTCCCAGGAATGCCGCACTGGCTTGGGAGCCATTAAAAAATGATATTGTGTCCATGCCTTACTAGGAAGTCATACTCTCGACGAACCTCGGCCACAAACTGTTCGTACGGGCCGAAGCGAAGAGCAGACTGCAGTCGCAAAGCAGAGCCCATTTTTGTGGTAGTTCTTTCTTTAGGTACAGAAGACACTCAAGTAAAAAAAAAACTGTGGTTGACTCCTCTGTCATAGGAATCGGTAGAACACGAAAGTGAAATGTGCAGCGAAATCTGCAGCTGAGAATGATTTGCGGGTCGGTGGCTGTCTTGTGTGTGTGCTTGGCGAGCAACGTCCTGCTGGCGGGTCGCTTCGGCAAAGGTGTACTGGCGTCATTTCCGTGACGGAAATGACGTCAGTGAAACCTTTGTGTATTCCGGCATAAAACACGGTCGTGTTAAAATATAAAACCCGAATACGAGCAACCCTATGTATAACGTACTGATGATTATTGCTATTGGTTTCCCCTTAGTAGCGGGGTGATAACGTGCCATCTTACCAAAAAGGACTAATATACCTATGTTTTCCACTCTTGGTTCAATAGTAGCGCTGCTTGGGGTAGGCACAAAATACTTTTTTTTCCTGTTACAGGTGGTAACTGCCCTAGGCAATATTCCCCTCTCTGCTTTTCGTCCACCAGCATTCTAATCTTCTTTTCGTCGCCTCGACAGCCTTGAAGTTAACTTCCTCTGTGCTGCCCTAAATCCTAGGACTTCTGGAAGCCGAATATTTCCCTCATGTAGATTTGGATGGATACCCTCGCATTCTAACACTATGTGCCGCATAGTTTCTGTTTCTTTTCCGTAGACCACACATATACCATCATTTTGTGAATACTTCCCCACAAAGCTTTTAGTTCGCAAGCAACCTGCTCTAGAGTCGCAGAGCAGAGCCCATTTTTGTGGTAGTTGTTGCTTTAGGTACAGAAGAGACTCGCGCGAAAAAAAAAAAAAAAAAAAAACAGCTGCCGCAAAAGCCATTTTCTGTGTACGGACACACTTGCCCTGAGACTCGACACCTTACTGAACCGCCACTCGCGGACCCCGAGCAGGCGCCGCTCGCGAGTCACTGCAATGTTTACGTTTGCTTTCTTCACGGTTCAAACCTCGCCATCATGCACCGGCGCGTCTAAGCGGGGCTTTGAGCGCGCGCTGAGCCGTCGCCCCTTCCATAACGGGGGCTTGTCCTTGGATCCGGACCTGCTCGTCTGCTGGCGGGAACTCTGCGACGGCATCCTGTCGATTTCACTTCCATCACCCTGGCAGGCTTTGTTGGTGGAGAGGAAAAATATAAAAGAAAACGCCTAGGCGTGCACGTTGTCAGTGGCGTTTGTGTGGGGTCTTCTCGCCATGTAATTACTTCCCGAACGATAAAGCTAAGTAAAACCGTTTAACTAGAGTGAGTAGGCATGTACAACTCAGGGGGGAAAAACAGCGCAAAGACGGGGACTAACGGACGAAAAGACAGTACAAGCGCTGCAGCAGCGCTTGTACTGTCTTTTCGTCCGTTAGTCCCCGTCTTTGCGCTGTTTTTTCCCCCTGAGATGTTAAACCAACTAGCCCAATCCCAAGGTTTAGGCATGTGCAAACACAAACAAGTGCGCCGGCGCATTCACACACAAATGCGGCGGGGAATTTTTTGTCAGGTTTTCGAATGCCTGTTCGCGGAAATCTCCGTCGCATTTACCGCATTACTGGAGGTTGCTACGGGACGTCTATTTGAAGACGTTAAGTGTTGTCAAGGAGACGCTCAAGTACAGAATTCTTCGCCGCGATTAAAACAATCGGGTACAATGATCCCGGAAAAGCAAGCTCGGTGAAAAACCTTACTTATTAAGGGCTGGGACTGTTGGCGTCTCCTGTCGTCCGTCGTCGTCGTCGTAATCGTCGCCTCATGTAGACATGGTACTAAAAAACCAGGAAACGTGTTTACGCCTCACGCTAGAACGTAACGCGTACTAAAAAAACACCGGGACAATCGTTTACGCCTCGCGCTGGGGAGCTTCGGGCTTCAAAGACAAGAGACTTTTACAGCAAAGCTGTATACCTCTACCCCCAAAAAGGGTTGTGTTGGGGGGTAGAGGTAAAAATCCAAGGCGCCGAAAATACACTTCTACACTGTATTTTTGGTCCCTTCTCATGTTTCAGAATAGTGGGTACCGCCCGGAATTATTAATTACCTTGTTGCGTAAAGGTTAACTACATGTGCGTATCTGGAGGCACTGATATCTTTGAATCGTCGGAAGCACTTTGCATGTTTAACACTCGAAAGCAACCACATGGCTCAGGTTCACCGAAATGCGTTTGGGTGGCCGATTTGCGCTGCCAACAAAGCGAGTTCGGTGAATCATAACAACGTGCATACAACTTGAATGAACTGACACGGGCCGTGAACGAATTGACACTGCGTAGAGCCAGCAGTGCAGTCGTCATGATACAGTACTCCGGCGTATGGGAGTTAATTCTGCTTCCGGGTTCTTATTACTGGCTTGCCTCGCCACACATCTGATTAAAGAGATTTGCTTTTTACTATCCGGACATGTATTTGAAATGAATAGCAATATCAAAGATAATAAAAGTAGGGGGTGAGCGACCGCTACATTAACGCTTCGTGCGATTCTCGACCTCCAGATCTTCGAAGTATTCTGTGGTTTCTTCCGCACATTTATAACGACTTGACTGGCAAGCCCATAAAGGCAATTTACGCTTTAGCGAATGTATTTCACACCGCACTTTTTTTTTTTTGGCAAGTTAGGGCAGTAGCCTAATCTGGATCAATAAATGGGGGAGGGCAAGAAAAATTCGAACAAGCCTTCCGGACTTTTTCAGCTAACGCAAGAACCCTGAATGTCTCCCAATGCGCGTAAGGCTACTCCGCAGACAAAAGTCCGCCGGGACAAATTTCTTCGCGAGTCTGGAACTGCCCTCCAGAGGAAGAGAGGAATATTGAGATAGAGATGGAAAGAGAAGAGTGCGGAGACGGAGATGTTTTTATTGGCACCGCGCGCCGCGTCTGCAATGGGATCATAACCGGATCGGCTATAGACTGCCAGCAAGAAACAAAGGGCACGCCGGAAAGAGCTCGCCTATTTCCCAGTGATACCGAGAAGAATATGGAAGGAGGCCCTGCAACGATTTTCTCGTCCCGCAAGGTGAAGAAAGCGAGATTGTACCGGATCGTTTTCACAGTCGGCTGCGGATACTTCTATTGGGAAACGGCTCTTGGGAGTGATTGATTGCGCTTAGCGCAGTCAAGCTCACAATTTCTTTCCCATTTTTTTCTCTCCTATTATGCTTTGCTTCTTTCCCTACAGGAGAGGAGAAACGGGTGGAAGCATTTAGCTTTTTACTGCCTCGGGCCCTTGAAAGCGCTCGCGGCTGCCTGATATCGCGCGAAACCCTGTTTTTCTCGCAAAGCTGCTGCATTTCTCCAGTCGTTATACAACTTGTCTTGTTGCTGTAAACGCTAAGTTTGAAAAATCGTTCCGGCGATGTCTGCGAAAACTTTACGGCTGAAGCTAAACGAAATTGAAAAGAAAACATTCTGCCCGACAAACGCTCTGCCGACATCGACTGGGGCTGGATTTATTATTGCAAACACACTTGGGAACAACAGAAAACAAAAAACAAATCAGCATCATTCCACTCTTTGAAGCCAGATGACCAGTGGAGCCATGGAGTGTGCGACGTCATTAGCAAAGAGAGATGCATTGTATATTTAGTTTTAACAGTAGTTTATTATTTCATTTCTACGTAGACTTGGCCTCAGCGCCATCTACAGACGACAGACCGGTAATAAGCGAGGAGAGTGCGCACAGCTGTGGCGCGCGGACCGACGACGCACAAGTGTGTGGCGAGTGTACGCAGTAGTTGTGAGGCAAGCGCCGACGACGTACAGGTGGGGAGGGGAGAGGGTACATCGTAGCTATTTTTAGCTGTATCGACGCTAGAAGCTTTTTCGGTCTATGCGCTTGGTCTAGGCACCCATCGATCTTCCGGGATATAGGGTATAACAGCTCCGCTGCAAAACAATTCCCTAGGCCATAGCTCCGAACTGGTTGTTGAGACCACACAGTTGCGAAGAGTTCGGACGTAGGATCGGTTGTTCAAAAACCATTTCAACAACCATCCCGAGGTGGTCAAAATTAATCCGGAGCCCTCCACTACGGCACGCCCTATCGACTGCGTTGCGTCGGCGCGTTAGACCGTACAATCATTCAGCTATGCAAATAAACGATGATACTGAAACTTAACTCTGTGTCCGGCAATGCTCACCTACAACCGCTTCGGCATTCAAGTCTCGCGCGTGAATGCAAGCTTCCCTGAATTTTCGCTAGTCTCAACCTTCAAGTCATCATTTCCACTGCGTCTTTCCGTGCGTAATAAAGTGGTGGGAAACAAGATTGTGTCATACTTCACGGTGGTAAATAGGCTCATCCAATCATGCCCTCAAGAACATCTTAGACGAATTCCTCGTTTTCGAAAAAAAAAAAAACAGAAAGCTGACAATCTCCTATGCTTGTTTCTAACTCCCGCCATTCTTTGTGCCACGTTTACGAAGCGAAGATACCGTCCATAGGTCAGATTAATTTGTGCACTTGCGGTGACTCGTAAGCGTCGTCTTTGCATCGTCTGCTTTATATCAGAATCGTCTTCTCGGTATCGCCTTCTTTACATCGTGTGTACAGGTGCCGTCATAAGTAACTGAAGCAAGCATTTGTGAATGTCACAAAATATTTGCCCCCAAAATAAAACCGCTTGTCAGGTATGCTGACATTCTTATTTACTGCCGTCAAGGCCGAAGAACCTTCCCGACTCCGCATTCCCAGTTACAAGAGCAGAAGCCACCACCCTTCGAAGGCTACAGACAATTTTCCCCACCCAATACCCGTCTACCTGCAATTTCTGTCCAACGCCCGGTACACTGTACCACCAGATTTGGGAGTGCCAGAAAACCCCTGGCCTTGCCCCAATAACCTCCCCCTCCTACAAGCAGTGGGTGAACCGCCTGACGAGCCCGGACCTAGGGATGCAGCGTGAACTGGTGAAGAGGGCGCGGACCGTTAGCCGAGCTCCGGGTATCCCGGGATAGGGAAGCCCCCCACCGGGCGGGTGCCCTAACATCTGCACCAGCTTGACAAATAAAGGTTTATTCATCATCATCATGGCTTTATGAGAGCCACTAACAGTTTATAGGAAGCTTTTTTCTGTTAGGTAGGACTCCTTTAAACGCACACAAATGTAGCCAGGCAGTTTCCGGGAGAAGAAATTTCTGTATATTTACAAAGTCGTGTTCCAATGACTTTGGCGGCACCTGTACCTATGCTCATTCTTATTAAGGTGCCTTCTCTACACGTCCTCGCAACAGATGTACGAATCGTCGCAGAGAAAGAATTGTGCAAACCACTGGAGTCGGTCGCAGCCGCCCACGTCCCAGCATTTCATCGATCAGTGATTGTACCGACGCCTGTGGTGAAGCCAATTTTCCACCTCCCCGGTGGGTGCAAAAAGTCCGAATTACACAAACTGGTCTACAATAAACACGAATTGCTACTCCCCGTCACGTTCGTTTAAACTCTTGATTGCCAGAAACACGATCCAGAAACTCGAAGCGTTCGCTTCGCCCATGGATGAATCGATTTCTACAGCTATATCAGACACGCAGGACCGCCCAAATGAAATGCCAGTGCTAAACGCAGAATGCGCTGGTTTTTGTTTACGCTAAAACGTTTTGACTAAATCACCAAAGACTGCTGGCAAGCCAGGCCACGACTCGCTGGCCCTTCCTCAGTAACTCTACGAGAACGTCGTTCTACACACAAAAACGTCCATGGCCTACTGCAAAATCAAAGCCCGCACTCGAAGTTGCTTGACAGCTCCGCTGAGTGTACACAGGTTCAGCATCAGGCTTGTCAGCTTCCAAAGTGAGGGCGGCAGTGCGAAATTCCGTTCCCAAATTGGTGCGAGCCCAGCGCTTCCTGGGCGCACCCAGCGCCCTCTGCTGGTTCGCTTGAATACTTCTATTTTTTAACACGAAAGTGTTTTATTCCCGGATACACGAAGATTTCGATGATGTCATATCCGTCACGGAAAGACGCCGCTACAACAAAGCAAGCGGCCTGTAAAGGGTGCACCCCTGCATACAGCGTCTTCATGCGGGGAGGCAACCTTTAGTGCTAAAGAGTACGTTATACTTAGGGTTGTTCGTTTTCGGGTTTTATATTTCAACACGAAAACGTGTTTTATGCCGCGATACCCAAGATTTCTCCGACGTCATATCCATCCCGGAAATGACGCCAGTACACCTTTGCCGAAGTGACCCGCCAGCAGGACGTCGCTCGCCAAGCACACCCACAAGACAGCCGCCAGCACGCAAATCATGCTCAGCTGCAGATATCGCTGCACATTTCACTTTCCTGTTTTACCGATTCCTATGACAGAGGAATCAACCAAGGTTTTTCGAGCAACTGCAGAAGCTCAGTAATATAAGGACACAGTCGAGGTTTTGACAAGAAAAAGGCCCGGGTTTGAGCCTCAGTAATGCCCAAATTCTTTCCAAGACCCGCGATTTTCTTGCTGTGATATGTCCTCTTAGCTCTACGCACTATTTTCGTAACTAAGGGTGGTTTGGTGTCTTAGAGGTCTATTTAGGGGCGTGGCGTGACATATCAAGTTTTAATAACGTTCTACGCCGCCCCGAAAGTGTTAATTTTGTACGTATCTTAAAGTGGAATATTGCCGCCACCGTACCTGTAAAACTGTTACAAACGTCGCGGAAAATAAGGAAAAGATATGCGCTCTTTCGATATACAGTCGAGCCCTATTACAACGAACTTGACCGTCACGCTGAATTTGTTCGTTATATCCGAAGTTCGTTATAGGTGTAATTAGCGTTTTTTGCGAGTCGAAATGCAGCACTCATACGGTGGGCGTACTGACACAGCTGCGGACAACTCCTGGAGAACGGCAGGCGATAACAGAGCCCTGGCTGTACCCATGAAGTGAAGTTTGCCGCTCGCCCGCTGAATGGAACTCTCCCCCCCGAATAGAAGTTGGACAAGCGTAAAAACAGCTTATAATAGTATATGCATAAACGACCTATGAATTGTCTACGGGGCCATTGCGCTTCCTGGTTGACGGGTAGGCATTAATCTTGGAGCTGAGGATCTTCTCTTTGTCTTTAAAAATGGTAAAGATTGTCACTCACAATGGCCAACTTCACAATGTCCGAAATCGGCCAAATTAGCGATGTCCGATTAGAACAACCGATGACACTTCGGTGGCCCTCGACGCGTTTCGGCTTCATGAAACGCGTTTCAGGTTGCTTCCTGTATTTTAACAGCGAAGCTGTTTAATCGCCATTTTTCGTGTCCGCAGGTAAAAACACCAAGAAATTGCTGACCTCGCGCACGTGCGCGCGGACCTCGCGGCGACCGCGCGGCAGTTAACAAAACCAAGAAAATACCTAGCGTTCGGGTGTGCGTGCCTGTCAACGACCGCCCAGCGTCCCCTGAGCACGTTTGTCAAGCAAAGCATACCCACTTCTAAAGATTGCCCTAGATTGGCCAAAAAACTCCTGCGTTCATCGTAATCGTGGAAACACTTGCTCGGAACGAGAAAAACTGTAGCATTCGCCGTAGTCGTGGCAACACTTGCCCGCAACGAGAAAGACACGTCGTTGAGCGTCCCCCAAGGTGATGCTCAATGATTATTGTACATCACCTCGACATGTTGCTATAAGCTCCCACTTATAGCAACAATGATGTGAGTATAGGTGGTTGCAGCAGCGAAGAAGAAGCAAGTTAGCTGTGATCGTGAAGGTTGCGCACAGAGTCGCTACTTTCAAGTATGACGTGTTAGTTTGAGCTTCCTTCCTTTTTTTTTTTTTTTTACTTTTCTCAAGGTCGAAGTGGAGAGGAAAGTACCAGTGATAATTAACGGGGGCTGCCGAAATTCATGCTTAGCTAATTTTGTGGCCCTAAAAAATCCGTTCGGTCGATATGGCCGCCCGCAGACAAGGTGGACGGGAGAAACGCATGGACGGGAGAAACGCTTGAAACCCAGTGCCAACGCCAACTTTATGGAAGTTTGCCGTCGTCTTCCCTATTTTCTCCCTAATCTCGCTTCACCCGTCTTCTGTCGTGTGCTCCATCCGCCCGCCTGCAGACGAAGGTGTGTGTGTGTGGAAGGGGGGGAGGGGGGAAGAGGGGGAAACATGAAACCCCCGACGACATCCTTTTTTGTTTACATTTTCTTTCCCTTTGGTGCTCGTTTGCTATCTGCAATCAGTTCTAATGAACAAGGTGTTTCCTGCGCAGTTTGACTTATCGCTTACGCGGAAAGCCGATCAAAGAGGCGACTACGAAAGCCAGGCGCAGTCGGAGACTTCGTTGTACCCGAGTTCCCCCCTCGCGCCAGTTCGTTGTATCTGAAAAATAAATGCCTTTGCCTCAATGTATGCTGTGACCGTCATGCCCCGTTCGTACGTTGTAACCTAGCGTTCGTTATATCCGCGGCCGTTACAAGTAGCGCTCGACTGTATGATGATTAACTACTCTAAATCTGCCATGTTGGCCCCATTGTGTTTCTCAGTGACGGCAGAGGGTGCCGCATCACCCCATTTCGCACTGTGGTCGAATCATTGTTGTTCTCACGTGCATAATTTTCGGACGCAACACAGAACAATCAAGGCTCCCCTGTTTTCAGAACAGCTTACCTTTGTTCACCGACCAGGCAGCAAAGAGAAATACGCAACTAAAAGCCAACGCCGCAAATTTCGTTTCGAGAACTTTGCCCGCCTTTCCCACTGAACCCACGGGAACGCTGGCGGCCAGAATCTACGAGCGAGTATCCGTAGTGTAAAACAAACGCTTCATAGAAAAGCGTGCTAAAGAAGTTCAAATAATGGACACGCCTTAAGGGGTTAGAGCTCCAGAAAAGCAGCGAACAACTGTAACAAGGTCCCTCTACCCAGCTCGCACATTCATGCCTGCCGAAGCTTCACGGCAGCGTCGTCTCTTTCTCGGCGTCGGCTGCCGTCAGTGATGTCTCTCTTGAGATTAGTCGCGGGAACGGAACGAAGGAACCGAGAAGCGGTGGTCTCCCGCGCGATCCGTTCAGCCTGCTCCTCCCCAGCAATATTTCCTGATTGTGCACCCATTCAAACCTAGCGCTCTTTTTTTTTCTTGCGTTCCTTATTTCTCCCCAAAAGAAACAAGAAAACTCAAAACAGCTGTGAAAGCACCTGTGTTAAACTAAAAGCACCCGACGAAGAGTTTACTGACGCGTGCTTCACGGGGGTAGAAATTTACGCGATTCCCTCCTCTAGTTCTTGTTTCTTTTGTTGCGCTCGAGCAGGTGTCTGTGATTCTTAATAACGCTTTTGAGAGACGAAGCCGTTTTTCATGGCGCCTCTTTGTTGTGCAAAACGCGAAAAGCGAGAGAAATTTATTCGATTTTCTCGTGGGTGGCTTTGAGGAGTAAAGATACAGAGACGCTTTTGTTTTCAATTTGTTCCAAAAAGTTCTGCGTTCACCGTTCATAGATTCTCGTTGCGCGTCGCGCGCCACAGGTTCTCTTGCTTCGGCATATAATGCTTCCTTTCTCCCCCTTCGCCGTCCTTTCAGTGCCACCATACGGTTATCAACTCGGGGCCAGCACCGGCCTCTGGGGACCCTTACTCCCTCAATGTTTTTGTCTTTCAAGTTTTGGGTAAGTGAAAACGGGGGGTAGAAGTGTGCCAGGCGTTTTTCATCGTTATTCCGTTTTTTGTTACAAAGTTCACACGCATGGAATCCACAGCGAGGAGTATATAAAATCGTACTCGAGAAAGTTTACCAAAATTGTCTGCCCTACGTCGCGAAAGTTTAAGTCGTAAATGCTTTCCTAGCGCCAAAATTTCATCGCACAACATTTCCACACGGGTCGAGTTATTGGAAGGTTTATTCCTGTTCATTTAGGCTCTGTAAAATGCGTACCTGCCTTGTGATGTCAAAATACATGCGTGTCTTTGTACATAAGCAAGTGTTTTTGAATGATTTCTCATGTCTACAACAGTTTGACTTCACGCAGATAACCCCTATCTCTGAGCAGTCGCTATCAACTGGTTCTGTTACCATGACTTGAAAGTAGGCAAAGTCGTCCCGGTCAACAAATTATCGTCAGATACAACTTTTCAGCAGGCACTCCTTCTCATCTATGTGCTAAAAAATAATGAAAAGTAAAACATACACTCAACTAGGATGATATTAAAAATCTATTTTTTTTCTTTCAACCCTCATTGCTTAAAGAAGGTGTTTCGTCAACCACACAAGTTGTCCTCGTTCTACACGACACAAATTCCACCTCAGACGTTAACAGTCGTAGCTATTCCGCCTTTCATACGTTCAAAAAGGGTTTCTCCACTTATCCACAAAAGTACGTTATTAGAACTTCCCCGTCTGAAACTATACGAACTCCTATTTGGATGGATTAATTTCGTCACCTACCCACGGTAGCTCGCGGGCGATAAGAACTGCGCTAACACCCTACCTTTTCTGACCTCCCACAGGCCCTCACGCTAAGGTTTTGTTGTTTCTATTTTTTTCTTTCTGATATTTCAACCCACCAGATCAACACTCCTTCGGAAATTCGGTGACTTACCAGCGACTGTGTGATGCACCGTCCCTTTGTAAACAATAGCAATAACTCAACGTTTCCGTTAGATTTATTGCAGCTTCGTGAATCGTATAAGACATGTCTGATTATTCTCAGCACAAAATGAAAATTATTCCTCACTCCCAGTGGCGGCAGTTCTACTCCACGCATAGTTACTTTTTATTAAGCTAACCTGTTATACGAGAACAGGAAGAACGTATCCGCCATACGGGCGCCACCGATTTCCGGTGAGATTGTACAAATGTAGCTTGACCTTTTTTGCGTAGGCAGAGGTGACGATTATAATCCTCATGACCATTGTGTGCAACGAGAACAAGGCGGTCTCGCGACTTATACTGGTTAAAAGCGACTACTTTAGAGCTATATGAGACTGCGTGGTTTGAACATGTAAAAAAATATCGAAATGAGATTCTGACGTTTCATTTACATTTTTCGGTTAATTGAAAAAGAACCGGAGGTGTTATTATGAGCAGGTTTTTGTAAAATTAAACACAGCAGCTACCAAAATATCCTAGCAAGCATTTTAGTCTGTATAGTGTTCGGCATGGCTTTACTACAAAAATAAGTGGTCCTTACTCTTCTTTCGTTGGCAAAAAAAAAAAAAAACAGAACTTACCATTTTCGGCACTACAAAAAACAAGAATGTTTGAGAAGCTCGCTGAAGCGCTCAATACATTTAGGGCGTGCGTAGGTTACACTTTTGGTGAATTAAAGGTATCCCCTGCCTCCGCGTTGGCAACCAGATAAGTAATCGACCTGAGAGTGCAGATTAAGCAAAATAAAATCTACCGAAAAACGAGTCACAAGACATTACCTGGTTCTATATCTCTTAAATTCAATGCCATGTAACCGTTCTTTTCTCGAATTTGTTCCAGTTATTCTCCCGTTATTCCAACACTGTATCAAAATAGAATGCTCACTCCTTTGTAACTTCCCTGCACGGCAGTAAAGCTCGGAATGGTGCACGCTCTACAGGGGAGGGCAGAAGTTTTTAGGAGCGAAGCACCTTAGGGGCTCGGGCTGTCGGCGTCTCGTGTCGTCGCCTCCTGTAGTCACGATACGGACACTCGTTAGCCAACGCTTTGCCCTAGAACTTTTCATCTCTGTGGGCAAAAACGCGTACTAAGAACACACCGGGACACCCGTTTTCCAACGCCTCGTGCTGGAACGCTTCGTGCTTCGAAGACACCAAAGTTTTAGAGCAAAGCTGTATACCACTACCCCGCAATGGTTTAATCTCCGTGGGCAAAAACGCCAAGGCTTAAGACGCCGAGTGCTCAGCATTATTTACTGGCGCATAAGACGCTAGTGAACAATGGTGAGAGCTCCAGTACTGACTGATTGAAGGACTGACTTTATCCACCCGCAGCCACAGCCAAGCAGGTATTTGCCTCCTCGTTGGACTTTGCTCTCGCCACTGCCGTCTATCTGCGAATGCAAACTTGTCCCTACTTATTTGACAACAACCTCCCCATCCGCCCCCACTTAAGCCGAGTCGCCATCCTTATGTTGTTATTCATTCATTCATTCATTCATTCATTCATTCATTCATTCATTCATTCATTCATTCAATAACTCTCCCTCACTTCGTAGGGCAATGACTCCGTGCAGAGGGAGGCGAAGGTGGTGGGGAGGTTGTTTGCCGCGTCTGAGGCGACAGTGAGTGAGGAGAACGGGAGGGGTGAGGAGTGTAACTGGGCGAGGAGGCTGCTCGCGGGAAACGGCCCAGCGCGTGGACTCTCAGGCAGCGGCCTGAGCCGCATCGTTTCAGGAGAGGTCAGAGTGCCGGGGTGCCCAGATGAGGTGATGTCGGAGAGGCAGGCGAGCACTTTGGGTAAGAGTGTCGACGGTGCAAGCACAGTTCTGAAGCGAGCATTCTTGAGACGCTTATAAATACCGACATAGCGCGCGTTATTGAAGCAGACTGCTGACACTCTTACTTGATTTCCCACCAGCAGACACATTAGACTAGACCTAAGTTCAACGTTCCAGTTTTTCGACAGTGGTCAAGAAAATCAAAATGGGTTGTGCCTCTCCCACACTAATACTGTACCAACGTCTAACTTTCTTTGCTTTAAAAAACGACCAAACAGCCGTGAAATGTATGCTTGTGACTGAAAACGAAGGTAATCCCACAAAGAAAACACTCGTAACCATATTCCCCACTTTTTAGCCTTTTCTTCCTCAAAACAAAATCAGTGGCTGGTATTTTGGAGAGCAGACGGTGATGTTGTGGCAAGGTACGCACAAGCCTTGAAAGAAAAAAAAAAGAAAAATAGGCGCAAGCTTCTAGCGCTTGCCCGCATAAAGGACATCTTCTCGACAACGCCCGGTTAAATTACGGACCTCGGTCCCACAAAGGATGCGGGATATGGGATCGCTTTCTTCGCTCCCCCGTTACCCTCCCTACTTCGCAGCGGCGGCGCTAGCCAGCTTATGGCGAAATGGCGCCTCGGGAAAATTTGCATCCGGTAATTAAAGAAGCCCCGCGGCAGAGCGTCGTCCCGCCAGGCGCAACAAAGTCGCACTCCGCTTCGGGGCAGTGCGGAAAGGAAATGATCTAGAACGGGAAAGAGGGCGCACTGATGGGAATCGCCGTCCTCTTCGCACGACCTGCGGGATCGCAGCATACGGGAAATTCGAGGAGGGAGGGTGGCCTAGGAGTGCCCCGAATGTGCTCGGAACCGAGGTCTCGAAAATGGTTTCGAGAGTACTGCAGTTATCTGCGCATCCCAAGTAATACACTTTCAGATAGTCGTTGAAATTACGGCCTTCGGTGCATTATTGGGGCAAAGACCGGTTTCATTTAATGAAAATGTTGCATTCCTCTAGCACGCCGTAGGCATGGGTTCCGGGCACCACGGTTTACGCAAGGCGCATCGGCCATGAATTTCACCTTCGCAGAAGACTAAGAGCTATTCCCTTAGCGGGGTTATTTGTATTTCTGCTCCCTCGAGATGGAGTTCCAGATCGCTTCTTAGGACACAGATGCCACGTTGAGTTAGGGCCTTATCCGAAAAATCCCCCAAAGAGGGAGATTATGCTCAAATGCACAATTATGCACAAATTCTCCTCTGGCGCAGATACCCTCCTTGGCCGACTAGAACACCTAAAATTGGCCGTCCGTTATGTCAACCCTCAATCAACTGTTTCTCGCACTCGAAAAAAAAATGAAGCAGCAACCAGGGGTAGTCGAGGGTTTGACGGCATGCCGTCTGGTCAGGAAACATGCTTGAAATGGCTTACTGGTCACTGACCAAAGTCAAAATATACAAATGACGTTTCGGGAGCACTACGGCTCCCTTGTGCAAACTTCACTTCATACTCACAAGGGAGCCGTAGTCCTCCCGAAACGTCATTTGTATATTGCGACTTTGGTCAGTGACCACTAAACCATTTCAAGCAACCAGGGGTGTGACTCGCACTGAATTCATATCTGCTTCACTACTGGCATTAAAATTTGCCTCCATTCTTCACCCGCTGGTGTTCCAAACGGTTAAAAAAAAGAACCAACCCTCTTAACAACCTATCGGGCGCCAAGTTTTTAATACTACATAGCCATGTTTGCGCTAAAAGTCATATTACCACAATCTCCACTACGTAATTGTTTACCATGCTGCCCGTAGTGCGAACTACCATTAGCCGAACGCAGGCAACAAGAGAATGTGGAATGTCATAGAAGGAGCGCAAAGAAAAACACTAAGCGGGCACAGGGTGGCCCCGAGTGGTAACAAAAGAAACCGGAGTCGCCCGTAGTGAAAGAGCGGCGCTGAGGTGTAACCGCGCGCGCGACTGGTTTTACCGTGTAAGAGGAGCCGTTATCTAAGAGCGGGGCCCCTCACCGACCGCACTGGGACCAACGCCTGCGGAGACCGGGCGTCCCTCCTCTTCCCGCGCTGTCGCCTCCGACGCAGCCAGTTGCAGTTTCCTCTTCGGCGGCGGCGGCGTAAACGAGGCCGGAAATGAGCGAGGCGTCACGCCTGCCGGGCCCTTCCGCTCGTACTTGGTGCCACACGACCACTTCCGCCTCCGCCGTCGCTGTGTTCTTCCATCCTTGACGAAAAGGGCCGGCCGGAGGGAAAACGAAAGGAAATAAGGGGACAACCACCGCCGCCTACTCCTTCTTGTTTCCCCTTTTTCCACACCTTCTTCTTCCCTTCGAGGCACCTTGTTTTTTTTGTTTTTTTTTTTTTTGCTTCGGCACCTTCTTTGCTCACTTGTTCAGTTACCCGACCCGTTGAACATTTCGTCTTGAATTCGGTGACAAAAGACAACGCGATGAAAACCGACTTCAGTGAAGGTTGCTTCGTCGAGAAATAGGGAAAAGACAGGAGATGTCATTGGGTGAATTCTGGTTGGTGACTGTTAGCGTTCACCCAGAATGTATGAAGAAGGCTGAAACCATGGAGCAGTGCAAGTGGCTGGTGATAGCGCGTAAATGTCGCATGAATGTAGAAGAGGATGTCCTTGCTCCCAATTATAAAAAAAAAAAAAAAAAACTCGCAGGAACAATCGAGTACAGTTTGAGCTCTTGGTCCTTTGAAATCCTTTATTTTTCTTTTTTGTGGCGGAAGTCAAATAGATCGCTCTAAACTGCCGGACAGTCGTCCGTTGTCGTTTTGAGAGACAGCATTATCAGCTTTACGGCACTATTGAAGTACACGAAAAGCTGCGGTGGCACCTGACGACCCGCGGCCAATGGTGGTGACTAACATCAATGTGCTAGTTTACATATCGCTTCAGTATACTACAACCGAAAATGTTCAGAAATTTATACTTAAACATTAGTGTGCCTCGTGCCGCAGCGGCCGTTCTTACAGATTCCTAGTCAAAGTGCTTGCAGCTAACACATTCTCAATGAGACTAGCATTCTGAGAGAATGCGTTATCAAAACATCTTTCTGCGCGCACATGCGCATGCACGACGCACGCACGCACACGCGCACACGAGGTGACCCAACCTTCTTACAATTTTTCAGGGCACCTTTAGAAGCGAAGTACATGTTTCCATCGCCTCCTGGAAGGATATAGACGGTATTCGTTGAAAAGTTTAGCGGTCAATTTCTTCGCTAGGCAACACTGGAAACGGCCACAGACATGGCCGATGCGCCACGGACACGGCTCAGCCTGGGCCACTGCGGCCGCACGCCGAAGAAAAAAAAAGACACCGGCGTGCGTCATCTGCTCCGTTCCAATTCGATTCTAAACTGTGGTGCCAACAGAGATGTTATTTATCGCATTCAGAGTGAACTCGACGGAATACTTTGTGTTCGGCGAAGAGTTTCGTAACGTGAAACACAGTCCTTTGTTTCACAGTCGTGTTTAGCACGGACTAGCACGGACAAGTGCCGCCATTCCGCGGAGCCCAACGTAACGAGTGACGACGCACTAACACGGTTGCATGGAGGAGAAGAGGGGTGCCTGATCTGCGGGCCGTGCGCACAACGTCGCCTAGCAACAGACGCTTGGCCACAGATATGGCGGTGCACACTTGGTTGCCTGCATGCATTCCACGCCATTGAATACCGAGGATAGGCGAGGCCAGATCCAAAGAGGCTTTTTGCCGCGTGTAAATGCTGGCCAATAGGTGAAAGGCGTATAAGTACTGTAGTCATGACTCATTAGGTACCAGAACAATGCAATCTTACAACAGGTACACTACGTATACGACCCCTCCACAGACGTCGCAGGCAGATCGGTCAGACTTGAGGATCGGTCACTGCCACATAAGCCACAGACAAAGGCAAGCAGGCAGGAATGGGGCGCTTCATGCGAGGGTATTGTAAATAAAAACAAAAACAAAACTGAAAATCCCGCTGTATAAAGTGAAAAAAAAATAACACGTGATTAATAAAACAATCCTTTAGGAATCAGGAACAATTATTAGAAAGAGATAGGGCACCTGGGGAGAAGACAAACTTCCAAAACGGTTTTAAATGAAATTGCCTATAAACTTCAAAATATCTCTACGCAACCGGTTGAATGCATCGCTAATTCCATTAGTAACTCGTTAAACATATCAAAAATTCATCACGAGGTTCAGACACTCTTAGCGCTACGCCACAAATGCGTACGCAACACAAGCTGTAATGGTGCCCAAGAAAATGCGGAAAACGCTGACCATTTTGCCGTACAGATGTGTGGTTGTTAAAAACTGCCACGAAAGATAGAAATGAAAGCCTCTCAGGCGTTCGGACAGAGACGCCGGGTACGTTGCAGGCAAGTAGAAGAGGATGCACAGTTTCGAAACTCACAGAGAGAAAGCAGGAGCGATATTCCCAGCTATTGTGAAGGCAAGCGAAAAATTCAGAGAAGGAAATGAAGGCCAATGCATTGGACGTGAGTAGACTTTGTTATGGCGACATCGAGGTTTTACTTTTCTATATTTTTAATTTCTCTTGTCAGCGCTATCGACGGAAGCGTAAATCTGAATTCGAGATGAGCATGTTCCTGTACTGCGGTGCTTTCGCCCCATCCCCCCCCCCCTTGCTTCCTTTAATGTTATCGATGTCGTTACGCTTTCAAACGTGCTTCGCATTGATATGGTGTCGTTAATATTTGTTTACAAGTTGTGACGTTTTTTTTTTCTTTAAACTTCGTCGTTTGCATAAAATACAAGCATTTATTCTGCGAAAATGTATGTTCTGCGAAGACACTCCTGGCGCCGTTAAAACAACTACTGTTACAGCAAATTTAAAGCAGACACACATGTGTAGAAGCCAAGGTCAAATCGTTTTTTTTTTACTTTTTTATGGTAATAATAAAATGAAGCTAAGGTCATGAAACATCCAATTTTTTGTTCTCATGTAGATTATTTTAGGTTTAATCTAGTCCGCGAGGCAGTGGTTAACATACTTGTACGGTTCAGGAGAGCTGAAACATGAATTGTTTGCAACTACTTGCAGCACCCCTCGCTAGTCAGGGTCATTTAAAATAAAAGACGGGGCTTTTAAAAAGAGTCACTGCTGTTCTGGAACCCGCAAACTGGCGCTTTTCCTGGACCGATAGGATATATCCCCGAAGTTTTTGTGATCGCACCATCTTCTAGAGCATCGCGCATAGCACAGTCTTATATGTTCACGCTGTATCAGCCCTTCGAAAAAAAGATTTTAAATCGGCTGGCTGGCAAAGTCTTGTCACTGCTGCAGTGCAAACGAACTAAAAAAATATCAACTGCATTTCAAAAGGCCAGCCTGCCAATTCAGCCTCCCAAAGTGTGCGAAGAGTTCGAATTATAAAAACAAAAACAAAACAGAAGCCTACTATTTTGCAATGCAAAACGGTGTCACACCCTAATTTGTCCGTTGCCTTTTTCGCTTCTCCACTTTGTCAATATTGTATTTTAGATACTCACCAACGATACTGGTAGTACAATTTTTAATGCATCAGACGCAACAAACAATCCATATGCGCACATCACTCGGCATTGCGCGACCCACACCGATAAGAGCCAAGTGATATGTAGTCCGCTGTTTGAGAACACCAGCATTTTGTGGCGTCACAATCACCACTTGACAAAAGAGGTCCTGGAAGCTTTTAATGTAAGAAAAAATTTCGGGCCATCTCCACTAGAGTGAAACCTGCGGCGGGGCGAAGCATGCAGTGTATAAGTGTATCCTTGGCGTGTTGGCGTTTTCGCCCACGGAGATGAAACCGTTGGGGGGTAGAGGTATACAGCTTTGCTGTTAGTCTCGTGTCTTTGAAGCACGAAGCGTTCTAGCGCGAGGCGTTGGAGAGAACGAGTGTCCCGGTGTGTTCTTTCATACGCGTTACATCCTAGCGCGAGGCGTTGGAAAACGAGCGTCCCGCGGTTTTAGTACCGTGACTGCATGATACAATGACGACATGAGACGACGACTACATGGCACGACGGCGACATGACACGCAAACTCTCCGAGCCCCCAAAAGACTTCGACCCTAAAAATGGACGCCTTCCCACCCTGCGAAAGTGGATGTCTAGCGAAGCTGTTGTAAACCACTACACATTCTGATGGGGGAGAGTACGAAATGCTCCCCGTTGTCTCGGCGGGCTTGTCGCTTGCACTCGGCTTCTCTTTCGGCAAATGCTGGTTCCTTGCCCATGCGCTCGGCGTCTCGGTAGAGAACTGCGGGGTCCTGCCTAGCCCGACGCATGCGCTGGCTCTCGAATGACGTCACCCCCCCGCCTCCGTTTTCGGGAGCTGCTGCAAGCCTAATTTTTACAACACAGCCGGAGGGGGGGGGGAATTGTATGTTGATTGATTTATTTATTTATTTATTTATTTATTTATTTATTTATTTATTTATTTATTTATTTATTTAACGTTTATTACCATTTGTCACATAAAGTTTACAAACACTGATTCAACCCATAGCCAGAGGCTAGTGCAGGGTCCAATAAAAAAAGTAATGGACAGAAGCGGGAAATATCAATTACACATACAGATATAGCTGTACAGACACTAAATATCACTTACACTTACGTGTAATTATGAGCATACACTTTTACACCGTAGAGAAGTCTTTCTCTCCTTAAACAATCGGGTCACAAAAAAACAAAACTACATGAGCGCATACAATCAAAAAGTTATGACAGATCACTTTGTGGACACACCCAGAAACATGAAAAGTTGATTGATTGTAGGGTTTAACGCGCCGACGCAACGCAGGCGATGAGGCGCGCCGTAGTGGAGGGCTCCGGATTAATTTTGACCACCTGGGGATCTTTAACGTGCGCCGAAATCTCGTACACACGGGCGTTTTTGCTTTTCGCCTCCATCAGAAAATCGGCTGCGCGGCCGGGAATCGAACCCGCGACCCCGTGCTCAGCAGCGCAACGCCTTAGCCACTGAGCCACCGCGGCGGGTAGAAACATGAAAAGTACCAGAAACACGATAACTATCCCGGGTTTTATGAAGTGGAAACAAAAAAAGGCGAGATTTACAAGATTCACCAGTGTATAATTGTACAAATATAAGGGTTTACCACCAAAGAAAAAAAAGAAGCAGTTACACCGGCTCAAGAACTGATTTTTTAGTTTTACCGCAGCATTGTGTGTTTTATCGGCGTTTTATCAGCCATCATGCGGTTTAGATGGTTGTTTTGCGTTTTTTAGACGAATGCCGAGTTCTATGCTGCACGCCTGATTAGCCTGACGCATGCGCTCGGCGTCTTGGGCGAGAATTGCTGTGTCCTGCCTGGGTTTCTAAGGCGAAGCTTTGTACCTCTACCAGCAAAGGGTAATGTCACGACCGGTGGCGTCATCAGGAAACTCCCGCGAACAAATAAAATAAATTACTGGCACCGCCAGGAACCGAACCTGGACCGAACAGAGAAATTGAGCGAGAGTGCGCTCTCTTACCGATTGAGCTATGAGCGCAGGCGGAGACGGGGGAGACAGATGGTGTACTTGATTGATTGTGGGGTTTAACGCGCCGACGCAAAGCAGGCGATGAGGCGCGCCGTAGTGGAGGGCTCCGGATTAATTTTGACCACCTGGGGATCTTTATCGTGCCCCGAAATCTCGTACACACGGGGGGTTTTGCTTTTCGCCTCCATCAGAAAAGCGGCCGCCGCGGCCGGGAGTCGAACCCGCGACCTCGTGCTCAGCAGCGCAACGCCTTAGCCACTGAGCCACCGCGGCGGGTTAGATGGTGTACTCGCCGAGCACAGCTGGAAGTTTACCCCCTGTGTTCTCGCTGACTGCCGCGTGATATCGCCACACAACCTCTCGCGCCGCTGTGCGCTCCGCCCACGCCACGTGTAGCGGCCGTGTGCGCGCTTTGCGTATGCGCTTGGAGTTAGGAACTGACTGCCGCGTAATAGCGTCACGCGACCTCCCGCGCCGCTTTGCGCTCCGCCCATGGCACGTGTACCGGCCATGTGCGCCCCTTGCGCAAGCGCTTGGAGTCAGTAAGAGTTAAAGAAAGCTCATACCAACGCATGGCATCTCACTTCTCCTCCGTCTCTGCCGCCGATCTGTGAATGACTTGCGTTTCGGATATGCAGTAGACAACTCAACGATGGATTCGTACGAAACAAACCAGAAACAGTAGCAATTGTGTTCGTCGCAGTCAACCCCCAGGTGATACGCAGCGGCGCAGCTGCTACAAAATATAACTGCAGTGAAAACGCAAAGTCTTAATGTGTATCACAAGCCCTTTTCTGGATGTGTTGGTGAAGTGAAATAATAAAGAACGTGTTACAGGTACAGCGCAACGTGTGATTTATGCAAGCTGGCCGTAGTCAGCCTTAGTAGGTGGT
The DNA here is from genome assembly GCF_048455015.1 of Haemaphysalis longicornis. Taxonomy (NCBI): domain Eukaryota; kingdom Metazoa; phylum Arthropoda; class Arachnida; order Ixodida; family Ixodidae; genus Haemaphysalis; species Haemaphysalis longicornis. The sequence continues at coordinate 53,915,343 of NW_027526361.1, read as the reverse complement.
GTACAAAGCTTCGCTTCCCGACCACCTTCACAGGGTGTATTGCCCCTGGCTTTCTTCTTTACAACACTAAATTTCCTCACCAACGAGAGGCTAACAGCTTCGCTGTAAAATTAATGTCACGTCATGCGAGCTTGTTTTTGTTACGGTAGAAAGTAACCGTTTCGTGAAACATGGGGTATGCACCACAAGCAGAGCCACGTAAGACAACGTCGCTTGCGCCAACCGGCCAGTGTACTGTAAGACAACTCCAAAAGGGCGGGCTGCTGTGCAGCTAAAAAAAAAAAAAAAGCACAGTGCTCCCGGTACCAACAGCAGTGCCCATAGGTACTTCTATGTTTACGTGTATTTTCGCACGTTTCCCTGTTTACCCCGCCTTTTTTACTACTGTAAAAGGAATATGCATTACATTTACGCAGAAATGGCTCCTTCAACAAGCTTACAAGCCCTGCTTAGTTTGCGTTCGCTTTTGCCGGCCTCAGCCAGTCACACATCTGGGCATGACATCATAGGTTCTGTAGCGGAAAATGAGCTAGTGGGTCGCATGGCTATTCCTTTTTTCATAATTATGTAGCTTATTTGAGGGACGTGTGCGGTAAAAGGGGCGTCAGTATGATTCTAACGAGGCAATCTATCGAATGAACAGTGTTTTGTCTGCACGGTTCGTTTAAGAATTAAAAGGGCGCTGAAAGGGCACTTTTAATTGTGATGAGCATGAACAGTGCCCGAGGATATTCCTGCACCCCGTTCAGCCGATCATCCAGTCTGCCTAAACACAGGATCGGTGCTTGCATTGGGGCGTGAACCGGGGACACGGTCACTAAACCCGCTGTACCTTCTCTTCAACATTGTCGATCCCCCGCACAGGGCTGTCAGCCGTCCTCGCAAGAAACAAGCAGATTTTTGGAAAGGCCATTTCCAACCGCAGGCGACACGCTACAGTTTTCTGAAAGAAGAACTCTCGTGTTGCAACAAGTGTACAAGCGTCCAGAGAACTGGTTGAATGGTTCTCTGCCCTTTAACCTGACTCAATTGCAAGGTTTCTAGATGCACGAAAAAGTTAATATGGGGATTGAAAGTCGTCGTACGTATACATGACACGGCACTAAACCGCGTAACAAAGAAAAGAGTACGATGAATACGCTCCTGCAAGGGCAAGACCTACGAAGTTAGATGGCTTCCCCAGTTGTTCGGAGTTTTGAGATCCTGCTTTTAGAAGCGGCCGATTGCGTGACCTGGGTTGATTTCATGGGGAACCACGCCTCCTTTCCCGCCCCCATCTTCGTATTTTTCTGCTCCTGGAATACAAGTGGAATTGGGGTGCAGATTTAAGGAGAAGAGAAAATGGTAGGAGGTAAGATGGGGTTACCTGGCCAGCATGCAACGCGACTGCGCGTCTCGCTTTTGCTGTTATGATGAGCGCCAAGAACGGATGCTTTGTGCCTCCATCTCCCCCCCCCGTCCATTTGGCCCATGTCGTTTCTGCGGTGTTTGCGTGATCCAAATGCTTTAATTTTTAACTTTACCTTTTGAACGTTAAGAAGGTTCTATTTGGAGAGAAACGTTGCGAAACCGTTGTGGGCCACACACACCCTTTGCGACCTTAACAGGTGTGTTTGTTAAAATAATCTGAAATGAGTTTCTTCAATCAAGCTACTTTCCTTTCCGCAGCGCTGGTAGAAGTTGTTTTAGGAAGGCCACCAAACAGCCACGCGGCATCAACAACAACAACAACAAAAAAACTGTAGCCACTACTATCTCCGCTCCACGTTATAAGAACACGCTAGCTGGCTACAAGTTTCGCATTTCCTACCAGAAGTAGTCTCCACCTTTGCCCGTACCTGGTTACCAAACAGTAAACAAGCCCTCACCAGCGGGCTCACCAACTAACTATTGTGTAGGCGTTAAGATAAAAGCCACATAGTCTTACTTGCGCATTTTAACATCGTGTATCAAGAGTGCAATGTTATATGGAGGACAAGAAAGGAAACCAATCGAACATAGCAAACTGTGATATTATGAATTTCATTCCGACGTTATGTTTACTGCGAAGTACGGGAGTTTCCGTCAGTTCTTTTAATAGTCAAATCTTACATCGCACCGGTGCCTTCCATGTTGTACTGTTTTCTTCACTGTTTATGCCAGCGGATTACTATTTTGTTAAGCGGTATATATGAATATTTTTTATAGTCCGAAAGCTAAGCTTACTTATAGAGTTCGCTGGTTCCGTTAACTCCGGAGACGAACCAGCAAGATGTATACCCTACTAAACAGAGATAGATACACGTTACCCACCACCAACTGCAACTAGCCACAATGTGTGCGGCAATGATTATGCGCTAAAATATCATTTCGAAATTAGAGCCTTCCCTCAATAGAGTGCATTATACTCAATTTATTTATAATTCATACACTAAACATTAACAGCCGCGTTCAATACATTCCAAACTTTATCGAGTTGCAAATTTCACATTGCTCAGTAAAAAAAAAAAAAAAGGAAGGATCTAGAAAGCTATAACTTGTAGCAGCTCCCAAGCTGAGTTTACTGCCAGAAACATGATGGGACAGACATTTGAATAATATGGGATTCACCGGGAAAGCATCTCAGCGCCGGCAACAGCAGTGCAACCGCAAACAAGTTCCGGTTGACGACAGCCGATCCTCCGAACGGCGCGCCGCTATTCCTCTCCCCAATACATCTTGCGCAGGCATCCCACTGCGTCCGTGATGCGGTTCCCTGGAAGAAGGCGGTCCCGGCGTTTCACATTGCGGCTGTCACGACGTTGTCACGCGATCCGCGACGTGGAAGCCCGAAATGAAGCCGCCGGCCCCCGCCGAAGAGCAAGCGCGGCCTGTCCGTAATGAAGCCCGAGCAGCCGAACCGCGGAGTCTCACCCCACGAACCCCGGGCCGGGCTGCGGCGGCGGCGGCGGGGGGCTTCATTTCGTCTCGTGCCTGAGCGAGGTGAAGAAACGTGCGCGGAATATTAATTACGCGAGCCGCCCAGAAAATGGCGACGTCCTTCTTCGTCGCGCCGGGAGAAGAAAGTCGCTCCAGGTCCGCCGGTCACGGCTCAACGTGCCCAGCGCGGAGAAGGAGGGGTGTCCGTATAGTTGCCTCGGCGCTGCCGGCCTCACACACTCCGACCGGCCATATTAAATAAGCGTAATTACGAAGTCTCCACCCCCTTCTTCGTTCTATTTGCATTTTTTTCCCCTCTCAGAGCTGAAATGCAGAAGCGCCGTATATTTGGCGTTACTCGAATAACGTTTGGGCTAGCGGGGAAGCTGCTACGCTGACATTTAGGAAATTATGGGAAACGAGATTTTTGGTCTGTCTGGGACGTGGTGGGGCGTAATGCATCTCTCACGTAGCTTAATGTCATTTTAGGCGAATGAGTTCTCCCCGAAACGTCGTTTTCAAGAACGCAACAGCAAAACACAGTTGTAAATTGCGCAGTTAACGTGGCAGTGACGACCCGTACTATGCGTCGCTGAATGCGTAAGGTGCAAGTAGGAATACTATCTAAAGCACGGCATCTGAGCTCTATCTTATCGGATGATAACAACTACCGATTATAAACGTGATTATATTGACTGAGCGTTACCTCCCTTAACCGATTGTAATATTGATTGACAGCTCCAGCTGGATCAAACGATGGGAAAAAAGTGAATTGCGAAGCTCACCACAAGGTCTTTCCAGTATCAACTTAGTCTAAAATACTTTTTAGCATAATATTTGTTACATTTGGTGGTATTAAGGGAGAATACGACGAGAGAGCGTGGTGAGCGTCAGGAATTGCCAATTTTCTCACAGAATCTGTGTATGATCATGTAAAGCCACGAGCAAAAATTTACGGACCAGAAAAACGGCAATTTTAAGTTATTTCTCTTCCAGTAGCAGCCCGACTAACTGCCCTGTGCATGCGAGATGTCGTAGGGTTACTGAAGTAATGAAAAATACTGCACATAGTACCTCGAGACGCCGTGCGGCAGAGACATAACCCAACATTTGTGCTTTCGTGGTCCGTAAACTTTTGCTCTTGGGTGTACGCAAGCCAAAGAGTTCGAATTCAGCAGCGGTGACGCCACTCCCTAAAACGAGCTTAACTTTTTTACGCTCGCAATACTCTTTATGGTAGTCAAAGACTCTGCCACTCGTCGTGGAGCATCCGAATTTAGACATTCTGGGCATTTATGCCGGGATGTCAAAAAGAATGATGTGTAAATCGGAAAAGAGGCGAAGGAATCAAGACTGCCTTACACCCCAAAACGAATTTAGAATAATCAGGGAATTGTCATCGCACAAATTAGCTTCACAAATTTTAAAATGTTGAGACTGGATCCCAAACATCCCGAAATACTCCCCTTATTTGTCTCCTGTTATTAGCGCTGGAACTCACGTGTTCCTGTGTCATTTGTAGAGGTTGTGTTCTACTTTTATGAGATAGGACAAACAGCATCCATTATATGGCTCGGTTATTTAACCTTGCTAGTAGCTGTTAAAACCACTACGCCGTTTGTTTACGCTTGGAACAAAAAAAAAAAGCGTACTGACATTCGGAGTGATTTATTTGTAGAACATTACACAGGATCAATACGGCGTCTAGCGTAGCTGAGTGCATTCGGTAGTTAAGGCCTACTAACAAGTGCAACAAGATAATATGCCTGTAGTGAATAGCACGACGCTACAGTACACATCAAAACTGCACACCGCTCTGGTTCCCAGGTCTTCTGTTTTTAGAGACAAAAACAAAATTTCGTTTCGGTGTATCGTCGCCGACTTCACATAACAAGCCGCAGAACAACCTAAACGAAGGTTATGAAGCTCACTCTAGCAATGCTGTCTCGGCTGAAACCTCGTGACCGCTTGGATTACTGCTCTCTCTTTTTTTTTCTCCAGTGAATAATCCCCGCAGCACAGATCTAGAGCCCAAGAACGAAAGTGTGAGAGGAGCGGTGGCGTTTTTTTCTTTTCTCAGTTGGCTCTATCCAACTAATTACGTGGACCCGTATTAAAGGCGTCGTCGGCCATACGTCTCGGGGGCTTATTAAAAGCCGCCCGCCGCGCTTTCACCATGAAAGGCGTCGGAGCGTATCCGCCACTGATTATTTCTACCTGCCTTCTCGGGAGGGGTCGGCGGTCGCTATGTAAACCAGCGTGTAAATCTTGCAGTGGTTAGCAACCGAGTGCGCTGCGGCGTGTCAACGGCTTCAACGTCACGTCGGCGCACTCGTAACTTTCCCCGGACGCGTGGTAAAGTTTCTCTCTCCCAGCCTACAAGGTGACAACTGCCTAATCCGCAGAGCACGGCGTTTTCAGAGAGGAAGAAGGGCGCGCTAGGGCTGGAGAGTGTGGGCTTTACACCGAGTAGGTTTCACGTGTTCCCAAACTGCTAGAGTGTTGTGCCAGTGAACGAGAATCAGTATGTTGGTTGCCTCCTTCCAGCGAGTCTAAAGCGAAGTAGCGGTGTAATTTCCTCAGAGAGAACCATTTTAAAGACTATATCTCGCCGCTTGAAAGCTGTTCTGTTTTGTAAGCGCGGGGCTCCCACGACAAAACGATTTCAGACGCGGTTGTTCGTTGTTGTGGTCTTACAGTTTTAAGCGAAAAGTGACAACTTTCATCCACAATGAAGCGGTTATTCAAGCTGAAGCATAGAACAAATCAAAGGTAATCCCGTAACATGTCAAATACGGTAGAAAAGTGGGAATGTCTACGCAAGATACCTAATATAGTATTTTGGTGGTTACATGCTCCGTTCTGCGAAAATAAATATCGTAAATTGAGAATAACTTATCTGTTTGTAAGTAACAAGCTAGAAATTGCGTTTGTGAGTGGTTTGAAAGAGTATGGAAGCTGAATACACCTACAGCGTGTTCCTGACAGAGGCGGACATGTAGAGCGGCGTTCCCTTGTAATCGCGCCCAGTTCTCCAAAGGAAACACGGCAAAAAATTACTAGCCATCTTCCGTTGCTCATTACAAAGAGTATTCAAAACGTTAAGCACACTTGTTACCTTGCAGATGCGCCGACGCAACGCAGACGATGAGGCGCGCCGTAGTGGAGGGCTCCGGATTAATTCCGCCTACCTGGGGATCTTCAACGCGCACCGAAATGTCGTACACACGGGCGTTTTTGCTTTTCTCTTCCATCAGAAAAGTGGCCGCTGCGTCCGGGAACTCGCGTCCTTGTGCTCAGCAGCACAACACCTTAGCCGCTGAGCCACCACTGCGGGTGCTGCAAAACCTTTGTCGAAAATTCTAAAGCCCCTAAGCACTCCTTATGACGCAGTAAATACGAAAGCATTAGTGTTAAATTGTGGAAGGGATGTACCGGTGTTGAGTGCGTCGCCATTTTTCACAGTTGCTCGTTATCCAGACGGTTCCGAGTCAATCTCCGCATACACCGCAGCGGTCACATTTGTGGAACAAGTGAAGCTAGACAGACAGCGCGTTCATTCTATGCGCAGTAATGACGCGGCGCCTATAGTGGCACCTGTACAAATGTGCTCATTCGTCCTCTAATCATCATCCCGTCATCCATTGAATGCAACCCATTCACCAGGTTCGTCTCAAGTCATCTGTTCTGTACAGCTGTTGCAGCTATACAGAACTCAGCCCGCTTCCGGCCGCGGCGGTCGCTTTTCTGATGGAGGCGAAAAGCAAAAACGCCCATTTGTACGAGATTTCGGAGCATGTTAAAAATCCCCAGGTGGCCAAAATTAATCCGGAGCCCTCCACTACTTCGCGCCTCATCGCCTGCGTTGTGTAGGCGCGTTAAGACTACAACTAATCAATCAATCAATCAATCAATCAATCAATCAATCAATCAATCAATCAATCAATCAATCAATCAATCAATCAATCAATCAATCAATCAATCAGAACTCAGTACGCAGTGAGATCTTGTCCGCACGCATTGGCGAAGAGCTTAGAGAGCCAAATCAACATACTCAGAGGCAGGATACCTTGTTCATTTGTGTCGTAGCTCCGCAGAAAACACTCTGGAAAGGGTCAACGCTAACATGGAAACAAAAGGGTCGCAAGAAGAAAAACACAATGGCCGCCTAAATGTAATACCCGACATGCATGGGGTGTCACACCTTTTCAAGAAAATTGGCCATACGGCAGGCGTGCGGTCCAATTTTTCAGCACCCAACAGATTGGCGCCTTTGTGCGCCAAGGTAAATATCAACGAGGGCCCAATAGCCATATGTGGTAAAAAGCATGAGAACCAGTTTGAGAAATGGGCTTACTATGCGGTGTATGTTGTCCCCATTTTATGCGGGCGAGTTTACGTAGGCCGGAGGGGCAGATGCGTAAATGCGTTCCTTCTGGGGCATGCGTACATTATGCGCACAGGAACCCGCAGGAATCTTGCTGTAAATTGAAAGAAATGTGAGGAAAGTGATTGGCCGCCTAAAGCTGAAAAAGCACGCATTTCGAAGCCTTATCGAGAGCTCGCTCCCGGTAAATATTGGAGACCTCAGTGATTGGCGTTCGGGGTGAAAAATGCGTAAGTTGCACTTCTAGAACGAGAGACCACATACATAGCCAGTTGAATGTGCTTTGTCTAGACAGTAGTCTTTACCCCCCACATGGTTGATTTCGTCGTGTATGCAAGCTTCCATTGTATATCTGAAGTGTTATTTCCTTGAACGGACGCATGCGTACTTCCTGTGGTTTTTCTTTTTTGCATGTGTGTATATGTAATAAATTGTGGCCAAGTTATTCGTCAGCGCTCCGAAGTGTTAAAATCATCGCTTTGTTAGCCGGCAGAATTCCTTTGGCCTTAGTGGTACCGGTGCACGCATACAATTAGCCGGGTTGCTACTGCGATTGCTGGTTATCGACACGTACACCATTTAAAAGATCTTAGATTGGGCGATACATTTTTGAGAAAGTTTGCATGTGCAAAAAAAATGGCTGACGACTATGACACTCCCTAATGCGATATTTTGGCGCAGCTGTAGCTGTTTTCACTGAGCAAAATATGTTAAGGCAAAGAATTTCACGCAGCCATATTTGTATGGTTAGAGAAAACGTGTATTTGCGGTGGCTCACGAAGCACATGCACCAGTTTCCTCGCTCATTGTTCAGCACTCAATCGGGGTTCTCGCGTCAGCGGTGCTGGGACTCCGCTATGGCGGCTCGTTTAGCTGTAGCGGCTGACGAAGCGCAAGACCGGTTGCCTCACTCGCAGTTCAGCACTCACTCCTGATGGCTTCAGTGAGCTGAGGCGGATCTCACTGGTTTATTCTCTCGACGGCAGCTATGGTGAGCGTCTGCGTCGGCGGCGCGAAGTTCGTCTCAGGAAGGGACCGCGAACTGCGTCTTTAGCGAACGCTCATCATTGTCACGCGCACGCCCCCCTCGCGTTTTCGCCAAGCATCCCACAGTCGAGCGCCTCGTGCAGGCACAGCATACTGCATACTGCCCCCCCCCCCCCCCCCCCCAGCCTAATTTCGAAGAAGCGTCTTGCGCCGCCACGGAAAACCGCCCTCCCTTCCCAATTTCGCGAGAGTCTGCCCCTTTACTTTCTTTCACTCTTCGGTCTTGACATCGTTCTCGCGGTAACGACGACGGTGACGCGACTCAGACCAGGGACGGGCGCCAAAGGGCTGCCCATAAAAACGGTACCTTGGCGAACATTTCCACACCTCTAAAGTCCCATCATGTACGGAGTAAAAAATATTGCCCCATGGTTCTGATCTGTTTGTCCAGTGAGGTAAGCATGCTTTGCAATTCGTCCCCCGAGTTACTTAGCAAGGCAGCGTCATCAGCAAATCTGAGGTTACTGAGGTTACCATTAATTCTTACTCCCACCTGTTCCCAATCCAATGTTCTGAATACTTCATGTAAACATGCTGTGAATAACATTGGAGAGATTGTGTCTCCTTGCCTCCTTAAGTGGCGCTGGCTACCACCCCCAAGTGCAGGAAACAAATACCTTAACATAAATACCCTAGAAAGTGGAGGGGAGAACAGCCCCGCCGGTAGCGTAGTGTTCATCGCACCAGACGCGTATTCTGGAGTTCGTGGGTTCCGATCCCACCAGGCGGGCATTTTTTCTCCACTTTCTTTGCGTGTTTCAAAAATCTTCAACTGTTGCAACGGTAATAAATTACCTACCGCATTTCCGCAATCTCCCCTTGGCTTTCCTTGGCATTGGCAGTCTTGGCAGCGAACCCTTATTTGTGTATATATATATATATATATATAATGTATACAGGGTGACAACATTAAGCGGACAGTTTTTTTGTTTTTGTTTTCTAATTAGGCGCTTAAGGTTACGAGAAGACCACCTCCACAGGTTATGCGCCCAGGGGACACAGACTTAGGTGGAAATTTTTATGTCGCTGATTTAATGAACAAAATGAACATAATGAACCATGTACCCAAACGTATTTTTCTTGTACCACATATGCACTACTGATGTCTCTGCCCCCCCCCCTTATGTAATACCCCTCTGGGGTCCTTAAGGGTTTAATAAATGATGATGAAAAATTGAATAAATACCTTTTTAGGGGCTGTAGTAAGAAGGAATAATTTTATAGAAAAGGTAGACGCAATCGTGTTTTACGCTGTTTTTTTCGGCAGAATTCTTCTAGCGCATACGTACTCCGAGATATCGAACTTCGAAGTTTAATTGCAGTTCGCATGATTACTCATGCTAAACAGTGACGACCGGTGCAAAGCTTCTCACTTTTTTTTCTGTGTTTCGACAGCGGTTGCGCCTACAGCGGATTGCGATAACGCCAGCCAAGACTGAAAGGGTGCTAGTTATCACTTTTGCCTATACCTCAACCCGTTGTCAAACTAACACAGTACACAGCTGGCAAGCACGTCACAAAAGTAAGGACCTTGACTGAAGGACCTTGACGGCCTTGACTGTCTGGCGTGCGTAATCATGCGAACGGCAATTAAACTTCGCAGTTCGATATCTCAGAGTACGAATGCGCTAGAATAAGTCTGCCGAATGAAACTGCGTAGAACCAAGATTGCGCCTAACTCTCCAATACAAACGTGCCTGCTTAGTGCAGCCGCAGTGAATAATAAACTTTTTAAAGTTTATTATTCAATTTCAGTTAATTAAGCCACCGACATCAATAGCCACCGCCTCATTCTGTGTCCCCCTGGGCGCATAACATCGCTGTAGAGGTGGTCTTCACGTACATCTAAGGGACTAATTTTTTAAACTCTGTCGGCTTAAGTTTGATCACCCTGCATTTTATTGTATTGAGAGCACGAACATAATGATGTATTGAACATCAAATATTACCATAACATAAATGCGGTCTTGTCTCTTGTCCTAGTTTTACATTTTTGCAGCAATTTTGTTAGAACATTTTTTTTTGTGTGTGTGTCATTTATTACCTACGGGGTACCTTTACTACGTACCTGTGCCTCGAAGTCAAGGAAAAACGTGATATTAGCGGAAAGCTAGCTGTCACCAAAGGTACACGTTTCTTTCTCAAAGTTTGTCTAGTTTATCCTTTGCTTAGGCCAAATGCGCGAAAATACGTTGCAGCCTCCACGCGTCCTAGCTAAAGAAAAAAAAGGAAGTATTAGCCACGTCTCTTTTTTTTTTCTGTGTCACGCCACGCTTCAGAAGTTCCGGATCATAAGTCAGTTACAAATTTCTATGATCTTTTTTTACCCGCGAAAAAGCGAAACGAACAAGAAAACTTACGAGATAGACGAGCTAGTTGTGAAAAAGTAAAAATAGAAATCGCGGCATAATATAAAGTGCAACTCAGATCGAATCTTGCGTGACGAATGTTCCGGGACCCAGCCAAATCTGGCGGCAAATGAAGCGTTCACTGGTGCCGGGCTTGCAAATTTTCGTCGCCCCCGGCTCGCTTAAGGTTCTCGTTTCTTGATGAATGGGGTAATTAGTGCACCCGCCGAATGCGTCGTGCGTGGCAAGCTGCTTATTTCTACCCACAGTCCTTGTGTGGCCTCGCCTTCCTATCACCAACGCGCCTCTGCCTCTTTTTTATTGGAGACTTGCTTCCAGCCCGCGGAAACAACTTCCAAAATAATTTTCCTTAGGCGGCGCGGCATCGTCAATACGACAAATAGCGCTGCGACCCGCCGTTTCATTACACGCGTAACCCAATCAAATTGCCAAAGAGAGCTTTCCTCTTACTCGACGACACGCGCAATTTCAAGAGTAACAAAGCAGTGTCAGGCAACGATCGTCGCCATCCTCATAATCATCATCATTACCCGCTCTGCAAGAGGAGCGGATTGGGATCAAAATCCCGCACAGCTTAAGCAATGGTCCCATCAATATTCACGTAGCTTAAGGTATGTTTGCACCCAAGAAAGGGTGTTCTTTTAAACATTTTTTATTTGTTACATTTCGGGAACACCCCAACATTCCAAAATGATCTGCAGAAAAAATCATGTTCTTTTCTGAGTTAGTTCGAAAGTTGTAGCCAAAATTCTGACATTTGGTGAATGGTTCTGAAACAGGAACTGAAGTGGTGCAGTAACAGAAACTGGTAACGCAGCGAATATCATCAGCGTGTACTTAAAATTTTCTGGTTTCTTGTGGTCTGATGAGTAAAAAATTATTCAAAGACAATTTGTAAGGCTTCCTTTTTCTACACATTGCTTTATATTTGCGTAAGGAAGATGCATGACCCCACAAGCGTCTTTGTTGTTCACTTTGCGCAGGCTTTATGCTCCTGCTGTTAATGCTACCGGGGTCGTAATTCTTATAGGTACTATTCGTAGCAGAAAAAGTAATAACATAGGCTGGACGCTTTATTAAGAGGCATAGTCAATTCCAGGATGAAAAGGGCACATAAGCGAACGTTTCGTGACAATCGGCACTCCGTGAATGCCCCATCGTAGCCGTAGCAGTTTCTTGGTATGATCGTAGCAGTTTCTTGGTATGTTATGGTTTCGCTATTTTAATGCCCTTACCCTTCGATTGTCGCGTGTACTCCGGTATGTATTAACCTCTCATATTCATGTGGAGTAGCAAGCCAAGCTCGCTGCCAGGCTGACTTCTCCTCATCATTAAAGGCATTCCTCCTCCTCCTCCTAATCCCTGTAAAAAGTGACCTTGGGTGGGATGAACGCACCACGTGAGATGTTGCAAGTGAATTTTTTTGTATTTCATTTCAATAAACAAATGGTTGCGAGTTAGCGCCGTGTCGTCTCTGTTTTTTCTACTTTCGTCCCTCTTCTGTGAGCGCTTCCACCTTCAAGATGAACAGCTACCATACTGCAGTACTCCTTAGGTGAGACGTGGCTAAAAAAAGACGTACCGTTTTAAATACGGTAGTTGTTCTTGGGCTGACTGAATGCTGACTTTTTGGTTTGCCTTTCCACATGTCAGTTTACCACCCGAATCACCTGAGAGAAAATGAGCTTAATGGCAAAAAAAATTCTAGCAGTGCCACTGGAATCCTAATCACGTCTTCTGCGAGAAAGTGGCAGCACTACCGAATGAGTCGCCCACGGCAGGCGGCCGTTGGGTGTTCACAGAAATGACAGGAGCTTGCGTTGAACGCCATCGTGCCGTAGATGCTGCCCTAAGCCGATACGATGCTAGGATTGTTACCGAGAACCATTAGACGCATAGAGGCAGTGATGATCCTTTCGCGCAGTGAAAAGATTCATCTATCACACACAGTTGTTCTTGTTAAAAAACGTTGTCACACTTTTGCTGCCTAACAGTGAAGTGTGTTTGAGTTTGATTATTTGTCGAGATATGGCATAAAAACATGCAAAAAATTGTTGGGCCATTAGCCGAAGCTAGTGGTGTCAGCGAAAATATAAATACAAGCTATACACAAGTACACACCAATGGGAGTAAATACACATCAGCACATATGTACAGATATATGTATATACGTACACGTACATACATTATACACATATAGATACGTATATACAACACACACATTTACATACTCCCAAATCTGCATAAATTTACCCATGTATACAGATAGAATTTTACGTGGATATGTATGCCTATATGTACACTCACGCATATTCTCTGTATGAGTATAAAACATTGCATACTGAATACATGAACACAAACGCATTGCACTAGGTTACAAGGGGTACACTACTCAGAGGGGAAATACTTGGCGTTATATTTCCCAGGTGTGCATAACGGGAAAGCAAGCAGTTAATAAAGTTTACGTAGGACAAGATTTTTATAGTAAACACGAAATAACTAGGTACTTCACTTTCCAGTGAAACCGTATGCCATATTTTTATTCCGTAGTATTGTATAAGTCTTCGGCCATGTTTATTTCTAGTGATTGGAGTGTTAAGTTCCTGTTGTTCGCGGGGCGTGTATTTCTAGTGGGGATTGTGAACGAGTCGACTGATATTGGGAAGTTATTATGAATCTCCTTATTTATTAAGACACAGAGAGAAACGTTTATTTGAGCTGCCAAGCTTTTTAGCAAATCGTAATTTTTCGTGTACGCAGTTAAAAATACCGAAAAATTGCCGAACGCGCGCACGTCGACGTGGGCCACGCGGCGACCGCCCGGCAGTTAACAAAACCAGGAAAATGCCTAGCGCTCGTGTGTGCGTGCCTCCTGACGACCGCCCAGCGTCCCCTGCGTACGTTTGTCAAGCCAAGCATACCAACTTAGGGAGATTGGCCAAGATTGGCAAAAAAAAAAAGAAAACCTCCAGCGTTCGCCGTTATCGGGGCAACACTTGTTCGGAACGAGGAAGACAGGTCATAGCGTACGGCCCTCCAAGGTGATGTCCAATGATTATTACTTCCAAAAAATGAAGGAAGCTCACACTTATAGCAACAATGATGGATTAAAGGCCGTTGCGGCAACAGAGAAGAAGCAAATCGTAAGCAATCGTGGACTTAACATCCTGATGGTCGTGAAGGCTGCGTACAGCTTCGCTACCTTCAAGTCAAGGGTGAGCTTCCTTCATTTTTTATGATTGAAACTTTCATTTCAGCTGTGAGTGCCAATGGAATAATCTGTAGGTCGCAAAATAACAGAGCACTTGGTGCGCACCAGGGTTGAAAAGTTTATGGTACGTATAGCCCGTTTCTGCAATCAAATGATATGTTCGAAATGTGTTCTGAAATAAATGTCTATGATTCACAGCAGTAAATGAGGTGGCAAAGAAACAGGGTAACATAAATTCGTTTTAATAGAGGGCAACGTCTAATACTCAGTTATATGAAGCATGTAGAAGCAAGTTTCGAACAAACAATTTCAATGTAGGCTTTCCAATTCAATTGCGTATCTAGTGTGGCACAAGGTATTTGATATAATCAACTTGTTCTAGTTCTCAGTTGTCTAGGAATATTTCAGGTAATGTGTAAGTAACAGACCTCGCTTTCGATATTTTGTTTCGGTTCTCTTTATTGTTAGTCGATTACTCTTTGACCATTTTGAAATGCGTGCTAATTGGGCATTAGCAAGAGCCTGAGCTACTGCTTTCCCTGTAAAATTATTGCAGTGCCGTCAGCGTAAGACATAGCTACACATCATGTTAGAATGTGGGATAAGCCATTTGTGTAAAGAAAAAACAGAATAAGCCCCAGTACTGACCCTTGCGGGATTCCGGTTTTAATAGTCGGAATAACAACACTTTCAGCTGCCTCTACCGCTCTGTAATGTGCAGGGGGATGGTCTTGTTGTCCTCATATATCGTTTGCAGATGCGCAGATCATTTTGGTTTCGCCGAGGAACAAGCAGCCAGCAGATCGCCCGGTGGGGTCGCACTCGCGCCACGTGATGACTCTTCGACAGTTCAACACTGCTGTAGTGCGCAGGATGGCAAAAGCTTCGAACTGCTGATCTAGAATTACAAAGAAGATTGCACGTCGTGGGCGTGGTTTCGGCTGACTACATTTCAGATTCTTTCAGCTGCCTAGATTCGGCGCTAGTGCTGTCACACAGGTAACAACCTAGGGCACAATTATTTTTGCGCTGCAATTTTGTCACTCAATTAGAATAACATTTTCCTACCAAATTTTGAGGACAAATATCCATTTATTTATATCACTGCTTAACCGTGCCACTGTGAATTTTTGGGAATTGTGTCATCATTTCGGCGTCTTTACCCACTCCTGCTTGTGGTTAAATTATTGGCCAGAACTACTGTCAAATAAATAAAAATGATAATAATAATAATAAATCTAAATTTTATGACAGTTTGTACAATGCGAATTCGACACCTGAATTTTGGAACATAGGTGCGTAACGGGCTATGGCTGCAATGATATCATCCATCTACGTCCATTGCAGAAACATAAGGAGATGCATGGCAAATTCTTTTTGTTTTGTTCGTAAGGTGACATGGGGTATTTGTGTGCGTGCTTGCATGACGAATAAATTTTCCACCACGTCAACTAGCTCAACCTTGGTGAAGCTAATTGGCGTGGTTAAAAAAAATTATGTACTTTTCTTTTGTCTTCAGAAACTGCTTGTTAGTATAGCTGAAAGAAACAAAAATATTGATTTGTCCTGAATACATATTTGCAGATATTGTGCTCTGCAGTTTTGGTGTTTCCTACGCCAGCACTGAAAATACTTAAAACCCTCTAAATCAAAAAGTGTGTTCATCCACAGCGTCCAAAATCGAGGGCGCTGGCAAAACTTACTGCATGCACTCAACCCCAGAGTAGTCAATATTTCTCTTAAACGACCATGCTTTCTTAAAAATTATTTCCTCTTAACCAACAACGCAGCCTCAGGACATTCTCAGTTTCAAGGACCACTTGCATTTGAAAAGTTCTTTATGTTTTTATCCACACAACTTTCGCACTCCAATAAGCAACTTCAAGGAGCGTTATTGTTAGTTTTGTACACAAATTTAGAGCCACTCAGTCCTAAAGGTGCCCCTGTAACATATATCTCAGACTTTCAGCGTCCTGACAACGCACTGGACCAATGATCGGGAACAGCCTATGAGCATGGCTTGCTCTTCGGGGCGAACTCACGTATCTTGCTTTGCGCCAATTAAAAAAGGAAGCTTGAGGAAGCGCTGTGTGACTACAGTGACGTAAATCTACATTCACAATTTCATGGCTATCATGGCATACGAACACGGATAAGCTAGCCTCCTTGCGTTTGAATAACAACCACGCAAGAAGCCAAGCACCGCGAAATGGAGGTCGTGCCTTTCGTAAGGCTCGAAACACAGCGATATGCAGTATGCCATCGGCTACATCTAGCAGAAAAAAAGGAATTGCCAAGGCGGTAAAATGATAATTATACAGAATTTGTGCTATCTTTATTTGGTACCTATCGTTTTTCTGGCAGCAACTGCGAGGACTGCAGAAGGGCAGCTAAAAAGGAATTCAATTCTTCCTTGTTTGTTTGTGGGTATATACATCAGTCCCTCATTTCATGTCATCGTCATCATCACGCCCACTGCAGGGCAAAGGCCTCTCCCATAGATATCCAATTATCCCGGTCCTGTGCTAACTGCGACCAATTTATCCCCGCAAACTCATTGACCTCATCTGCCCATCTAACTTCCTGTTGCCCCCTGCCGCGCTTGCCTACTCTAGGGATCCACTCTGTTACCCTTAATGACCAACGGTTATCTTGCCTTCGCATTACATGCACTGCCCACACCCATTTCCTCTTCTTAATTTCTACTAAAGTCTTTAACACGCGTTTGTTCCCTGACCAACTCCGCTCTCTTCTTGTCCCCTAATGTTAAACTTATCATTTTCGGTTTCATTGCCCGCTGAGTCGTCCTTTATTTAAGTTGAACCCTTTGAGAGCCTCCAAGTTTCTGCCCCGTAAGTAAGTACCGGCAATTTCATTTCATTTCATGTAATAATTTTATGTAATAATTTGCAACTGTCCGCCTCCGTACACACCAAAATATGTTACAATGCACTGTTCGTTAGCCTCTCGTGAAAAAGTTCACTTCATATGCACGAGGCAATGAGGACTCTTTTAAAACGAGGGTCGATGCCGAATGGCTAGTTAAAACAACGAAGTACCGATGTTCTAATACCGGCTATTGCAATATGTCATCGCCGACGTCCTTCCCAGCCTGAAATATGTGACACATTTAAAGCTAATTCTCTGAGGTACAGTACAGCCTCACTCGCGAAAACGGAATCCTACTTCTTGACAAAGAGGATTCGTTCGACGTCCCCACCACACCTCAACTCAACGCCGTCTGAAACATTGCGCCCCGGCATAATAAACGTCCAATGCAGGATTTTACACCAAAGCACTGCTTGTATAGCTCAGCTTTATCAGTACATCCAGCTCCGCTTAGCCGGGGAGCGTGAATCTGGGCGGCGAGAAAGTAGAGAGATGAAAGCAAAATGAATGCATGCATAATGTGCAAAGAAGCTTCCTCCGGCCGTTCGGCTAAGTAAAACCAGAGCGAGGGCGAAGCAAAAGGCGTCCGGGTGCTTTGTCAGGATTACGACGCAGGGACAGTGACAAATTTGCGGCGAACCCGGGGTTTTCGGAGCCTGTCCGCAGCGGCAGGGAGCCGACGATCTCGGGAAGAAGAGGAAGAGCGTGGAGTTGCTCCCTCTCCCATTCGTTAACGCCTTCCGCCGCCGCCGCCGTTGCTGCCAGTTGCTCACTGCACCCGATTCATCATCCGAACGCCGCCGAGCGTTATGCGTGACGCGCGAAGTCGTTCCAGCAGAAGCCCTTTCCTTACTAAGGTTTACACGTTACGTATTTATCTTTCCGGAGGACTAACGCGAGTAGTTCTGGGCGTTGATTGAACTCGTACAACCAAGAAGTTTTCAGTTGGAGAGGAGAAAGAAAAAGAACGTTTCTGGGAAACATTTTAAGTTTGCTAAACCACCCGCTGCCTACCAATTAAGTTTGTTTTGGGTCACCTGTCGAGTGAATGCCTTCGTAAACAAAGCAGAAATAGCGCAGAAAGCAACCCTTGGGGACCGTAATCGCCAGACGGCATTTCAGTATAAATAATTTAAATATCCTGTTAGTAATGCAGGGCATGTTTCTTTCAATATTTTTTCCTATACCGACGAAAGCTTAAAAAATGACGCACGTATGGCCATTTTTCGCAGTGCTGTCCCAAACCGAACAGGCAGGACAGATCTAAAACCCAACAGCAGCTCGTATTACGGACCTCACTCGATGTATCTATGGAGCGTACTAAGCTCGAACCCAGATCAGTTCTTGTTTTAGAGTGAGTCGGCAGCGTTTAAAGCTGGGGAGAAGTTACATTTGCAGACGGGTCGTGTCAAGCGTGATATGACACTTAGGCTCACGCAAGTCGCCATTCCGAGAGGCAGACTTCAAATTTCGCATTTTGTTACTGGGAAAAAAAACATGCGGGTTTTTTTAGGCGTCCACCTTGAGTTCCGATTCTCTCCGTGGGCGGGACAGTAACTAGCTTCTGGACTAACTCGGATCTTCCCACCCTGCTTTTTAGCTCCCCACTATAATTTGATTGATTGATTGAGTGTGTTGTTTAACGCGCCGACGCAACACGGGCGATGAGGCGCGCCGTAGTGGAGGGCTCCGGATTAATTTTGACCACTTGGGGATCTTTAACGTGCGCCGAAATCTCGTATACACGGGCTTTTTTGCTTTTCGCCTCCATCCGAAAAGCGGCCGCCGCGGCCGGGAATCAAACCCGCGACCTCGCGCTCAGCAGCGCAATGCCTTAGCCACACACTATAATTCGCGATTAACAATCGTTATATTGCCCATTCCTTGGCGAGCAGTCTGGGCTATTGAGCACGACTTTTACCGCTTCCCCTTCCTGTTTCGTCTAATTTTCGCTCTGAATGTTTGTCGACGAAACGCAGCAGCCTCCGATCGCCCCTTGCGCAAACTGAGCCCAGCAAGAGCCCGGCGGTAACAGCAGGGGCGTTCGTGGGAGGGGCCGACACGCGATCCGATACGGAGCACGCACGGGGCCCCTTCGCCATCGTGCCCTCTCCAGCCTCGTCCGCGATGAGCCATCCAAAGCACCGGTTTACGGAACGACGAAAAGAAGAGAGCGGCGAATGCTGCCTCCTTGCTCCTTTTTGTCCCATCTCCCGCGTTTCTCCATCGCGCACGCTATATGGGCTCTCGGAGGACAGCAAGCGTTGCTTCTTTTTTGTATATCGTCCGACCAAACGTGCATGCACGCTCCGCGCGTTTTTGAGCGCGATCTGGCTTGGTGTTCAAGCCTTCAAGGGGCACCGTGCCGCCCGCCCCTATATGTGCTTCGCGTTCGCGTCCACCGCGGTGCTCGCCAAACGCTTCATACCTCTTGCACCCATCCCCAACACCACCGGCTTTTTAAGAAGTCTTACGGCTGTATTATGAACTATCGGAAAAAAATTATCTTAGCAACTCAGACTGGCCGCAAATTCCTATGTTTAATGTTTCAGAGAGAGAAAGGATATAAACATACAGAAAACTGGATAGTACGTTATGGCCTGATGATTTGGGAGTGACAGCCATCGCCGACATCGTCTTGAGCATAAGCCTATCTTTTCTGCTTTACGAAAAGTGCGACGACAGATTGGAAGCAAGAAAAAATGGTATGGGAGCGACGCGGAAATAAAAACTCGAGCTTGCGTCTATTTTTCCCCTTCTCGCGTCGAAAACGTGGTTTGTATCAACGTACATTTCTTGCAACCACTGCGTTAACGTCTCAAGCTTTAGAAATAGCAGGTGACCTCAATGCCCAAATCAGATATGTATGTATGTATTTATTGCACAAAAGAAAGAAAGGAAGGTCTACCAACAGGCGTAAATTGTCTCGCCTAGGGGCGGACACCGGAACGCCTGCTGGTGTAGGGGAGGTGGGATAGGCAGGAAAGAGTACATAGGAATAGGGGGATAGGGTAGAGGGCTAACATAAATATATAACACATGGGCGAGAATAACATATATACAACGTTAGGTGAAAGAAAACAAAAACAAAAAACGAAACACTAGACATATAAATAAATATAAAAATACAGGACCCGAAGGAGTAGCAAGATAAGAAGGCTACCAATTACTACCACGTTGTCACCTTTAAAAACAAGTTGCCTCGTCATCTCGCGCACACGCACACAATATACATACATATACATACATACACATACATACACACATACATACATACGTACATACCTACATACGTACATACATACATACATACATACATACGTACATACATACATACATACATACATACATACATACATACATACATACATACATACATACATACATACATACATACATACATACATACATACATACATACATACATACATACATACATACATACATATGCATGCACGAACGCACACGCACACACACACACACATACATACATACCTGATCGAATATAGTAGCAGTGAAAAACATGACATAAATCGCTGTGACCTCTGGGGTGGAGGACCGGCCTCTCTTGAGAGAAGTTATTCACGCAGCCGAAAGGTCAGAATAAATCTTGTTTTTAACTGTGACTACTTACAGACTTTCGGGCATTCTCATTCCTCGAACCGTACAAAAAAGTTAGGTAAAGAAGAATCCTAACCAACCAGCTCAACTATACCTTTTTCTCCGCGTTTTATAGCAGGTGCCGTTAGCACATGTCTCCGCCTCGTCGAAGCAACGTTTACCCTCTCAGCACGCGCGTCCAACGACAGGCTGCCCCTGGAGGAGGCAGCGGTGGCAGTTTGCATTCGTCACAGCGCCCCAAGAGGCGACCGTTCGGAAGTCGATGCACGTCGCTCACTCAATCGCGGCGGAGCGCGGCAGCCGCACTGCGGGCGCCGGCAGGAGATGGAATGCGAACACTGGGCTCGCAGCCAGAATTGAAGCCTGCCTTGGAGAAACCGCGGCCGCTCCGGAGAGAAGGGAAAAAAAGGCGGCGACTTCAGCTACGGGAAGCAGCCAGATTTCATTCGAAGTGGGCCCATGCCGCCAACAGGTGCCGCACCGACGCAACCAATTTCGTCTGGAATGACAGCAGGCATCGGAGTTCCCTCTCTCTTATCGCTGTTATATGGCAAACCGGCTAGCTATAAATATCTCTTTTTTGGACATGTTTCTTTGTTGGTGTTGTTTTTCTCTTTTCCGGCCTCTTAGCTGGATCCGATAGTCCAGCATAGTCAGGCGTGCAACCATCAGGCCTGCGCTTATGTGCACGACAAGGCCCCGACCACCCGCTTGCACTTATCTTCCGAGCGCGTGTCACGGTCGACTGTTTGAGGCACGTCGGTGTACGCTGCGACGTTTCTCAAACTTCACAATGTAGGCTCTGGTTTGTGTCCGAGCTCACAGCGCTGCAGTTCACTGAAGGAAATTTACATGACAGCACCAATAGATATTTAGTACTAATACTGACATACGATGTTCTCTTTAGCTCCCGCACAATTAATGATTGGAGCAACACACCCCAAAATTGTCTAAACTCCCTCGGTTCATTAAAAGTAAATGTTTAGTTGTGCCTGTGTAGTTTTGCCTAGCGTCCACTGTTTTATACTTCAGTTCTTGTTTCTGCTTTTTGCTGTTTACTGTTTGTATTGAGGTTTGGTTGATAATATTACCACATTATGCCCCTCATGCTTTGGCCTCCATGGCCTGCAGTATGTTCTTAAATAAATTAAATACAAAAATGATAGTGTCGCAAAAAAAAGAAAATAAAACTATTTCGATCCTTTTCATTTTATTAGCGCATGGGCTCTAACGTGAAAATTTTTCGGAACCATTTTGTGTTTCTGCTCTGCTTTTTAATAACGGAAGCATCGGCATCGCCACCATCAGAGCAAAAATGCTCGACCGGTGTCGTGTGGCCAACCGAAATAACTTTTGCACAAATTCCTTCCCCGAAGTCTAGCGATTCTCCTCGCCCTCAGGTGTAAGACGTTGTTCGCGGTGATCTGACAAGCACTGTAAAAAAGCCTACTTGCTCAAGCGTGTTCATGCATGTTCATGCATCTTAATATTTTCCTACGCCTGCGTAGTGGCTACAAACGCCTGGCATAAATGCTGAGAACATACCACGTAAACTGTGGGGCAAATGTTTTCTTGCAGCCGAGAATACATCACAATATATCATAAAATTTGAATATAAGGACGCACGCAAGCATTATAGAGTGAAGCTTGTTTGAGAACTTTGAGACTGCAGGCGGAATGGAAGTCTACTATTTAGAAGTACTGTCTGCTGTTTAACTATCACGCACAAGCGAGGAGAAAATCTCGTATCGCAACGGGCGAAGGCTTTCTATCAGGTAACACGAGGCTGGCCCGGCTAACAGCGCTTGGTTAGTTCTTACTGAAAGATACCACACGAGAGTATGTAAGATCCGCAATGAGGCATCGAAGAAGTGCCAATGTAATATGAAACATCTATGCCTTTTAAACCATGTCGCGCTCGTAATTATGTGCACGGGCCAGCAGGGGACGCTGGTGTTGGACATGTTGGCGAAAATAAGCTTTGCTTGGTGTCAGCACGAGTCAATGTGAGAGATCGAATTTCAGCGTTGGTGTTCGCAGACTGAGGCTCGTCGTCACGTAGTTCCTTTATTTGCCGCTCCTCTTCACCAAAAGCACCTAAGACTAACACACATGTGTGATGCTTCACCACAGCATTACCCTTAGTGCAGTAATGCACGCTTTACAGGAGATCTCGCGCTACAGATGTTCCATACACACGTTCGTTGCGAAAAAAAAATTGCGCCCTTTGAAACCCGTTGACGTGATAAAAACCCAAATGGTCATCGTATGTTCTGTGCTTCTTGGCGTGAAGGTGTTATATCTCAAAGAATAAAAATGTACATCCTGCCTCCTGCGCACCTTGGTGGGGAGGAGCTCCATTATGTTCACCAGGTATTTCGGATGAAGGCAAAGCACACAAAATATTTGATGTCCTTTCACTAAAACGACTGCCAGTGGCAGTGCTCGGGGAATGAAAATTCTCCTTGGTTATTGTCGGCAATCTTCTTTTATATTTATTTTTATTTAGCCGCTAATTTGGGGTTAAACGACGGTGGACGTTGAGCTTGGCGTTACAAATGTGTCGCTGAGAAAAGTCCCTGCGTTTTCGCTTTCAAGCCACGAAGCAGACTTCAATTCCTCAGGATTTTTTTGCTGCTTTGTCTGGTTTTTCGCAACGAAAACCTCGAACGAGGTAGCGACCAGGATCGTTGCCAATGTTTCAGAAAGAGGCTTGCCTTTGTCAGGTCTATTCCAACTCCTAACCTATTCCAACCTTATTATACGCGTCCCACAATTGTACGTAAAACATAACGCTTAGTGTCTTCGAAGCACCATGTTATATGCACCGCTTTCATACCGAACGGTCTCATCATTTCTTAACTATTTAACCTCATATCTCCCTCCAGGGATGGAGGGAGATAGAAAACTTTAACGACGTTCTTCATTTGATTCGACGCCTATGTGGGAAAGGGATCCGGCAGCCACATGGCGCATAGAGTGCATAAATTACACTAATGAGGCAGAGCTAAAGGAACACTGATAGCTTTTATTTTCGGATTCAAACGTTGAGGTAATGCGGGAAATTTAGGAAACTTTGTCGGGGCGAATATTTGGGCTGACTTTTCATAGCATTCTAAGTTGCAATGAAGGGCTATCGTGTGGCTGAGATACGTTTTACGGAATGAATGTGGGCCGAAAGTCGCTGCAACGGATCGCAGTCACAGATAAATTTATAGGAAAATTCCACGGTGTTTCCTAACTACAGTTTACCAAAAATTAAGTTTCCAACTTGGTATAGAAACTGGTCGTGCAGGATACAAAACTAGAGCTCGCCTTAATCAGCCCTGCCTTCCCAATCAACGCTTGAAAAATGATTACAGCTCTTCTATCCTAGTGATCGCAAGAATGGAATATTAATTTTTATCCCGTACTTTTTTCACCGTCTCTTATCTTGGTATAAAATATGAAGAAAACAGTGCTGGATAAAAATTGCTTGTGTATTTGGTTCACACAAATTTCTCCACATTCCACATTGAGAGTCAAGTTAGGAAGGTAGCCTCGTCAGAGGCTAAGCTTGCTATTTACTTTTTTCTGGGCCGTAGTCTGGAACAAAAAAACTCCACAAGAAAAACAGCAATGACCACCGATGGGGTTGCATTGTTCTGATCTTACGATGTGACGCTTTTTCGCTGTGCGCTTCAGTTTCAGGGCCGTTTTGGCGCTGTGATAATCTGTCGCAATGCTGTTTTTAAGTGCCGCCTCCTTGTCGCTGTGTTTTGTGGTAACGTGCTATTCTGGAACAATGTCGTATGGCGTGTGCTGTTCTGTCCGTGGTGTTTTGACACCTGCTGTGTTGTCGAGGGCTGTTCTGTCATGATGGTTACCTTACATCGGTGGCATTGTGTAAGTAGGGCACCGGCGGCCTCTGCGCAAGACCTTAGCTTGTTTCATAGTTACAGGAAGTTTGAGCTCTCAAGGCTAGGAGCGGAATTCAAGTGTAGTTTTGATACCGAAGGCCACGAGCACTATATAAATCTAGAAAATTGGCGATTTCATTACGAACCATACGAAAAACATGCATGCTTTCTACAGGCGCCATTTCTTTACCACTAAACGTGACAGCGACCATTGCATTTCCAGCATCGGCACCCAAAAACTTTGGCACAACTCCTCAGAAAATGGACGTAAGTAGCAATATGCTACCCCAACTTACTGAGCGCAATTCCCGCTATCCATTTTCTTCAGCCAAAACATCCTCTCCATGCGGCTATCCACTAGCAATCTCCGCATCCCCAATCTTCTCATCACAATTTCGAATCTGGCCCGCGCTTGTTGCGGCAGCAGCAAACTGCCCCCATTTCTCCAGACCCCCCCCCCCCTTCATTTATTTTCTGTCCCCCTCAGCCCCCTTAACACGACCGCGGCAGGGAAGAGGCAATTTTCGCCAGCCATCCCATGTTTTCAAGAGGCAGCACTTTTTTCCATCAAATTTAATCACGATTCATTACTCTGAGTCTCAATAAAGAGACGTGGTCGCAGTACATGCGGCCGGGTGAGGGGAACCGGGCGCCGGATAGAACGAGCTAGTAATTACGACGGCCGAACTCGGGGGCATGAAAGCTGAGCGAAGACGGAGGGGAAGCGTGCGTCTGAGCGTCGGCTTCACCGCACTTCCTGGGCGCCCGGCGCGCAGCGCGCACGAATCATGCCGCGCTGCTGAGGTTATTAAGAAACGCGTTAGCAGCTACGGTTGACGAAACTTGGGGCGCGCCACCACGGCGTTGTATCAGCTGGTGCTGCGGAATGAAGGTATTTACATAGATTCTCTCGAACCAACGCGTGCTGCTAGCCACCCTGGACTCAAATATGGATGGGTAATTCTTTAGGCGACTTGCTGCATACGACGACATTTGACTACTAAGGAAAGGAACGGGAGAACTACGGGCAAAGCAAGCGTTGTGTCCAGTGTGCCTGACGGCTGCTGATTGGCTGTCGTCTAAGCTAATGAACGGCTTTCTAAAATCATCCCGTGGATTCCCGAGAGCCAGGGTGAAGAGGTCGTTTGCAGAAGGACATGAGGAGAGGGGTTCATTCGAGTCGCTTTAATCCAGATTAGGAGGTGGAAAAGAATATCCCCTGGGTCATAAGTTAGACAGAAGGTTAGCGGGTAATGAACTTTCTCGACATTTCAAACCTGCCGGCCGAAAATTGCCCCAAGGAAAGATTCTACTTCACCAGCAAAGAAGGTCTCAGCCTGACGACGCCCATTTGAAAATGACATTTGCGCCTGCATTTGTTCTCACCACGAAGTGCTTTTAGACGAGTCCTCCTCGTTTTTAGCAAGCAGCGACATGTGAGAGGTTATCCCCTCTTCAATTACAGTGCCATGCTGACGAGAACAGTTAAGCATTCTTTCTAGAATCGGTGCATTTCCTCCTCCTATCATTGGAACACCGTTGTCGAAGCCAACTTGACACTCTCAGATAACTTCGAACCTCATTTCGTCACATTCGTTGCATCGTAATGATTACCGTAATATCGGTAATACTATGGTTTGTTTTTAAATAGGAAGAAGCCGACCAAGAATTCATATCTTGGCCTGACCTCTTCTCGGTTCAATAAACTTTCTACCCTCCCTCCCTATCTCTCTGTGCGTGCGTGTTCGTGTTCGTGTGCATGTGTGTGTCGTTGGGCAAATGTGCTTTTACATTTCTCGGGCATAAAGATTTCTCGTCATCATTCCGAATTTTCGTACATATCTTCGCGTGAACGTATTGATTGCACGATGCATATAATAATGTACGCCACACGCAAAACAAAACAAATGGCCTCTATAAAACTTTCACCTGCTCATATATAAGAAGTGCTGTGGGCGAATGCAGCTAGGCTTTGGACTTAAACAAAGATCCAAATAAACTAAACTATGTTTCCACATTGCTAATATTAAGCTAAGCGGAAGGATATCAAAGGTTGTTGCAATAAACGTAGCGAAAATATTAATAGCTTACCTGGTGTAGGACCGCTGCATCAGCATGCCCTCCATGCCCTTTCACGATCGGAAATTGGTCTGTTTAAGCGACAACTTTATTTATCTATGCCGACAACTTTGTTTATCTATGTCAGTGATTCGGCCTTAGTATTGGGATTTTGCACCACTTGGTTGACTGAAGTCTGAACGTGCGCGTTTTTTTCGTCAAGAGTAACCTAGTTGACAGTGCAGGGTTGTCCTGTCGGTTACTTTCTCTTAACATCGGAGCTGTTGAAGCTTATCTCAGTGTGATGGCGTTAGCGAAAAATAGTAAGCGAAGTAAGCAAGAGCTTCTCCGTCTGTAAGGAATGAACCACCGGAAATAGGTTATTACAACAGCCAAGCCGACTTTTCAAGCTTGCTCGAGTGTGGGCACAAGGGGCATATGTATATGCGCACCCCTTGCTATACCCTTTCGAATTTCGTAGTCTTTCTTCGACTACTAAAACGCGAAAGAAATTGGCGCAGCTTGCAGTGGTGGTGCAAAATACAGCGGCGCGGGGTCGACGAAGCTTCTTCCCCGGGGATCCTCTGTAAGTGTGGGGAACCGACCGGAATGACCTTGTAAAATCCGACTAAACTTAGCCTCACCCCTCAACACTTAGCCTAGCCACGGCCGCTGGATGAAAGACGCACTTGCGTGCGCTCTCATCCAGCGGCCGTGGCCAAGCCTAGCAAGAACCTCGCAAAACCTAGCAAAACTAAGCAAATACTACCGAATCCTAGCAAAACTTAGCAAAACCGTGAGAAGGTAGGTCAACCCCCAGCTCCGATGTTTCTGCAGCCTTGCGCCATTAGTGCAAGCTGGAGGAATTTTTTTGCGTCTTGTCTTTTCTCGCTAATCCTTAATGATAAATGTTCGCTAACTAGACAAACTCACAGTCCTCTTGAACTATATTTCACCCCTCAAGGAAGGCTCGTGCGTAATACATGTGCGGCAGCGGAATGCCCTCCTTTGGCACCGCTGTTTCCCTTTCCCGGTGCGCGATCCCCGGCTCGCACTCCTAATTTCTGCGCCTCGAGATTACATGTACCTCACAACACGCGTACTTGAAACATGGCCATTCTAAGACTTTCGCCTTAAAGGGACTCTGCAATACTTCCCATAAACGCTTTCACTCTTCCCTTCGCGTCTGGAAGCACTGCGAAAGTTACAGTTATCGCCAGCACGGAGCGGCACTGCATGATTTGCTCGTTGCAGCAGATACTCCTTCCCGTTTAGGCTTTGCTTTTGCGGCAATTCTTTTACAAGTGGCTACCAATGCGTTTATTGATTGATTGATTGATTGATTGATTGATTGATTGATTGATTGATTGATTGATTGATTGATTGATTGATTGATTGATTGATTGATTGATTGATTGATTGATTGATTGATTGATTGATTGATTGATTGATTGATTGATTGATTGATTGTAGGGTTTAATCCGCCGACGCAGCGCAGGCGATGAGGCGCGCCGTAGTGGAGGGCTCCGGATTGATTTTGACCACTTGGGGATCTTTAACGTGCGCCGAAATTTCGAACACACGGGCGTTTTT
The DNA here is from genome assembly GCF_048455015.1 of Haemaphysalis longicornis. Lineage (NCBI taxonomy): Eukaryota > Metazoa > Arthropoda > Arachnida > Ixodida > Ixodidae > Haemaphysalis > Haemaphysalis longicornis. The sequence goes on along the minus strand of NW_027526361.1, from coordinate 53,887,371 downwards.
CTTTTCGCCCAAATGCATTTATGGCTGTAACTTGAAGGACGCCGGCCAATAGCCGCCACATTGCTCTAGTGACGTAATTCGAGCGCTCTAAGAACGCCAAGAAAGGAAAAGAGAGAGAATTATTTGGAGCAAGTTTCCAAGTTATCTGATGGACAAAGAGCAGTAATTTTTATCCGAGGTACTTAGTGGCCCCTTATTCTGAGTGCTGGATGGGTTTGTTGTCTGCGTCCTGAAAGCATATAGGATTTTGAAAAAGGTTTAAAAAAAGTGTTGCAGGGTCCCTTTAAAAGAGTGGGAACACGCCCGTGAAACGAAAGTGTAACATATTTTGGGGGGAATCCACGGGGTGAAAGCCAGATAGGTCTTGGCATGGTCACAAGAGGGGGGATGCGCTTAGCCTCGGTAGCTTCGAGCGCGCCATGCAGACGTGCCGGCGGAGATGGGGCCCGGGCCCACGAGAGGGATTACGAGTGGTAAATGCTCCTCGCGCCGCGCAAGAAACCCTGCCGCAGAGGGATTTCAGCGGCCTCTCCTCGGGCAGATGATTAATGGCGCCCGTTTTAATTAGCCACGTCGAATGCGCGTTAACGCAGGATCTCGGAGCTTGTATTGTGGTTTTTCTGAACGGTGACGGTGGATCATCCCCCCTCTCCTCTCCGTGTTCCCTATCGTGTCATGACAGAAACATGCGGTATGTGGATTAGCTTCCCGTTCTACGACGGGAGGTAAGAAACCAGTTCGGCGAAATAAAAGACGTCCTGTAATCTTTTTTTTGGTAATCCCAGCATACAGATGGAAGGCGCTGGGAAAAAAAAAATGCTGAGGAAAACTTTTCTTTCTTCCGTTTTTCCTTTCCCTGACAAAATGGTAACATTCCCTTACAAACAGCAAACGTAGCAATCTGTTTAAACGCCATTTTATCAATGAAACTCAAAAATGCCTACACATAGCTACTCGCTTTCACTATTTTTGTGCCCCGATAGCATTTGATGTACGCTAAGTTTATTCTGCGCAGTGAGTGGTAGTTGCCTTTGATTTTTTTTTCTACCATCTCCAATTTTCCCCGAAGAGCTCGTTGCGCCCTCACCTCTATGTTCGAGTTACCGGCATGCGGGCGAGCAGCGGGGAGCGAGCTGTAGAATTCGTCTGCACCACGGTGGTCTTCTTTGTACCAGAGGTAGACATGCACTGCTCGGACAACAACGCTGCGCGGTCGGTTCTGCACGGTGGCTTCATATGCACTCAACTGACACGAACTTCTGGGACCACCTCCGTCCTCAATTATTTTCTATCTAATTTGCGTTTTAATAGAATTGAATAAATCTACAAGCGGGTCTTACGGTTACGTGCAAACTTTTCTGGTTAATAAGAGCTAGAAATGTTTACTTCCTGTTTTTTTAGGTAACTAGTTCTTTTTTTCGAGCATGTGTGGCTCCATGATTGGTGGCATACCCTTCCTCTCATCTCTTTCCACGGTGCACCCAACGTGCCAGACATTTGGTACTCGTCATTGTGAGGGATCGGTGCTTTGACGGTCGCCCAAAAAACTATCCTTCCTGTCTAACTCACAGCCCGATTGACAAACAGGTGTTAACAAGGCTCTGCTCAACGAAGGTAAGGCCTGCCCGGCACATGCGTACTCAAGGTTGCATTCCAGGGGGAAGGACCTCTAATATAAGGAAGATGGAGTGCGTGACAGTAGAAAAAGAGCAAGACCTACTCAAAAACTGTGGTTCATTCCTGTCATAGTAATCTGTAAAACACTAAAGTGCAACGTGCTGCTAAATATCCAGCTGAGCGTAATTTGCGGGACGGTGGCAGTCTAGTGGGTGTGCTTGGCCAGCGACGTCCTGCTGGCGGATCGCTTCGGCAAAGGAGTGCTGGTGTCATATCCGTGACGGATATGACGTCAGATAAACCTTGGTGTGTAATCCGGCATAAAACACTTTCGTGTTAAAATATAAAACCCGACAAAGAACCCGAAGTATAACGTACTCTTCAGAACTAAAGGTTGCTTCCCCGCACGAAGACCAGTGTGCAGGAGTGCACCCTGTACAGGCCGCTTGCTTCGTTGCTCTGGCGTCATTTCCGTGACGGATATGACGTCATTGAACTCTTTGTGCCTCCAGGAATAAAACACTTTCGTGTTAAAAATGATGGCAAAACGAAGTTGGCACAAAAAATAAATTCACATTCAAGAATTATATGATTTTCCAATTGTTTATTTATTTATTTACCCTCAGGGTCGGAAGGAATTACAGAGGGGAGTGGTTACAATCTACAATACAAATGCATTTTTTCGGAGGCATTGAAAATTGACTGATCGTAGGGGTAAAAGTAGACATGAAATGCCTAGCTCGCGGCAGAAAAAAACATCTATCACTACTCCTGATCTGACAATAGACAGAGCTGGTACCTTCGTTCATATGGCCCTCCCCCTTCTACCCCCCCCCCCCCCTAAGCTGAAATTTCGGGACGTGCTGGCCCTGGCTCCCATCCCCCTCTTCCTCTGCATTCACCGGTGCTGCCGAAAATTTCCACATTAAGCCGGCTTCTCCGCGTGGGCAAAAAAACTCCAACAAGAAATTACAACTTTATGTATGCGTATGCGACATATAAGATACAGTTCCGAGAAATATAACTTGTTTCTGGGTTGACTCTACTTTTTAAAACTCACGGGGACAACGAAACCATATTTTAAGTATACATACGTCGCAGCCAGTACCTGGCCGAAACGTCGGCTTAGTATACAGTAGCCAAGTGATTTTTTGGGACCTGGTGGGGAACGAAAAATAGTCAGAATAAAAGAGCAGTCCGAAACATCCGTGATTCATTACTCCTATGAGACAAGTGCTGGTTCCTCGGAGAAGTCAGGAATATCCAGAAAGTCCGAATTTTTGGCCACACAGAAAACAAGCGTAGGAAAAAACATAACTGACTTCTGTTTTTTTTTTTTTTTTTTTAATGCAGAGCGTTTCTTCAACTCACGATGTCACCCGGCGTTGTCGGCGTTGGCGTGCCTCTGCGTCCGCAACAGCCGTTCCAGGTGCGCCCTCTCCCCCACTCCTCCTCGCCTGCTCTCCGCTGCTCCTCGCGTGTTCTCTTGCGTTCGTCGGCGGTCGCAGTTGATAAGCGCCCTCTCCCCCACTCCTCCTCGCCTGCTCTCCGCTGCTCCTCGCGTGTTCTCTTGCGCTCGTCGGCGGTCGCAGTTGATAAGCGATGGAAGCAAGACCTTCAACTAGTACCTCGACGCAATCCAACATCAGCGCCGAAGCACCAGTTCAAGACGTCGTACCATCGTCTTCGTCGACGGCGGCAGAAGACAAGGCGGCGAGGCGGCGGGCTGCCGACGCCGAGCGCAAACGTCGCAAGCGCGCTGCCGACGCCGAACTTCGTGCACGCGAAACCGCGGCCAGGCGTCAACGTCGACAAGCGGATCCCGAGCAGCGTGCACGAGAAGCAGCGGCCAGGCGTCAGCGTCGAGAAGCGGACCCTTCGAGTCGAGAGAAAGACACATGTCCGAAACGTCAGCGTCGGGCCGCGGACCCGGCCGTACGGCAACGAGAGGCGGCGGCGAGCAAGCGTCGTCGTCTGGAGGCCGCCGCCGTCCCGGAACCCGCCGTCGCGGAAGCCGTCGGGCAACGTCAACGGGACTTTGGGGGTGCCGACGCGCGCTTCAACCCCACTATGCTCTGCATTTACACGTGTCCCTCGCGCGGGGGCATGCGACGGAGGATTTTTTTTACTACTCTTGTTTTCTGTATGGCTATGAACCAACACGCCCAAACCTTTTCCCTTCCGAATTTTTGGAGTCTGAAAAAAAGGGTGGCTACTGTAAGTCAACATAATTACGGTCATCATTGCATTTGACGGTCTCGTTGAATGAAAAAATAGTAAGGAAAACCAGCGACCAAGAAGGCTAGTCAGGGCGAATGGAAAGTAGTTCATCTGTTTTGCGCAGGAAAATATAATTTAGAGATGGCAGAAGACAAATAATATTTACAAAATTTTAAATATTCAAATTTCCGACATTTGAGAGCGAGAGCAACATCTGACACTTTTACCGTAGTGAGCACGTGTGGTGGCCTCAGCCGCCAAAACCACAGGACTCCCCCAAATGTCACTCCATGCTAATGTAGCGCAGCTGCCTACATGTCGTACCACGTCGGCAAAGCTCATCAGTGTAACTCTCTGACATGCTTCCCAATATATAATGTGTTCTTCGAATTTAAGTGCAATAATTTATTCTTATTCCCATCTGGAGCACGAGCCTGACTACGCAGTGTGCTCAGACAACGGCCAAATCTCTGGCAATTGCAACGATGGTAAACGTTTGCAACATATGTCCGCACACCAATTACAGTATCCGACGTCGACAGCTTTGGTCAGTTCGCTGGTCGCACGAATGGGCATGATATGTTTCGTTTTAATTTTCCAACCGTATCTAGGTACAACAGCCGGACGTTTTTTCGGACTCCGAAAATTCGGACTTGCTGGGTATTCCGGACTTTCCCGAGGAATCGCCAGTTGTCGCATAGGAGTAATGTATATGAACAACAGATATATCGGGCAAAATAAAGCCAGAAGTTTGACTTTTCGGACAAAAGTTTCCGCGACAGAGCCACGGTGGACTCCACGACGACGCCTTTTTGAATCCTAACCACCTCTCTAGCTTCGGATTGGATGGGGATCGGCTTGACTCCTGCCGGGATAGCCAACTTTGGTCTTTTACGACATTTCGAGAGTTTTCTGTGGGGGACAGCAACATACTGTTGTGCGCGAAGCTAACGGACGTAGAGATCGTTGGCAAAGTGACCACGATGCCGCAAAGCGACTATGGCTCTGACGAAGACACCGCCCACCGCTCGCCACCGTCAACGCAAGATATTGCCAACGCTTCGCGTTGTTTTCCAGTGTTCGCGAAGAAAACGTGCTGATTTCAGAGATGCAAGCAGACGTTCTTGCACAAAGGAGGAATTTAAGGCAAGAAACCATTAGCGACTTCTCCAGTCTTGTTTAAATGAAATGAAGTTCGTTTTTGCGACTCAAGGATTTCTGGGACTGCTCTTTTATTCAGACTATTTTTCGTTCCCCTCCAGGTCCAAAAAGTCGGTCAGCTGCTGTATTTTGTTTCTTTGAACATTGACCACGTTATAAGCTTCGAAATCCTGCAAGAAGTTCTGTCTCAGATAGTTTCAGGAAGTTTTCGTCATTTACTATACCTCAGGCAGTGTTCTGAGATTGACTGAATGGTGCAACTATAGCAGTTTCACCTATGCAAGCTATTTTAGCGAGTTCGAAGCATTATTTCCCATTTTACCCCTCCAGGAATAAGTCGCCGCTCTCCCACCTGTTACGTTTACAGTAACGTCCTATCTCGCTGGTGTCTAGAAATCATTAACTATCAATAGTGACTCGACATACCGATGCTCACTAAGTTCCCCTCTTCTCGGAATGCGCTACAAGAACGTTATGGAATGTTAATGGCTTTTCAGAGTGAAAGCACTACCGGGTTATTCCATACGCCAGTGTTTTAGAGCTAGATCATGGAAAGGAGAATTTTTCGTTACCGTACAACGTGGCCTATGTTTAACGGCCTTTCTGACGGCCACCAACGAGGAAACATGGAAGTCAACAAAACACATCACCCATATATATAATTTCTTAAAGTAGCCAAATGTATTTTTTTTTCACGTGGTTCACATTTGCCGCCTCGGGAAAGCAGAAAAAAAAAGCATAAAAATATAAGACATTCCAGGCATTTAAAAATAAAAAGTGCAGGAATAGAAAAGGGGCTGGTTTTAAAAAGGAATGACATTCCGGGGAAACCGCTCACTAGAAGCAGTGGATGCTCCGAGCTGCCCCCTTCGGGGAGCCGTAAACTTTCTAAACACTCCTAACTAAAGGTCAGCCGCCAAAGTCCCATTTTTCCCGAACACATCAAAGCCAAGCACAGCCTAGGATGTGTGCAGATCGATATCATATACGGACGTTCGCGTGGTTTTGTGAAGGAGCAACTTTATGCGGATCTAGCTAAGTGCCCAAACATACCGCAGAACCATGGTGACACTATTCAACAAACACTCTCATCGCTCGAGTTAATGCGGGATGATGTGATCTTCGGTAGCTAAAGTATGTGTGCTGCCGAGTCATCCCATAATGACCCCACTTACGGTCAGCGACAGCACCTAACTTGTTTCTCGGGGTCAAATCTCACATTCAGTCCTCCGTTTTTACCCGCTCTTGTCCTTCCTAAAATGTGTGCGGAGCAAAGGCACTTATTACGATCCGCTTCATTCCGCTTCACACTGTACATTCCCGCATTATAATAGAGGTGCACATATCCAGTTAACGATCAGCGTTTCGTATTAGGCATTCACAAATTACCGTATTTTCTCGAGTATAACCCTCACCAAAAATGCGGAAATTTAAGTGGCAAAGTAGATGTGTAGATTATACGCTGGGTGTTTCCTTTAGTAAAGCTTCACGGCAATGGTCGTTGTGCCGTGAAGCTGCACTGCGGGTTGTGCCGTGAAGATGACCTTGTGTACAACAGTAAGGGCTGCGGCTCAAGTGATAGCTCTAGCGTGAGGAGTGACACTGCGTGAATTATGACTTTTTCCTTGCAGTCAGTGTATTCTACTTGCTAAATATACGCTTTTTCTGTCTGCATAGTATGTGATGTATTGCTTGAGCAGTAGCTTTGGTTCAGCCTTTCCGGTATCAGAAGTGCGGGCAATACGCCGTTTTTTTTTCTTCTTTTTTTTTCCGGCAGGCTGAAAGTGGGAGTGCAGATTATATGCAGGAAGGGTTATGCGCGCGAAAACATGGTAAGTAAATCGTTCTAGTTCTTACCGTTTACCTACTTTTTTTAATTTTAGCTGCACACCTATGACCAAAAAACAAAATTTATTTTATGAATTATGAGAAGAAGGTATCCGTCACTGATCGCCTTTTCCCGACTCACCCTTAGCCTGAGCGCTAAGGCTAAAACCTTAAATTCCCTTTTAGGCGCCTGTGGAATGAGTAACATTGGTAGGCAAAAACCGATGGTATATTCTAGTGGACCCGAGAGCTTGAACGAAGGGTTTATGCTCACCTATGCCCCGCGTATATAATCTCTATTGTCCCTAAAGAATAGTTTCTCGCTTCTTTTTGAAGTACGCGCAGCTGAATCCAAAGCGAAGCCCCCGGTCGAGCCGCATTCTCCGGGCGCGTTGCTCTCGCCGGCGTCGCGTCTCTTTCTGCTGCCGCCACTGCCCACCTCGCGAAGAATTATTCGGCTCCCTCGAAGCGAATGCCATCCCGAGCAAGGAAAGAGCGAGCCTCGGCGGCTCCCGAAAGAATCCACGTGAAAGCCGGACGCGCGCACGCGCGTTGGGCGATGTTATGGTAATTTCAGTTACCAGCGCGTGGGGAGCGATGATGGAGGTGGTAAGGATTGGCGAGGAGAGGCGCGGTCTTTAATTGAATTTGCCTCACAGCCCCGCGACCTCCAGCCTCGCGTTGTGTTCTTTCAGCCACTCCGTCCCTCTTTAACTCGACCGACGACAGCCTTCCCCCCTCTACCATTCGCGCCCGGTTTTCCATTCGTACCGCAGGATGAAGCATCTTGGCGCCTCGGCCCGCGGGCCGATAAATTGGGCGCGCACACTCGGAATGCCCCTCGGTTTTCCCCGCGTCCGACCAGTGGCCTTTCCTCTGGGCGACACGAGTGTTTGTCAACAGGGCCGCTCCCTAATTGTGTTCCGAGCCTCCAAAGAGCGTGTGCAACGGGCCGAGCACCCCGGTCTCTTGGGCGGCGAGAGAAGGTGTCGGCCGAGACCTGGCCGAGCATACTCGGAGGAGATGTGAACACAGCTTGGCGGCCGGGGTGAGCTTCGGGCCTTCGCAGAGTGCTTGGCCGCGCGACACTTCCCCACCCTCTCCCGCTCTCAACCCTCGGGGCTGTACTCCTCTCTCGCTGGTACACGCGGTCTCCGGTGTAGTACGACTATCAAGCCGAGTTTTCCGAAGGTGGACATTCATTCCGTTTTGGTCACAGTGCCGATTTCCTGACACAAACCGGAACAAAGGTATCCGCGCTAGCGGGATATTTGAATGGGAAAGTTGATTTCTAATTATGTCCCACTGGGGGTGACATTTAGGTGTTTATGCTGTTTTGTACCGCTGCAAAATCTTAAAGGAGCACTGACACCAATTTTCGGCGTTAATATTATTGCACGCGGCAGCGCTCGTCAAAAGCTCGTGACGTCACTTCATGCGCGCGGCCCCACGAGCGGCGAGCGGGCGCAACACACTCTCAAGCGGGCGCCGGTGACGTCCGCACAAAGCGGTGAGGTCAGGCAGGGAGTGTCATATGCGCCGTTCGGGATGAAAGCGCGGGAATTTGAAACAAGCGATTTTCAGGCCGTTCAATGTAATTAACTATCGCGCGCTGAAGTATTTGAAGTGCTCTTTCAGGTTCGCCAGGACATTAAGCATCGATAAAAGCAATAAAAGTGTAACATAAAATTTTCGTGTCAGTGCTCCTTTAAGGTAAGAGGCCAAGTTCCGCCAAAACAAATTGAACAAAAAATACAGATTGCTAGTTTATCTAATAGAGTACAATATGTAGCCACGGATAGACTTTATTCTATTTACTATTTTTGCAATTTCGTCATTTAAGGAATTTCATAAATGTGAGCTCCACACCAACACTGATAGCTTTGAATCTCATTCAAGCAAAAGGAATTTTTTGCAGAAACAGAAGTAACCTTTGCGCTGGGCAGTGCACCAAAACTAAGGAGATCGCGGAAATCCTTGAAGAAAAAAAGGAAGTATCCAAAAATACGCTTTTCTGCCAGGTATCACTTGTTAAAAGGGGGGCCTTATCAAATTGGTCGCAAAATTTGATCTGTCGTTGTTCACTCCACTGGCAAAAATGTGACAAAGAGGTGTGCACAGTTTCAATTCGAATTTTTTATTAAGAATTAAATCGTACTTGTTGGGATATGAGAGCGTTTAAAAAACAGGGTGCGAAAAAATCAAAACAAGAAATCTCTAACAAACGCATCGTACACAGGAAGAATCAGGAAAGCTAAAATCCCCATAATCGTACCATGTGTCACCCCGGCTCTTGTTCTTGTCTCATTTACACTCTGACACATTGTCTTTTTTTGTTTGTTTGTTTGGTTGTCTAGCTTGTTCTGAAGCATCAGCGTTGTGACACGACAAACCTTGTCAACGCACTGCTGATCATTTGTGAGGCAAGCTTTACACCATGTACCGCGGAGAAGCGTTCCATTTCTGCTTGGCATGGCTGATGAACAAGCCCGAAAGTTTCCTACGGCTCTAAAAATCCATGCTATTGTTGTTAACAGGATAGTTAAAGATGATTAATAATGTAAAGGTGTAGCTTTTAATGTATTTATTACTCGGGAGTTTTTCAAAAGTTTCATGCAAGACCTACAAGAAAAATAGATGTCGCCCCTGTTGTAGCTTTTGTCGTCAGGAGCGACAAGAAGCCATGTTTTAAGCCAAGCCATGCCAAGTACGAATGGAACAGTGGCTGCGTTCCAAATCGCGGACAGCTTGGTAGACAGCCTACGAAGCAGTCTAAATAGACGTCTAAAGAAATAAAATTGGAACGGCGCCGCTGTCGCAAACGCTACACCAGCGCAGACGACAGCATCGTAGCAGACATGTTGAGTTGCGCAAGCCGAAGGTTTCGTATCTAATATTACCATTGTTATTACAAACTTTACGTAATTTAAAAATTATACAAAGTCATCTTCATCACTAGTAAATCATACTAAATAGTTCAATAAAACAACAAGTGCTTTTGATTCAACATTATTACGCAAAAAGGTGGCGCTGGCGTCACGTATTAGTTTAGACAGGAAGGTAGCCTGCATCGTTGCTGACTTCGATCATGTCTCCTCGAAGCACTGCTTCGTTCGAATTGGAACGGGGCTTAACATGGCGTACTGTCCGCGAAGACGGCAATGACGCTGTCTAAACGGTAAATTGGAGCGCACCCAGTATCAGCTGCTGTGGCGGCCCCCATTGCGACACGTCACTTCACCCCCCTTTTCGCTCTAGTATATAATAGTACGAAACACTATTCCACACACAGTCCAAATTCGAACTTAAACTTTGTATTTCTTTACCACTGCTACCTTGTTAAAAATCAGTGTTATGCCACACCCCTACCGATGGTGGCTTCTTTGATGAACCACGATAAGCAGAGCACAAAGAAACATTGCAAGTACTGCGAATAATGTTGGCAGCGCAACATAAACAAGAACGAAAAAAGAAAAAGACGAACGTCCTCGTTTCCACCGGTTTGTTTTTATCTTGCCAATGTGATTCACAGTACAGACAAAAAAAATTCCGCCATCTCCACGAAGTGAATGATGATGAGAGGGGCGAAGCTCCAATGCTGATCGGTAAAAGCGCGAAACATTCGCCTGCACATCATTTGAAGACTGGACACGTTGCTGTAGGGTTGTTTTTATGTACACTTATATACATGGCGTTTATTACTTACATATCTATGCACTTATATACACTTATATACACACAAGATGTAATCATTTACATATCGATGAAATTATATACAAGCATTACATTACTGATTACAAAGCTGCGGGAAGCGCTTTCCTTTGAAGATTATAATTTTGTGGTCGGTGAAGTACGTGGCGACAGGATCTTGGATGAGAGGTTGTATTGGGAAGTTAGAGAAGGCGTCGATGTCTGTGGTTGTTATGTAGGGGTTGTTTTGGACGATGAGAATCTCCATGGGTAAGTTGGCGACTTTCGTGTGTGACATTTTAGCCACCTTGGCCGTCGCCTTCTGCAGAGCGTCTGGTGTCGTGTACCCCCGGTACGTTTCTTGAGCTCGCAGGCGACGAACGACAACCTCTTCTTCTTCCTCGTCTCCTTGTTGGGTAGCAACGAACGCGTTCAACGTTTTGTCCTTTTCGGCCAAACTTTGGTTGGCCAATCCCTAGGGAGATCCTGCCACAATCATGATTAATGTGCCGTGCCGTATACAGCAGCAACGAGGGACGGGACAGGGCCCGAGCAAGAGGAGCTACGCCCCTAAAAATGGCTGCGGCTTAGCGCAGCTAGCCCTGGATATGCAAAGCGAAAGCTTGGCTAAACCTGGTTAAGTCTTTGTTTCACTTGGTTAGCCTTTATATCAGCTGTAATTACTATACTATTCGTCCAAGGACTTCCTTTGTCTACGATTGCGGCCCCGCTTCCGGTGTTTTCCGAGCAGGACGGCTCGCCATTCCTCAGCCTCCGACGCTAGCTTCGCACGCTTGGCATTGCCTCACTGAAGCAGCTCACCGGGCGATATCCGGGCGGTGGTCAGACGCCGCTTGTTGTTAACGGCTCACAGTCTCCAGCTCCTCAGCGACGCTCAGAGAAGAGAAGACGGCCCGGTGCCGCTATGCATGCGGTGAGTCACGTGGCCAGGCGGCGACCCACCTCCGGAGAGCGCACGCGCCAAGTCGGCTATGGCATCGGTGCCAGGACGCTGGCGAACGCGGCTGTTGGCAGAGCTCGGCCCAGTTATTCACGTGATCCGTTGCTAAGGGCAAATGAATGTCAAATCCTCCCTGATGGCGAAACCGCTCGATGAAATTAGTAAAGCCTCGCTTTAAAGCCACTTATCCCAGCTCCCTGCCGTAAATGTTACCAACTTGCAAACAGCGCGTAGCAGGGCGCCAGCCTTGAGCGAAAAGCTCACAGTTGCGAGCATCGCATGACCCTTAAATTTCCCGTGCGTGAGTGCAATACGGCTTTCGAAAGAAAGACCCCCCAGGAGTAGAAATAAACACACACAAAAAAAAAAGGAAACGAGCGCGAGGATGTCGTGGATCGTCAAGCACGCGCGACTACTGGCTCCATAGTGCGTCAGGGAAAACCGTCAGTCTGCATCATTCCTTTTTCACCTCCTTTCGAGTTAATAAGCAATACACAACCGTAAGTCAGCCTGGTGTCGGTAAACGAAAAGAGAAATAAAAGCTAGCGCGAGCCCCTTGTGTATTCAAGAGCGTGCGCGACTTATAGCGTCATAGCGCGCCGAAGGAAGTTGTAAGTCAGCCTCGTGTTCGTGGAGTCTGTCCGGTTAACTCGAGCCGTGTCTCCGAATTGAAAGCGCTTCAACTTCGGGCGTACCGCCAGTTTCTGCGTCGGATAAGCGAGGTCAACCACGCAAATCTGCCAACAACGCCGAAGAGCAGGAGGGGTACAATGCCGACGGACGCCGTAATGTTCGCACCTTCAAGCCACGTATTCAGACGTACGTATCACCAGTAATTTTTTGCAAGCCTTTAAAGCGGAAGCTTTCCTAATGGTACCGATGGCGTCCCATCAAAAAATTACACCATCTTCCCGTAGGGGAACCCTGAGTAGCATGCGAAGCAGGCATGCGGTCGATTCAAGTGCCCATTAGTTTTCAGTTCGTCGTTTCCGTGAGGTTGAGGTACGTAGCTACCGTTATGTTTACCGTTTGTTTTCCATGGTAACTACCACACTTTTCACTTACCGTAACTACGAAATGGGAAATTGCATCGACCCCATGGCTGTTTCGCATACTACTCAGGGTTCCCCTCCGGGAAGATGGTGTAATTTTTTTTTAGAGCGGTGGGGGCTGTTAGAGTGGAGAGGCAATTAAGAGAGAGAGAGAGAGAGAGAGAGAGAAAGATAAAGAGAAAGAGAGAGAGAGAGACGTTGTACGTGGTATGAGTTTGTCTTTATTTAAGCATTATCATCCTCATGTTCAACGTAGGTGACGTCGAGCTGTGGTTTGCGTTCCGCTTTGATTATGACCGCCTTATGGTCTGTGAAATGTACAGTCAAGTGCTGTTGTAGTGGATGAACCCTAAAGTTTCTGAAGATGAGGTCGATGCACGTTCCCCGGATGGTTGTGGGCTGCTTGTAATCACGGCCCACCGAGACTCGCCGACGCACGCCGCTGCCGACGACGATGAAAAGTCGAAGGCGCGTGAAGCGTGCTCGCCTCGTGCCGGCCCAGGAAGACACCGGCAACACTGTCGCTCCAGGAGCCCTTAAAGGGGAAGCGTGCTCGTCTCGTGCCAGCCCAGGAAGACACCGGCAACACTGTCGCTCCAGGAGCCATAGAAGAGACCGGGTGTTCAGCAAGCCCAGCATGCGCAGTGGGGGTGTGGACAGCGCAACAACAACGACGACAAGGGAGGGACATAACCCCAACCATGAGATGCTTCGCATCTAAAAAACTCTTTTCTGGTGGAGGCAAAAAGCAAAAACGCCTGTGTGTTCGAGATTTTGGCGCACGTTTGAGATCCCCAGGTGGTCAAAATTAATCCGGAGCCCTCCACTACGGCGTGCCTCATCGCCTGCGTAGCGTCGGCGCGTTAAACCTCATAACCAATCAAATCAATCAATCAAAAAAAACTAATGCATTCCCTCATAGACCGGTTGGTCGACCGAAAGGTTCTGATAAGATCTCCGGACACACGGCACGTGCGTGAAACGGGGCTTCCACAGCTGAGCCAAAATGGTTGCTTGAAAAGCGTGAAAAAGGAAAGGTTCCAGATAAGACAATACACGCCTTGATCATAAAAAAAAGCGTACAATAGTATGCCTTTATCTCATAAACGGCGTATCATTCGTAGATGCGTTAACTTAGGGCTCGAAAAATTGTCGCATGGGCTCGCTCTTTGTTTGCGATTTGTGTCTTTGTAGGTTTGGGGAGCGATTGGACAATTTCAGCGAAAGTTAGGCGCGCTTTCAGAGGAGATTTTTGTCACACTTTGGCGCAGTTTTGACGTCATAAAGCTTTCGCGCTTCTTTAAACTTTCTTTAGAAACGGATGATAAAAGTTTTAGTCTATATATCTGGACTCACCGGTTAGGAAACACTACTAGCTGCTATCGTGCACCGTACCGCTCCTTCGTTAGGTGTAAAGGCTTAGGCGGGCAGTAACGCAAACTTACCACGCGAGACGCAGCCCAGCCTCCGAAGCACTTGATAATTATACAAACGAAGATCATGACCTGAATGTATTTATCCTGATGTAATAACGTTTTAATGAATATTAGCTTCATTTTTTTTTTCACAGTTTCACTTCCGTACGACGAGCACTCCTTGTGAAGCTTTCTCGCGATTTAAGCTTTCAAATAGGGCAAAATAAGCTCGATGGCGAATAATTATGTAAATGCTTCTGCGGTTGGCAAAACCCTTTTCATATGCCAAATTTGGCCAGAATATACCTATATAAGGAACAGAAAATCATAGTTGACTAAACGGCGCTTGTGTACGCCTTCACCTAAACTTATATACCGCTCCGCCCATTTAGTGACGCTTTCTTTTTTTTTCAAACTAGGCTAGAATACAGTTACACTATTTTCCTTCTCATAAGTTTGGAAGCCATTTTATCAATCTCGGACGGAGCGATTCTACTCCGCATTTGAAATGTATCTTCAGTGTTTTTCTACAATTCAGTTCGGTGTCCTTTAAAATGCATCATTTCTATCTCAAACTTACAGTCCGCAATGTTCTAGCTTATCATATTAATAAATAGGAATTCCCCCATAACAACTTAATAATTAAGCCACCTTAAGTGTTAGTCAAAAGCTCATCGGAAGTGCGCACCAAAGGATAACGAATACCGCAGAAACGGGAACGAAAAGTTCAAACGCTCAAAAGAAAGGCATCTTGAGGCTTCGATTCGTGCGGCAAGCAATAAGTGTTTCTCCTGCGGCAAAGACTTGTAGCTATTTTTTTGCGGCACTGAATACAAACAAGCCTCGGCATCAGAGAGACGGTAGACCCCGGATACGATCCGGCATCGCTCCAAAACTGTTGTCGGCGCCAGCTTTCGTTTTGAAATCGCACTGCACAATCTCTGCGCGTTAAGCTCCGCACTGGGCCCCACGGCCGTCGTTTCTTTTTCCCATTTTTTTTCCCCGCTCTCGCGCGGGCGAGACGGCACGGGTGTAGCACCCGAGGCGTGCGCGCGTCGCGCAGCGCGCAATGCTAGCGCCGGTGTATTTATATGGCATAACCCTCCGGCACCGTAAGCTGTTTCGTGAAACATTACCTTTAACGACTTGGGAGAGGGGAAAAAAGATGCCTCTCCTCTGATTGGCCGTCCGGATGACATCACCTGAGTGCCTTGAGGTGGAGTCAGCTTCGCAGGGCGCCTATTGCGGCCCACCTGAGGGCGGACTGCTGTTTGCTTCATTCAGCCGCCGCTTGGTTACATTCACCCCGTTGGCTTTTTAGCAGCGAGAGGGGGAGAGAGAAAGGGAAAGGGGCGAAAGCGAAGGAGGAGGCCCCGTCTGTTCGCCCGAGTCGTACAAGCCGCGTAAAACAACCTTTGCTTTAGCTCCTTTTTTTTTCTGCTAATATTATTCTTGGCGTCTTTTTTTTATTCCTTCAATTTCGTTACGGCTTCCTCGCACTGCCGTTTCGTGCGTGTGTGCGCGACTCACTCGCGCGGCTTCTCGGCCGAGTATAGAGACGTTTGTGAAGACCAGCAGTCATTTCGGCCGAGCGTATACCATGTGTGCAAAGGCAACACGTGTAGGAACCACAGACACCGCCCCCCGACCATTAGGAGGCCCCGCCCGCGTCACGTGACTTAATGACTTTTCTGTTACATTTCTTCGCTGCCTAGCTTGTTCACTAGCTGCCGCATTTCTTTTTTTTTCTCTTGCTTCCCTAATGCTACTGAGTCTTCCAATCTGCTCTGGCTTCTCTTTTTTTTTTCTCGTTTTATTTTTTTTTTACGACTTACCGCGCAGTCAGGTAAATTGAGCCGCAGCCGTCTACATTCCCAGGTAAGCATAAAAAAATTGCAAACAAGATGTAACTACGACGTCCTCGGCCCAAATATTCCAGTAGAAGGTTAACTAACGAGGTACGGGACATTTCTAAAGAGCGGTGGTGGAGAACCTGGCGTTTCGCACTGCTTTTAAATGCTGTGCGAAAAAGAAAACACAACGCAGCTCAAATGAATAAATGCAATTTGCGAAGCCTAACTAGGTGATTAAGTTAGCACCTACGAGTCTACGCTCACTCCGCGTGGTTCGCAATGAATGATTCATTAAAAACACCCACTTCTTTTTTTTCGCAGCAGATTGGACTTCTACCGAATGCACTTTGTGTAATTTTAGTCTGAAATTACTGACACTAGAAGCTCTTCTGCTGATGCGCTAACTGTCTATTACTGGTTTCGTTTGCAGAACAGAATCGGTTCGTATTGTGAAAGCACTAGAAAACAAAAAAAAACATTGTGAAAAAAACATTTGCGCTTCATGCACCGCATAATACCCAACTGTTGAAAAGATAAAAAAAACAGTCAATAAATGATTAGAATGACGACACACTTTTCAAGAAATCTCGTACAAAGTTGCTGTCTCAGCTGAAAAAAACCAAATGAGAGGAATTTCGGGGCGTGTGGGATTCGAACCATGTATGGACCTCCGAAATGTGAGAAGAGCACGGAACTCCGCGACCACCAGAGACTTTGAGCGGTGAAGCCCCTTAGGGCTTCACCGTTCACAGTTGGCGTCTCCTGTCGTCGTCGTCGTAATCGTCGTCTCATGTAGTCACGGTAATAAAACACCGGGAAACTCGTTTACGCCTCGCGCTAGATCGCAACGCGTACTAAAAAAAACAAAAAAAAACACCGAGATACTCGTTTCTGCCTCGCGCTGGAGCGCTTCGTAACGCGTACCAAAAAACAACGGGACACTTGTTTACGTGTCGCGCTAGATAGCTTCGTGCTTCAAAGCCAAGAGACTTTTACAGCAAAGCTGTATACCTCTGCCCCCCGACGGTTTCATCTCCGTTGGCAAAAACACCAAGGCGCCAAGAATACACTTATAGACTGCATGCTTCACTCCTCCTCAGGTTTCACGTTTGTGGAGATGGCTCGGGATTTTCTCTTTCATCGTATTTATATTAAGTATACGAAATGCTATATGCAAGAACTATTTGCAAATCAGAGCGCTTAGAATACAAAGCCAATCGGCAATCTGTAATTTGGCAAACAAAAACAATGACATCGCGACCTGCTAGTAAGGCGGTAATTATGCATATCGAAGCAGAATAGGATACCAATGAGGTGTAAAATCATTCTGGTCATAGTAACCCTGAGATTAACGCTGATTTGACTAAAGTTCGAACTTGAAGGATACCATCGGTTGACTGTTTCTGTCCAACCTTCGCGTTGGGTGATTCTGGCTGAGTAAATTGGGCCTATCAAACTGGCAGTTGCATTTGTCGCAGAAACGTGCGTTACTGAGTACAACAAGAGAATTCACGTCGAAGTGTTACCGCATAAACAGACGAAGGACGCAGAAAAATGCCCAATACGGGCTCTGACACTGTTTCGAGTTAGCGCCCGTCTTGTGCATTCGTCTACGTCCTTCGCCCGTTTGCGCTGTAGCGCTTAACCACGAATACCCACCAACTCGCCCAACTACCCGTTTGTTAATTGAACTACAGAAGAAAGAGTAGCAATAAGGTGAGTAGCAAAGCACGTTCCCGCAAATCGCGTATATGTAGGGCCAAAAAGGGGGACTGGCCAAGCCTCTCACTCATAGTAGCCGAAATAGGAAGAAAACGTCGCGAAGAGAAAATAATGATGATGATAATGAGACGACACCACATGCGTACTACTGTAGGCACCGCGTCATTACCGTGCATAGATTGAACGCACTGCCTTTCACGCGACTCTTGTACTGCGAACTTCCTCTGGGCGGTGTATGGACACTGAACCACCTACACGAACCACCTGCTCTAAACCGCCTGAACACCAGCAGCTGTGAAACATGGCGGCACACACGTACCGGCATGTTCCTTCCACAATCCTACACTAATGCCTTCGCGTTCACTACATCACAAGAAGTGTTGTGCATTCTAGATTTTTTAGAGCGAAGCTTTACTACTTTCGTCCAGCGGTTTCGCCGCGGATGCGCAAGTTCACCTTTTCTCCGGAGACACACCCCTCGAAGCGCATCGCGTAATTCGCCGGACCTGCTCTCGCCGCTGCGCACAAGGTCACGTTGTCAGTCGTTCTGCTCAACCATGAGTGGCGGCGGCTGATCAGCTGATCGGCAGCCGCCCCCCCCCCCCCTTCCCCCCCTTCCGCAGCATCCCACGCATGCTCCCCTGGGTCGTCTCGGGCTACGTGACTCGTTTTGCGCCGCGTTCGCCGTGACTGAAAACGAGGCCGGGCCTCCTTCTGTGAGCGTCGCACGGGACCAAACGGCTTTGAGGCATGGTCGGCAATACAGCTACATCAAAGGTTGACCAACCGAAACCAAGACACAACCAGACCAGGCCAAGGTTTTGCTTTCCATATCCAAGGTTAGCTGAACTAAGCCACAGCCATTTTTTTTTTTCTAAAGTTTCGAAATTCGTATCTTCGCAATAAAAGCTACAAACCACCTCACGCGTTCTTGACTTCATGTTTTTCGATGATGCACTCCTCTGCCTCCTTACAGAGGTCACCATGCCCCAGTTTAGTTTGCCTGATGAGAAGCTTGAATGAACGCCGCTGCGTATTCGACAAACCGGGCCGCCCATAAGCAACACTTTTCTCTTTCTCGATTCGCTCTAGAAGAATGGCACGACTAATTTAACCCGTTAGTAGGCTAAACCGACGTAAAGGATACGAAACCGCTTTTATGTTCTGAGAGAATGCGGAGAATTGACCTAAGTAAATGTGTGGCAGTAAAACAATATCAAGGAGGAGGAGGTAGCCTTTATTGTGGCAGGAAGACTCTACGTCAAGTGGGGGAAGGGGAAATAGAAGGGGGGGGTTGTAACTTGGGACATCTTAAATGAGTACAGTTCGACCCAAAACAGGTGGGCTCCTTAAGGATGCTGAAGAGGCCGCGTGGGGTGAGGAGAGCAGGCTCACGACTCTAGATTACTCGCGCTAGACCGCTTTTTAGGGAAAAGTGTGCAATTAGAGCCAGCATGGAGGGTTCCAGTGTACGAGGGTCGATGTAAAGAGAGGCTGTATTTGGAGGAGGCTTGAAGGTTCTGTAGCGCACGAACTTCGGGCAGTGCCAAATTAGGTGCTGGAGATTGGCGGGAGTGGGGGAGGCGCAGAAGGGACATATCACTGGTCTTTTCAAACAATGTCAGAATCACTGGGACTTGAACCCAGGGCGTTAGCGCGAAAATTCGCTGTCTTCAGGCGAACTGTAGCGGCAGTTGCTTGGAGAATAGAATGAGTGTTCCTACAAGCGGACCAGTAGATTGCACTAGCGAGGGTAGCGTCTATAGGCGGCCAGGTTTGTCAAACACGCTACCCGGATTTTGTGAAATAGTGCCTAGTTCACTCAAATTGTTTGTCTGACAAGCCCCTGTTCGGGTTACGTGAAACATGCTTATCCTTGAACTTATGGCGCAGACAGGAAGGCATAGCGTTTCTGTAGGTACGCTAAAAAAGTGTTACCCGAAAAGATAAGAACGGCCGCTTGAGAGGAGTACAAAGGTCTGAAAGTAATGCTTCATATGTGAGGCATCACTTTTGTTGCGATTGCGGAGTCGGCTATTCAGACCAATGGCAACTTGTGGCGGAATCAGGGTGCGGTTGTAGGGGACACTTGTATCATGTAATTGATTGATCGTAAGGTGTAACGCGCCGACGCAACGCAGGCGATGAGGCGCGCCGTAGTGGAGGGCTACGGATTAATTTTGACCACCTGGGGATCTTTAGCGTGCGCCGAAATCTCGTACACACGGGCGTTTTTGATTTTCGCCTCCATCAGAAAAGCGGCCGCCGCGGCCGGGAACCGAACCCGCGACCTTGTGCGCAGCAGCGCAACGCCTTAGCCACTGAGCCACCGCGGCGGGTCACTTATATCATGTAGACGTGGCACGGTCGCTGGGACTTGAAAGAGCGCTTGGAGTAAGACGCTCGTCTGAACGCTTTTCTCTAGGCTGTCGCACGGGTTTTATCTAGAATCGCTGCGTTGTCATGCAACTTTGAGGAAACTGGTGCGTAAGGGTGAGGCTGAACTGCTCTGCTTAATTTGAGTAGTTTGTGGATTGTTCTCGGACAAACTAAGTGCGGTGTATTAACTTTTCTTCTTGTGCGGATCCAAATTATTTTCCTCTGTCTTTGGGAGATTCAACGTGCGCAGCGTAGCCTTTTAGTCATAGAAAGTTAGTCATCACTTAGCTTTCTTGTTTTATCGCCCTCCCATACGTATCCAACCCGCGTTTCTATTAGAAAAAACAGGCATTTGTAGTGCGATCAATGCCCTAACGTAACCTCATCGTTACTAATTCACACAAAAAGCAAAGTATACAGCATTATCACTGCACGTGCGGTTCCAGCAATTCCAGTTCAGAACCAAGCAGATTCAGCGATGGGTGGCTTTTACGCATTTACCCTTCCCGGCTGGTATGACGAGATTCGACGATCTCTCTTTGCGTCTTGCCCTTATGCTTGTACGTGACTGTTGTTTGTTCTGAGAGGCCTACAGCCATCTCTTTTACACTTCTCACAATGCAATGGCAGGTGCGTGTAAGGCCTGTCCACCAATTAGCTGTTTTGCTCAGGTAGGCGTGATGTTTAGGCATCAACCGGTTTGCCCGATGTAAGCTCTCCCACGTGCAAGCGGCAGACGATACACTACTTATTGTACGCAAGACATAAACTGCTTTCCGTGTTTCACTTTGCAGCCTCCGTTGTCGCGCTGCTGCAGTTTATTGATATTCATGTCTACCACGGAACAAACCCGGAAAACGTTTCTTTCGACGAAAAACACGACGTTCACACCGCATAGGGAACAAACTCACTTGATGCCATGTGACAGGCATAGAACATACAAGATTTCTTCCTCACTTGTCCTTTGTTGTGATTCTCATTTCGACGGAACAGTCTAATTAGTCTGTTTAGTCGCGCGTCTGTTTTTTTTTTTTTTTTTTTTGCACGTTGCGACAATGGCACCGTCAGGAAACTCTGTTTTAGCCTTTGAACCTGCGAATCAAAACTACTACCCATCAAGTGCGCTCATGACGTTTCAAGCTCGGAACGTAAACACGCCCAAGCTATGTCATTCTTAACCCGCAGGGAGCGTCCTGAGCGTTAATACAGAAACGGTTTGGTGGTTCTTGGGGAGTACATACCATAGAGTTCCTTAGTAAGTATACTAGAGAAGAAATTGCACCTGTAAATCCATGTCGTCGGGTGGGTTTATAGGAAGACCACCGCTTCTGGCTTGGGCTTGGCATGACAATTGGATTCTTATGCTCCCTAGGGGCCAAGTGTCTGCATGGCCCCTTTAAGTGCCCCGTGAAGATTCCTTGGGCCTCACGTACTAAGCCCTTGATCAGCACTATTGGCGGGAACAATTTAGCGTGTACTCATATTAATTACTAGGATTCCGCGTTTTCAGTACACGCGGATTAACACCACAAACTGACTACCGAGGCGATTTTCTAGAGTTTGATGACAACGCATGTGAACTCGGTGAAAACGACTGAATGCCCGGGAATTAAGCTCCAGAGCTGACTTACGGTGTTTAAGAAACTGCAAAATTAACACTATATGAAGACAGAAGGGCTACCCTCGAAAATTTTCAGAACGATCTGCTTATCGCAGTTGCGAAGCCAGAAATATCAAACAATTTTTTGCTTCCTTGTTTCACCCACGTTATCGATATGTGACGCCAGAAAGGGAGTTTCCTCCGCGCTTATATTCACGTCTTTTCTCTGCCAAGCGGCGTTAAAATGCCGCTCTTTGTAAAACAAGCCTGTTGTAAACACTCGTTATGAACAGTTGTTGTTCACACTCTTCGTTACGCACACACGCCTCTACAAAGACGCTAATTCACTTTCTTTTCTCGTTAAAATGAGCTCAACACAACGACGATAGAGAAACCTGCGCGAGCTCCAGCAGCAACAACAACA
This sequence comes from Haemaphysalis longicornis, assembly GCF_048455015.1. NCBI lineage: Eukaryota > Metazoa > Arthropoda > Arachnida > Ixodida > Ixodidae > Haemaphysalis > Haemaphysalis longicornis. Next base: position 53,865,450 of record NW_027526361.1, on the reverse strand, counting down.
ACGATAGGTAATGCGGGCCCAAGCACGGCGCCCCGTTCCAAGGCTCACATACTTTACCCTACTTCAGAAGCACCTGCTCCGAGGTCAATTTTTCACTTCTCAAGATCAGGCCTGGGTAATTTATAAGCCGTTCCGAAAATAAACCGTCGCAGGGCGGGAAGGAAGGAAAAAACTGTAAAGAAAGGGCTCCCTTTCTAAGTAGCAGCATGTCTTTGTTCGCATCTTTTGAGGGCATTGTTGCAAGTGAATATTTACAGTGCGCGGTGCCTCATGCGGTCATCTGAATATATGCTAAAGCATTTGTTTAGCTATGCGTGGAGTTGGAGCCTTTGGTGTGTGGCCAAAGTGGCCCGAAAAAGAGAAGATAATTTTTATTTTACCAGCTCAAGGCCCTGAAGAAATGAGTCAGACATACAAAAAAAGAGAAAGAAGGGAGCGTTGATTACGGGTGTTTCAAAGAGCAGAGTTTTGTGTATTCACTCCTAAACATTGGCGAAGTGTAGTTTCTACGAAATCACCACCGGCCAAACGCGTAAGCATATGCGACATTTACACTTAAAACTACTCACGAAACGGGTTGAAATTTAACGCGAAGATTAGAAACACTGGCCTTTTAAGGTATAAAGAAAACTACTTCACGTTCCAAATATAAATATGGAAGTTAACGCTGGTAAAAAACAACTTTTCAACGTAAAATTGGCGTTAATTACGAGTGTTGACCAACAAATTAATCTGACAACGAGTGTTGAACATCACCCAAACTCTTATTTAACTGTAAATTTTTGTCCATTTGTCCGTTTTTAGATGTACAATTAAGTATATTGTAATGCTACCTTGTAAACTGAACTTTTAATATTCTTTTTTTATGTCTATCGACACGGCCACGCTGTTGTCTGCTTCGGAAAACACTGCGCCTGCCAGAGCTATCGGTTTCCTCAGGTGGTACTTAAAACGCATCACAATACGCCCAATTGACTCACTAAAGTTGCCGCTTGAATCAAAGACTTTATTACTCCAGATACAAACCCAGAAAACGGCTCGTTCCTGGTAGTGTCAATCTCACCTTCGAGCTCAAACAAGGTCAAGCCAGAACTTCGTTCGATTGCAGGGAGTGAAAGCACCTAATCGCTCCTTCGTCCCAAGGGGGAAGGGGGTGCGGAGAGGGAGATATGGAGAAAAAGTAAGGACGCGCGCCATCAAAAAATGATTCAACGAGGCAGTGACTGCATTCAAGTTCACGGTGCGTTCCCAACTATAGCCCCGATTGCGCCGAGCGGCGCCTCTGTTGAGTCTTGCGGTGCAATGGTGTGCGCGTCCACTGCGTGCTCTCGACGCCAAAACAGAGCTATCGCTTGATCAACTTGGTTTAACCGCTTTCAACCACGGCAATTCTTTTTACGCGTGAGTGTGCATTACTCCGATTTTCAATAGTCTCGTCACGTATGTAAGAAGCCTGTGAACGGAAGGCGCGTGCCGTAGGAAAATGAATATGCCGATGTTTCAAACAGTCCACATGCGTCGGTAAAAGCCAAGAAAGAGCTTTGCTAGGGAGCTTAGTTCTGTCGGAGCGGGAAGCCTCTCAGTCAAGGCTATAGAAGGAAAGAATGCCGCCCGAGCAAGAAAGAGAGTTGCTAGGCAACACCAAGGATAGTCGGTGCATTGCGCATGCATGCGGAAGCATTGGAACCAAGCCGTCCTCTACCATGTATACCCATGCTGCGCGCCCCCCGCTCAAGCGCTATACCACTTGAATTCAACTTAGGAAGGCTTTTATAATTACACGCAAGCGTATATCCAGTTGCCTTGAAGATTTGCGTCGCGGCATGTACGTAATTGTACTGTGTTTGAGTGGGCAGAAGAAAAAAAGAAAATGCTATACAAATAAACACCTTGTGCGTACGTAACGTGTTTTTTTTTTTTCACACTGCATTCATCTGCGCTTAATTTCTTCGCTCCCTCGACCATTTTGTCTGTCATCTATAAGTTACGCCGGTCTGTCGATCTACTTAGCCAGATAATATTTTCACATTACTAAAATAACGAGTCGAACTTGCGGATCTAACGCACGCTCTACTGCTTTCGAAGCTGGACTTTTAACCACTGGGCGAAGATTCCTATTGTTCATTGCATGAAACACCACATCTAAAAAAATGGTAGGACAACAGAAGGAAATGGTAAGACAACCGAATATGATAGACGATTACATGGACGGATACTGAAAAAACTCCCAACCACTGTACTAAATGGATCATGTACCTGCGCGTTACATGACACACGCGAGCGTGATGAGGCGATCGACCATAGCACATGTCTCAACGTCGCATTTACGAACGCTACCTCAGCACAACGGGACGAGTGCCCTCCCCTTGTGTCCGCCTAGCAAGCCGGCTGAGGTTTGTACATAAACATTTGGAAGGGTTGCGCTATTCGCTTGCACCGTCTTCAGAGCCTGCGTTTTCTTTTTCTTGTGTGTGTGTGTGTGTGTGTGTGTCAGTTTCAGCGAAAGGTTTCTAGCGCAACCCTTTTAGATGCTGTTCCACCAACTAGACCGACACCAAGCTTCACTTTGTACATGCGCGTGTCTTTCTTCACGGCACCGAAGCTATCTATGAAAGCTATGTTGCTCCTGCGTGCTGTCATTCGTCTCAAAATAAGTGACGTTCTCGGACCATGGCATTGTTAGGCTGCTTTAGTGTCGGATTCCCGTGAGTGGGGTTGTATGCCCTTTCCTCCAAACGCTCAATGTGCTTATTACACTCACATGCGTGTTATTTGTTCACATGCGTGTTATTTGTTACTAATGTTAGCGTTTTCACAAGTATATCGTGGCTAGCAGTCGAGCACTTCATGACGGCGGCGTGGGAAGACTCCACGCACTCGCGGAGGCTACCAACTGGAGAATGAACCTCCCAGTGAGTGCCGTTTGCGGACCGTTTGACCACGGTCGCTGTCACAAAAGTTCGTCTCTGGAAACATGGCCCGTATCCCCGTGGTCATTTTGATGCAAGAAGAATGCCGGCAACACAAGAGAACGGTGCTGCTCAAAAAAGTGGCGTCGGCGCCATTTTTAGCTGCAATACGAGCAGTGTGAGAATGGAATATGCAACTCTCGCACGAAGAGGCTGCTATGGCTGACCCAATAAGCGATGGGAGCGGGTAGAAAAAACAACACAGCCCAGGACTATGGACCCCAACCAACCAGGTGTTTTGGTCGTGTGTTCATAAAATGTTTCCTTTACGTTTCCGTTACTCTCATCGCCTACTTACCGAGCAGTATTTGGGGTGTAAAGTCATTGACAGGGGGTGAGAGAAGAGGTATATGGGGGCGGGGTGTCATTCCAGCACTGGATTTGATGTACAACGTATGTCTGCTGTCAACTACAAGTATGGCTGCAGTTCGGTGAAGTGCTGAGAAGTACGAACGTTTCATTTGCGCGACCAAATTGCCTAGCAGCTTGCAATAGTGTTTTTTGTGTGCGTACGTGCGTGCGTGCGCACGTGTGCGTTCGTGCGTGTGTTCTTGGCGTAACAGCGAATTCTAACATAGCAAGCGTTGACGAACAATATTGTTGCACGGATTGTAGTAGAGGTTGGGTGCAAAACCGGTACGGTAAGAAATAATTGAAGTTTGATCGACGACGTTCGTTGGTTCATTCGAACACACTTCCAGAGATCTTAGCAGATAAATAAATGCGTTATTAGGCACAAACTGTTCCAGACAGCAGTGCAGTTACTCTTCGAAAACTGTGTCGCGATTTTTGTACGCATCTTTTAAGTGCGAATGCACTTCTTAAGCGAGCCTGAATCGTCCGCCGCCGTAGTCCGCATAGCAACAGCAGCGGGTGCGCGCGCTCCTCGTCTTCCTTAGCAACGGGGGGAGATGGGCGCGCGCTGCCTGGCCGCTGACATAGCACATACCCACGTGAGGGATTGGCCAGGAATCGGGCGTGAGAAGGGCTAATGCACCCGCTTAAAGGGGTACTGACACGAAATTTCAAAGCTGAGATCCGCTCTAGCAATCAAGTACAACGACAACACAAATAGGTGTCTGTGAATAAATGCATCTTTCTTTCTTTGTAGTTGTGTGTGTGTGTGTGATCTTTCTTTCGCGAACATTACCGAACCGCGCAAATTCAACTCTTGCATTCGCACTTTCACATTCTTCCCCTCGGGGAAATGCGGGGAATTTTTTTCCGCTAATTTGTGTGACACGGCTTTTCCCTTTGTACGTTTGATCAGGCAAGCCATAAAAGACGGCCAAGGCTGGCAATCAGGTTAACACGTACCGCGCGTAGATTCCACGACAGTGATGGCCATGGCGGCGCCTTGAACTTAACAAACCTGGTAATTCCCCCGCCTCTTGACTGATGCCAGAGGCGGGAGGGGGGCGGGTAGAAAAGACTTGCACGGAAGTGGCGCCGTCCGAGCTCCGGCGATCTCGATAATGGCAGTCAAACGTGATCTAAACAAGCTTCCCTAACTAACTTCACTAGCCCTATCCCGGTAACTTTTAACTGGTGACCGAAGCTTGTTCCGCCTGCCTGTTTTGTGCCTTCTCCTTTCGTATAAATTTTATCGCTGTTCATCCGGATCTCCGTCACGTCTCACCGGAGTTTTCTACCACTTACATGCTAATGCTACTGCGTCGTCTTTCTGGTCACACACCCTGCTCGCGCTGGTTTTCTAACAAAGCACACCCCTGTGCGGTAGTATAATCCGATCCACCACGGTCGTTCCAACGAGTCTGCACTCGCCCTCGCGTCCAAGTTACGGGCCTGACAGGAGCGTGCGGACGCAATCGCCCTCCATGACATTGTCGGCAACCGACCAGGGCACTTGCTGTCCAGAGCACGACCCTAATTGCGTTCCTCTCGGAGATACAAAGCAGGCGGTTCCCAAAGAGAAAAAGTCGTTGCAGCGGAGCGCTACGCGAGGGGTATACGCTGCTCGCCTCATCACTGCATGGCCAAATTTTCCTCTCTCTTCTTCTCTTTTTTTCTTTGCGGGGAAAAACACATAATAATCAATCCAATATTTCCTTTCGGTTACAATAAACGTTACTCAACAGCAACAATTATCGCACATTCGTTACTCTAGTCATGTTGCATCGTGTCGCATCGCGTTCTGTTATCTTCTGTTGGGATGAGTTGGGTTCGGCTTGGTTGGTTGGATTGTCGTACAAAGACTGCCTCCTGTATACATTTGCTGCGAATGAAACAAGCAGATAAACGGCCTATTTTAAAGCGAAGCTTTATATGGCTTGGCCGAAAGGTAATTCGGCGGTTGCGTGCACGCCGCCGGCAAAACCTTATGCGCATGAGCGGAAAAAAAAAAACAGGTAGGAAAGGGTTAGAAGTGAGGGGAGAAAGATTGGCTCGGTTTAGGGATGACGTAGCTTAAAGGAACCATGAAGAGAAAATGCAAGTTGGTTTTATTCGAAAGATTTCATGTTTTATAGTGCCCCCAGCGCTTGTCCGGATACAAACGGTGCTTTATTCACTGAGAAATTAAACATTTTAGGTTAAAATTTTGATTTTCCCGCTCAATCGTGCGTTTTCGTGGTCCCAAATGACATCACAGGAACCGACCGCTATGCAGCCTAGAGTACCTTCATTCACGCATCCGCCGTACAGGGTAGAGACACGTATACGCTGGCGCCGCCATTTTCGGTTGCTCGCTCGCCGCCGAAGCAAGTCATTGTGTCAAAACCGCGCTAAAATTATCGCCGCAACGTGGTTTACTGAAGGAGTTTGAATCATATTGTCTGTTTCGCGTTGCTAGGTCTCGTGGGAAACGAAAAGAATAACGCGTTGAGCCCGTTGACCCAATTGCGGCGGCACGGGACCGTTCAAAGGTTGTCTCCACCCTGCACAGCGGTGTTGGTTTGTTCCCGCGTTTCTTTACGTTCCGTAACCTAGATGGCGCCACCATACCGTGGCAAGCGTTTGGTTTGTTTTTGCCCGCATTTAAACCTGGCTTGTTTTTGTTCTGGGAGAAAATATTCGTTCCCTGAAACAGTGCTCGCTCGACAAATGGGGTCACGTAAGACACCGTTGCTTGCGTCAATCGGCCAGTGTCGTCTGAGACAACCCCAAGCCCCGTAGTGCTGTGCAGCTAAACCAAGCATGCTGTGCGCAGTACGAACAGCAGAACGCATCAGTACTTCTATGTTTACACGTGCTTTCGTAACTTCCACTGTTTGTTCCATCATTCTTATTGCTTTGTAAAGAATGTGCCCTAAATTTAAGCCCAAATCGCTCGTTCGTCTAGTTTGTAAGCTCTACCTAATTTGCGTCTGCTTCTGCCAGCCTCCGCCAATCGCAGAGCTTAGCTCATGTGACATCATAGGTTCTGTTGCGGGAAATGAGCTGGTGGGTCGCATGGCCATTCCCGTTTTTCCTAATTATGTAGCTTATTTGAGCGAAGTTTACGTTAAAAGTGGTGTCAGTATGATTCTAACGAAACAATCTTTTGAATGAACCAAACTTGTGTTTTCTCTTCATGGCTCCTTTAACTCTCGCATCTACCGACCCGGACAAGTGGGAACGGCGCATCGGAGGGAGCGAAAAAGAGAAAGAGAGGCGCGCTGTTGGCTCCGCCGTCATTGACGTCGTTTCCCCCTCGAAGCAGAGCGCGCGCGCAGTGAGTTACTGCTGAAGCACAGCTCAAGTGACTACGGCGGGCAGAGGCGAGACGGTGTCGGCGCAGCAGCGTCAACGTGACAGTTGCAAACACCGGCCGCACGTTACAGCTTCGCTGGTTAACCATCTGCACGGAGTGCGTGGGCGCAGTTTTTTTTACACGAAAGTGCTTTATTCCTGGAAGCACAAACATTTGAGTGACGTCATATCCATCACGGAAGTGACGCCAGTACAACGAAGCAAGCGGCCTGTAAAGGGTGCACCCCTGCACGCAGCCTCTTCTTGCGGGGAAGCAACCTTTAGAATCAAAAAGTACATTATACGTAGAGTTGTTCGTTTTCTGGTCTTATATTTTAACACGAAAGTGTTTTATGCCGGGATACACCAAGATTTCACTGACGTCATATCTGTCATGGAAATGACGCCAGTACACCTTTGCCGAAGCGGCCCGCCAGCAGAACGTCACTCGCCAAGCACACCCACAAGACAGCCTCCTGCCTGCAAATCGTGCTCACCCATAGATTTCACTGCATGTTTCACTTTCGTGTTTTACTGTTTCCTATGACAGAGGAATCAAACACAGTTATTTTTTTTCTTGATAGCTTCGACGCCAGGACAGTGCTACGGGGTTAACTGTTTTGGGAAGTAGCCTGGAAGGCGCGCGCATGTGCAGGCCCATGGCCACTGCAGGTTCCATACCGCATCAGAGTGGCAACTCGCACCCGGCTACCGTGCGAGTCGCGTCATATTCTTGGCGGCTCATGGCTGTGCAGTAAGCTACCTCTTAAATGTGCTGAACATGTAATAGTGGCCGCTCGAGCGAGCGCGTCAAAGAGTACGTAGAGTTCCTCTATATAGCTCCCGCAAGGAGCTAAGAGTTGCGCGACCGCCCGCCATCTTGTTATCCGGACTGCTGCGGGAAAGCCGCCCGTCGCGAGTGTAGGAGCCTCGCCGCCACGCTTCCGACGGCGGCCGACGCGCGGTGGGGGCGCTTCGGTCGCGGCGCCATACGGCTATAGTGCCTAGATTATTCTAAGCACTATATTACGGCGGCTACGCTGGATTCCTGCGATGTCGCTCACGCTGCTACTGCTGCTGTTTCTGGGCGGGGCGCGGTGCCGCCCGCGTAGGCGGCTGCGGCGCAGCCGTAGTGGGGCTTCTATGCGCGGCATGGATATCCGGAGTAACGTCATCATGGAGGCGCGTGGAAAAGGGTCGCGCAACTCTTAGCTCCCTGTGGGAGCTATATATAGGAACTCTAAGAGTACGGAAAAATGAAGGAAGCTTACACTAAGGAAGCTTACACTGAAGACTTGAAGGTAGTGAAGCTGTACGCAACAGTAGCGTTTTTCCTCTTTTTCGCCTCACGGCGTTGTTTAAGCCTCGCCGCTGTACAAGGGACCCAAGCCGGATGTTCGTCTTCCTCTATCGCACAATGTTCTGCGCCGCACGTGGCCTTCATTCGCGGCGCGCGCTTATCGCCTTCCTCCGCCTTTCTCGCCTTATCGCCTTCCCTCCGGCCTCCTCGCCTTCCTCCGCCACGTCCCGTGCACGGGCCCCGCGCACGTCTCCTTTCCCCTCTCGCCTATCTCTCCCCTCCCGCTAATCTGCCCCCGCCATCGGCCCGCTGCTCCTTGCCGCGTGCTTGCGGAAGGATGTGTGGTTTGACCTCTAGCGCTCAAGGGCAAATCTGGTCACCCCGCGAGCCCGAGGTAGAGTAGTGTAGCTTGCGCTACAAAAATTCCAGGCCATTCTTCCGTGCAAATGTGGATAACCAGCGAAGCTGTACAGCACCTATCCTTTAGGTACACGTATCCTTCTGTCGTACAGAAACGCGGAACAGCAACGCGCGCTAAGAAAACCTTGTACGTCCCGCGCACGTTGAACATTATCACGTCAGCCTTTTCGGGAAAGATACGCAGCAAAACGTGTATTGCACATTGACGCTTCGCGACATCTCGAACGTTACCAGTCGCCATCAGATCGTTTTTGAACCACAACGTGCCACCCATCATACGGCTCAATCTAAAATGTCGGTCAAGAGAGTCTCTCTCAAATTTCGCATACTCACCCTTGTGCTCATCCAATTCACTGGCGTGGTACCGACGTCGCTTCGTCGCATTATCCGCTCCACGGAAATCCTTTTTGTGTCGAGCCTGCCGCTTAGGGGCAGCCTCTTGGGCACGATCTTCGATGCCACTCGCCGCCCGTTTCCTAGCTTTCCTGTTGCTACGCCAGGGGTCAGCACATGCCTTACTGGCTTCCTCTGTCTCCTCATGGAGGACGCTCGGAGTTTTGAGGCACGGACAGCCAAAAATCTGTGAAGTACATATGCTACTACGCTGTAAAAAGCCTTTCAAGTGAATTAGGCGAAATATAAAATAATAAGTGACCCGGCGATTCCGGGGAGTTCATGCGGCGCTAGCCAAAACTTTCTGCTTGGGTCGAACTTAAAGGGACGCAGAACGAACGTAAACATTGTTGGATTACTTGCGCATATTGTAGTCTGGAGTCCCTAGGCCATGTTTCGATCACTCTCGGTGCATTTCCGCGACTTTATTGAGTAGAAAAGACAATTCGAAAGGGCTGTACTCCTCTCTCCATCCTCCTTGCCGATTTCCTATGACGTTTCGTATGACGCTTCATCTTGCAGGCTTGACTTGACTGTGCCTACATAGCGCCGGCGGGTCCGCGCAATCCGTTCGCTGTGTTGAAACTAAGCCACTACAAGATTTGTGCCTGGAAGATTGTGGCTTTAGTTTGTTAGTCTGTAGACTGTATAACGCTTACTTACGTCGATGAAGTCAAAATAGCTCCACACAAGCGCACGTGCGACGCTTCGCTGACTTCGCTTCCCTACAGCTGTAAGCACTGCATGCAAGCTGCATATTCCTGTACGACTGGTACGCTAGTAAAAAAATCTAAGGCCAATTATAGGCGGGAGAAGAGTCAGTGAAGCTACTATAGGTTATAAGTAATTAAAATCAACCGACATTTTATTGTAAAGCGCAAAGCCAACGTGCGATAGGCACTTTCCGCGCGGGGTGAACTAGCACTGCGGTCAGCAGCACGACCACGTATTTGCGATCGCTTTTCTAAGGAACGCAGCCATTAGTAATAACATTGAGGGAATTCGGGGGAATCTTACTGCACAAGAATTATTCAAAAAATACTCATCTATATTGCTGGTAATGCCAAAAAATAAACAGCCTATACGATATATGCATCATATTTCCTTCGCGGCAACCGTGGGAGGTGCAGCCGAGTGGTCTGAAGCGCTGCATGTGGTGCGTTGCAATGAGCAGGTTCGGACCCTCCTTTGGTCGTTTTGTAGCGTGAGCTACAGTGGCCGTGGTTGAGCAGTTTCGCGTGGCTCCTGAAGAGCCGTGCTGCGCAAGCGCGGCACGTGGCAGCCCGGTCCACTTGATGATCATGCTAGGGGTGACCGGGTGTGGAACCGATGGCTCGTGCGTCGCAGCAACACCGGTGTGCACCTGTAAAGCCACGCCCCCCGCGTCCAGCGTCTTCGCCGACCTCCGTTCCGCACGTGGCAGCCCGGTCCACTTGATGATCATGCGAGGGGTGGCCGGGTGTGGAACCGATGGGTCGTGCGTCGCAGCAATATAGCGGGGCGTTTGTCAGTGTGGTATAGTCATGGAGAAGAAGAGCGAAACGGCGCACAGCTTGCGCGCCTGAGCCGCCGTGCCGCGACTGGACTGGATTGGATTGGATTGGACTGGATAGGGTTGGAAATCTTTTTAGCAGCAGTAAGCATGATAATCAGCTTATCCTACACAACCAGGAAACCTAAGAATAACAAGCTCAACCTTAGCTCACGCTACGTATACTGGCGTAGGTGAGCAGCTAAGCCACTGCTACTTTTTTCCCATGCCTTTATATCGTGTTCCGTACCTACAGTGTCCCTACGAGGGCATCCTCAATAGAGTAGGAAAAACGTGTGTTCAGCCAGGTGCTAAACCTTTTTCTTTCAATTACACACTGGTACGCTCCCTGTTAAAGGGGTCCTGAAATACCTTCCGCCGATGCATGGATGTACATGTACCCAAAAAAAGCAATGTATTTGCCATCTCCTCCCGCAAGAATTTTGTTAAAGCGATGAGTATTAGCTGAGAAATTGTTAATCAAAAACCGCGCATTATCGTCGATCCGCGTTTCCTCCTCCTTTCGACTTACTCTCCGCTGTTGACGGCGCGCGAGCCTTGCCTCCCATGATGCTGCGCTCCGCAGCGGTGACGTACTTCCGCTATTGCGCTGCTCAGACTGTTGTCTGCTACGGGCAAGCTTTGTTGACACCATGAATCTCGCACTCCGCTCAAGGCTGGAAAAGCGAAGGAAAAATCTGGCCGCATGTATGCGGCGGCCTGGCCTTGCCCTTTCGCGGTGTACGTTGCTGGCGGCATTACTTTTTATCGGCGGCGAACTCGCAGCCGCACGGGGAGGGTCGTGCGCTCGTTCCCTTGATGCACCGCGCACTGTTTATCCAAAAAGCGCCGTATCAGATGTGGCCCCGCTGGTGCCGGGTCTTATTTTGCGGCGGTGGTAATTCCTGCCGGCGGCATGTGAAAAAGTCATATTAAACCGATACAGAACCCGTGCACAAAGCGCTTCAATCATGTGACCAGTTCAGCTTGGGGCGACGCGTGGTGGAGAGCGGCAACGTTGGCAAAACATGCTCCGCCGCAGCTCTGAGCTTTCTAGCGCTGGAGCGAGCGCCATTTCTTTGACAATCTCAAACATCGGTTGCCTTGGCAATAAGGCACAAACCACTCCAGAAGTCAGTTACGGTTGCGTGATCCCGGTTCAGCTTGGGGCCCCACTTCGCGACATGTGGGCACTGCAGGCGTACCACTCACTCCCATTGGGAAGGGCGAGATGCGTTTGGCATTACAGGAGGCGATGGTGTGTGTGTTGTGGACACCTTTGTTTCGCGATGAAATGCGACGTTGTGCTTCTGCGGGTGGATAGTGCTTCCCATGGTCTGGATTATCTTTCTCGAGCGACGTACGACTCAACCTCGCATGGGGTATGTGCAGTGTGCGTGGCTAAAAGCCATCTCGGCTTGCGCGCCAGAGTTGAGTGACTTGTGTTCGTCCCCGCAAACCGCGCGCGAGGTGCATGCCGAATTTACGACGGGCAGGAGGAGGCAACCCATCGTTGTCAATCGCGGTTCAGACTTGCAACGCATGTTGTGACGTTGTGTTCGTTCGAAACGCATTTCTGGATTGTTTTGAAGTGGAAAAAAATGTATCCGTCAAACCCGGGCATTCGGCTCAGGGCGTTCTCTGCGATTGCACGAAAGAAGTGCCACGGGGCTTCAAAGCTTTCTTTTTAGAACGTACTCAGGTAAGAGAATATCCATGTCGTGTTATGGCCGTGTTGCATTCAATACAAACGGTCAAGCGTTTGTTTTACACTTGTTTCGTCTGTCGTAAAATGCCCAAGCACTCCGGCACTCCGCTGGCAGATCAGCCGGCGAGCCGACGCTGAGCAGACGACTCATCTTTTTGCCGGAAGTGCGTGAAAAAGCCGCCCAATAGCAGTATGTCTAGCTCATGACGAACATCTAGCTCATGACGAACATGACGAAGATGGCGGCGTCCAAAAACACGAAGGGAAGGGTGAGAAAAAAACGACAAACTTTGCAACAAAAGTGTGAGCTTCCCGCTGCGCGTAAAAGAGTAATACTTGGCACAGAGGACGTTGACGACCCAATCTAACGGTTGCGCTAGTTCATTTAGTGTGCTCAAAATGCCTTTCAGGGCCCCCTTCGATATATCGGGATCTGTTTACAGCTTGGTCGACAGATTGCTACCTGTTCTCGACCAGAGACAATTGATCATGGTTTTGTAGGTTGCAGAGATGCCGTTTTTTTTTTTTTTTTGACATTATGTGGCGAACGCTCAGAAAAGACATGGATATCACGCCTGTCTCAACCAGATTTTTTAAAGCAAAGCTTTCTACCTCTACCTGCCAATGGTTCTTTCGTGGCGTGCGGGACAACAAACTCCCAAGACGGCTGGAGATGGGGAGGGCGCTTTTCCCTTGCTCAGCCCAGGGTAGATGGTGCGGGATAGGGTGCATTCCCCGCACCCAGCATTCCCTGCACGCAGGTGACTGACTGCGCGCACCGTCGGGCGCGTCGGCGGGACGGCTTTGTCGTCTGCTTTAGCGACAGTTGTTTTGGGCCTGTTTTGGTGTGGCTTCGCGTCCATTGCGCGCTTTCTTCGCATGGATTGATTAACTTATTCGACAGCACCTGCTGGGTACCCCGGCCCCGACGGAATTAAGTGAGCGTACGGCAAAGATACGTAAAGGATTGGTTTGCAGGGTGGGAAAACAAAATTTAGAGACCACATACAGGCATCTGACCGCAAGAGAAACGCTGCCTTTTGCGCACTGCTTGCCACGAATGGGATTCCTTTTTATAAGTTGGTGAATACCGATTCGGTTGTGTTTTAAGAGGTATTACAAAAGGCGAAAGGAGCAACTGGACCTGATTATATATAAAAGTTCCCTCATCTTTGTCGCAATTCTCAAACTTACTGAACTTACTAGTTTGTTTCGGTGTCTGCGCTAGTGTCGCGCGGTGGTGTAGCCCCGAGCTGGCAGATCAGGATGGCTAGGTTCCGCTGTCTCGCCCTTCGAAAGGCGCTCTTCTCCGTTTTCTTTCTGCCGACGCAAGGCCGCGCTACAGCGACGGCGTCCGCCGCTCTAGCCCGGCCGTGACCGACGCTGCTGCGATCGGGACGCCGCCCCGCGAATTCCAGGTAATGGCTGGCAGAATCTCTGGTTTCACTCTTTGTAGAGCCACGTGTGTGAATTCAAGTGACGTCGTTTGGGCAATTGTTGTGGGTGTCATTTAAAGCTTTGAGTTTCAGTCACCTTCACAGCGTGGATTGGAGCCAATCTTTTTTTATTGATTTCTTTTTATTTACGTAAAGTTATGTTTTATACTGCATTTATCACCCCGCGCTCCAACCTTCTATGCTCCACGAGAGAGTTGGCAAACTGCGTACAGACTGACACTGGCTCGCTGGCGAGCCCTCGTTGTAGTAGTGCTGACATAAGCACCGACATCTTGCGGGCAGAGTGCCGAAGCAGCCGACTCTCGGCCTGCTGCGGTCGCGCCTATTACGGCAGAGGGACGAGCCAGGAAAGCTCCAACTGTGCGGGCCAATCGCCTCGCAGTTGACCGTCTCTGATGACGCGGCGGGCGTTCAGCCACAGCGTTCGCCTCGGCTAGTGATCGTTACGATTCCAAGCCGTGCTGGCAGGCTTATCTGACGCATGTTACAGCCGACAACATGACATGACAGAAGCGCGGTACACCGATTACTGAGATATCGAGAATGCCCAGCCAACGATAACGTCGGATGCCAAGCATATTGTTTCACAGAACCGAAACCGAAACTGGTTTGAATTTTAATCTTGGACATCGTCCAATCACGTAGCACCTGGTATTGACGTCACTGATGTTAGTTGGTGGGACTGCCGCAAACAGTGTACGTTATTGTCTTTGTCAAGCTTTATAAATAAAATGCTGCTTTATCGACTGGATAAACGATGATAAGTGTCTATTTGAGCCAGTCTATGCAGTGCGAACGAAAACAGAAGTTCGATAATTTCACTTCAGTATTCGAATGGAGGCAAGTAATTATTTTATATTAAGTCTCAATGGAGGCAAGTAACTATTTTATATTTTATATTTTACATTTTATAATACGATGTTGTTTAATTGGAAATAACTAGCTACATTCCGGCCATAAAAGACGCTTTTATCGGAAAAAAACGCAAGAAATACTGAGAAGCTTTGTATTTTCTTGCCACAGTGTCCTAATATTGGCCAGCACTAAGGGCGTATTGGTCAGTGTTACTTGCATGTTACCATTGAAGTAATACGATCAAGCGGATAAAGAGGACTGCACCTCATCCCATGATTAGTCTAACCTGGCTTCCAAATAAAGTAAAACGAATAGTCGCAGGGAACGCAAACCGTATAACCACATTAAAGGTGACATCTGTCCACGCAAAGAATTGAGAATATATCATATTTTTTTTCTTTTCTCTTCGTATTCATAAGTGCAGCGCCTCGCCTTGTCTGATTCCATTGTCAGCGTCCATTATAAAATCGTCGCCCCCGCAGCTGAGGAAGGCGAACAAAGCGCGTGGCGACAGTTGGGTTGGTTGATAAAGAAAGAGCATCAATAACCGCGAATAAAACAAAGGAGTCGGGGAGGAAAGAGATTGCTTGTTTCATAAGGTTTCGAAAGCGGAAAAGATTCGTGTCGTTCAAAGGAGTCACGCCAGAAGAACACCACCACGGGAGAGGGAAAATGAGCCGCCCGGGAAAAAAAAAGGGGGTGCGCGGGAGAAAGTACCAGAAACAATGCTTTCTTCATTCCGATTGCGACGCTAAAAACAAGAGCGATATGTATTCTTTTACTCCATTCATTACAAAACCAGAACATGCATACGTGCGTATGCGTGTTCTGGAATAAGAAGGTCGAATAAGAATAATAAGCGCAAAACGGAATAAGAAGCGCGAGATGTTCAGTAAAGGAGCAGAGCGAAATGTACAGGACGGGGAAAAAAGAACTGATATTGACGCTCTTGCAAAGAGTAAGGACACAAACCTACAGCCGTACGGCCTCCCGGAGAGCATCACGGGCGCTTAACACAGGAACAGAAGAGCCGATTTAGTCGGCAAACCGAGACGGCACGATCCTGCTGCACCGAGCGCTGATATCGAGAACGACAGAAAAGGGTGGAACGGCGGAGGGAACAAACGTCGGCGGAACGGCTGCAGCATCCCGTCTCAGTCGTCGCGACGCAGCCGTGACAGCTATGGCATTCGCGGCGACGAAGCGTTCGTGACGCGGCGGAAACGGACCGGTATAGGCTCGAACTAGACCCGAGCGGGGACACGGAGGGCGGGGAAGAAATATCTGCCGGCTCGTTCGTATACAACTGGCCCGGACCGGCGATGCGTTCCCGATTCTTCGCATTATTCCCCCCGTTAACGCGAAACCCCCCGCTTTGTTTAGCTCCCTTTTTTTCTCTTTCCATCTCTTACTTTTCGCCCCCTGGTTGCGCGCTCTTTTTATTTCCTCCTCTAGCGTCGTCGCGTACCGATCCACACGCGATCAAAGCGAGACAAAAGGGCATTAGAGGAAACAAGGCAGCTTCTGAATCAAAACGGGCTCTCCGCGAGTTCCGTGCAACTGCATGCGTTTAGGAGTCCGGGAGGAGTGGTGAGCGAGCGACACAGTTTGTTTCATATTTCATGCTTCATTCCTGCGCTTTTCATCGGCCCATGCCTGCCCGCGACGACTTCGTTGTTCGCTGCGCGTAGAGCGTCGCGCGGGGCGCGCTTTACCTTTCCTTTTAGCCGCCGCTCCGTCGGGAGGAGCGGGCGGATATACTCGCGTGAGCCAGTCACTCCCCCTACCCCCCTTTTTTTGTGCAACACCATCTAGGTGAAGAAGCTTACTTGCAGTTTAATCACTACGCAGCAATTGACCAGCTTTTGGTTCTTACTACGTTACGAAGTCAGTAAAAGTCACCGAGGGAGGGCGTACGCTAACGAACAGAGTTGGGATAAGCTGGGACGCGGACGCAACGCGCGGGCTTCCCGTTACGTAATGGGTGTTCGCTCGCATCGTGTGATTGCGCCCGGCATGGCTTGGCTGTAGGGAGGGGAAGTGGTCTTCGTCGTGCCCCGCAATCCCACGCGGATGGGAGCCAGGGAGGGCGGAGAGAAGACAAAAAAAAAAAAGAACAGAAGGAGCGCCGGGTAGAGGGAAAAAGCAAGAGAAGTGAACACGAGAGAAAACAGGCCGGCGACATCTGTGGCTTTCTCACTGGCAACCGCGGCGCTCCTGTCTTGCTCCCATTACCATGCGTCTCTCACGCTTCTATTCCCCCCTCTATACCCCCGCTGCTGGAAGCTTTACCGAAAGTGGTACACCTTCTTTCTTTCGTCGATTTGGGTCGTTTGTCGGGGCTGTCTTGCGCCTTTTCGTTAAAAATACGCCAGGTCCTCGCATTTAGACGACAGTTCATAGAATACAAAAGGAAAAGGTAAATGCAAATTTAATCTAGTTCGTTTATTTTCTAATGCCCTGTCATATTTTCCCGCACACTCATTAAGCGGGAAGAAGACCGGTCGAAGACCCGCGCGTCCAAGTCATTAAGCGGTCGCAAGCTGTATCGCGAGGACGATTGAGAGGCTCAACAACGGTGCTATGAGCAGTTACTTCTGCTCGCGTAGCAGTTCAGTTGCCTCCTGCACGTGTCCAGGAACGACCGTTGTGAAACAATTATGGAGTTCATTTATACCACTCGGGGCATTTGGCATAGCGCTGCGAGGAATGAAACCTGCCAACAAACGTACGGTGAGTACGTTAACTTGGCTCTCCATGAGCGGGAAATTCGAATGAAAAGAACTCAATTTAACATCACTACGCATACCGGAAGCACGTTTGTAAAAATCATGGCTGATTCAGCGAAACATCAATTTAGTAATGATATAACTATGCAACTCAGATAAAATAGCCTTAGTTCATTTACATTCACATTAGGTGAATGCAAATGAAGGGTCCATACGAACATATTCCAGGTTTACTTAAATTTAGGCTCATTTTATTATAAACGAAATTCGATATGACGGTGTCGTTTTTAAGTAGATAGTTGCCGTTTGTCTGAATGAGGGTGGAAATGGGGTTCAAATGGTCGGAAATTAGTATTTAGATTAGAAAAGACGAAGCTTCGAGCTTTATTACCTGCCTTTTATTTTACATAAAGCCTTGAGCTGACGGCAGCAATTTAATAACAGCTTGTTACTGCTACCGTTACAGATTAGAGCAACACCCAGGGGGAAGGGGAACGACGATACACAGCTGCCTTGTTTTGCAAACCATAGATATGCTTTCAACCCTGAGAACAACCGCACTGCACCGAGGCCACTGTGTTAATAAGAATTTCGCGCACGCCGGCAGAAAGCGAGAGCGCTTTTTTAAGCACAGCCTGTATCGCTGACTCCCCGTTCCTTGCATGCCTCGCAGCCGCCTTCCTTGTGACCAAAATGTGCCCTTCGGGTGAGGCCCCGCCGCCTGTTTGCCCACGCCCGGAGGCTAAATACTGGGAGCGCAAGAGGCCACGTAACCCAATCAAACCTCCTCCTTCCTCAACGCACACACACGGGGATGGCGGGGAGGGGAGGTAGAAAAGAGACATGCGCGACCTGGAAGAGCTTCTCAAGAGCAACCTCCCGCAGAACGCCATCGCCGAACTTCCAAGACGCGTCACACACG
Source organism: Haemaphysalis longicornis (assembly GCF_048455015.1). Lineage (NCBI taxonomy): Eukaryota > Metazoa > Arthropoda > Arachnida > Ixodida > Ixodidae > Haemaphysalis > Haemaphysalis longicornis. Next base: position 53,847,476 of record NW_027526361.1, on the reverse strand, counting down.
CGGTATCCGAACTCATCGCCCGCCCCCTTCGTTATTTTTCCTCCCGCTTTGTCCCTTCGCGAACACAAAACGCAGGAATGCGCGTCGAAAAGGAAACGCGCAAAAAAAGGATGAGGAGGAAGAGGCTGGGAGAAGTGAGCCCCTGGAAGAAGGGAATGAACAGAGAGCAGCTCTCTGTATTGACTGGCATTAGCATAATAAGGCGGTCGCCATGGAGACCAGTGTGCGCCGGAACGCGTTGTTCGCGATCCCGCCTTCTCCCTTCCCAGAGCGAGCGCAGGGCCCCGTGGCGGAGGGCAGTGCTCGGGCCCCGCTCCCGCGGCTCCGGCATCAGAACGCCGTCTGCAGAGAGCGCGGCCGCCGTGGGGGTTGTCGACCCTGCCGTCGGCTGCCTTCCCGTACGCTGAACGGACGACTCGTTTGCGAACCTCGACTGGACAGCGCCGCTGTCACCGTCTCACGAAGTGCCAATCCTTGAAGGCGGAGGTTTACCGGTTAGTGAAGCCGCGGAGATTGCTTTTTTGTCTTCGATGTTCGACCACCTGAAGATCGCGGCAGAACTTGATCGAGAGATAAGAATGATTCAATGAGACGAGAAAGTGCCTCAGGGGATGCGTTTACGACACGCGCGTTGTCCACGTCAAGGTAAATTTGAGCCACTTCTGGATAGAAGAGAAGAATGCAGAAAGTGCCGAAATAGCCAAACTTCGACGCTGGTATCCCCATTTGAACGACACTATTCGAACATTCGGTCGTGCCAATCTGACTCTTTAAAGAACTTGTTTAGTGAAACATGGTGAACGGTTTGTGAGTTTGTCCAATGAACCTGACCAGAAAATGTGTGCGCGCGATTGTCAACGCGACAGATGATGATCTGAAGAGGCCAATGAACTCTGCCTGTGTTTCAAATTGATGCAGCGTGTCTAAACGGTCATAATAAAGTAATAGGGCAAGTCCCTACAGCGAAGGACATAAATTCCGTGGTGCGGTTCGAATCTGATGTGCGCGGATTCAGCGACGACAACTTGGACTCATCTTCAAGCGGGACCCTCGACTCGCCGAGCTGGGCGCAGAACTGGACACGCCCAGAACGCCATGAACTCCCCTGCTGCCTGGTAACAGCTGTGGATGCAGCGACGCCGCCCATGTCACACCTCGAACCAGGTTAGTTGGCCAAACTTTGTAATACAGCCATCTTAACACTTTTTAGAACGGACACCCCGAAACAAATCGCAAAATATACTTTGAGTGGTTAATTTCATTTCAGGCAATGAGTTTGCTTGAAATTTAATATTGACATGACAGGTATGGCCTTACGTGAATCGACTGCACTAAGCCCTCGTTATAATGAAGTGCTCGCGAAGGAAAACTGACTTCATTATAAGCGACATTTCGTTAAAAGCGAGGAGTCTTTTCTCCCCCTGCAGCTCAATTCGGACCAATAGGAACTTCTAATGAAGCGAGAATTTGATTAAAGTGATTTTGTTGTAATAAAATTTAGAGTATTTTACTGTTTTCGTAACAATGATTCATCAAATTACCTTATACAAGTCGTAGTACGTTTGCTAAGCCTAGTAGTGATAGTCGCGGCTAATCGTTTGGTAAACTTACTAAAGGCCGCCACGTTTATAAACGTAACAAAATGAGCGGTATCCACGCTTCTTTCGAAAGTTGATGCGAATAGACTTCTAAAAAATTAGCATGCGTTGATAATGGGGCATGCCTTATTTGTCTGCCCAAATTTCTCAAAATCAAGTTTATCTTTTTCTGAAATTTCTTCAAAGAAACGTGCATAAATATCGTGCACCATATATACATACTATATGAAAGTCATTTTCAGCCAGTAAAAATTTTGGAGACTTACATTTTTTTACAGCTCAGCAGAATCTATTATTATTCGTTCTCCTTGTGCTTTCTAACAGAGGATAGATACTTCGTAAGGCTGCAGGAGGCTAGGAAATTGACCTGCGTCGCCAGAAAAACAACGCAAACACAAATATGTGGTTCTCTTTCTTGGTCTCCTTCGTCGTCTTCTTGATTTCATTTTCATGAAGTTACACATTTCAATAATGCCAATTAGATACCTATGTTTGCATGCACAGTCATTTTCAATTGCAAGAAAACAAAGAAGCACCCTTAGTTGAATCGTAAAGAACTCAGATTTTATATATGTATAGCCAAACGTACTCTTTAATGGGACCCTGAAACACTTTTTTCAACTTTTTTTGAAACCTTAAATGCTTCCAAAGCGTAGTCACCCAGAACACCCATTACTTAGATTGAGGGGTCGCAAAGTACCTCAGCCAAAAATTCAGAGGGCACCGAGGGGCCATTTTCGTAATTTAGTGTACATTATACGTTCTCCCGTTTCGAACACTGTATCGAGGCCCGCAAACTTTTGCGTGATATCTGCACTAATTTCATGCTCTTGCTGATTACAATTTCCTAGTGTTAAATTCATGAAGTTTCAGATTATCAGCTCTGTCCCCGAATTGTATGAAAAAGTTGCGTTTTTTAGAGCGTGATGCGAACATGAGACGTTGACCTCTGGTGCAGCGGGCTGACGGCGAACGTGCAGCACACAACAGAAAATGGCAATAATGTTTAGATCCAAACGGCGCACCTCACACACACTACGACTGCAATTTTTAATTAATTTAAACGCAAATTAAATTAAACTTATTCTGTACCGGCGGTTGAGGCTCAGAGAGGACGTAGCCAGGGAATAGACGCTTTTTCAAATAGTTTGGCCTCCGCGACCATCTGCACGGCTCTTCAGCTGCTCAGTCCTCTTGTGCACCCCCATACCAGCATATGCCCAGGGGGGAGGGGGGGGGGGGGTGAAGTATTAGCCACCTGTTCGTTGTCACTTTGGTCTTTGCAGCTCAATTCTGCACTCCTCTTCCCCTCCCGACCTTCCTTTTCTATCCCGAAACCTAAATTTATCAGAACAGGAAAGCCAATCGCCTCTATCTCGTGGAAGTGCGCATGGTTGGTACTGTCGTATTTTTCTTTGGCACCCATTATTCCATCTTATCACACGCTGAAGTGCCCAAAAAGCGAGGCCTAAATTCAGGCTAGCTAGAAAGTTTATATTTATGGGCTTTCTTTTCTGTGTGTTTAAATGTGGCAAAAAAAAAAGGATGGTGGCTATTATTCTACCAAATTATACTGGTTTAAAACCTAATTCTTTTTCTCCGTTTTCTTGCGCCGGCTATAACAACAGCGTTGGGGCTCAAAAGTCACATTAAGTACTTATTGAGCATTAGATTAGAATGTTGTACCAACACTCTCAATTTTTACAAAGTATTTGGCGCGAAGTGCTAACTCGTTCGATCTGCAATGTTAACCTCCTCTAGATTTGGGGTCCTTATTTGGGCGTGTTCTTCGGCATTGTTAAGTTCACTTGATAACAACAAATAAAACTAAGCCATTGAAAATACCCACGCCACCTTGTAATAACTATCGCCATATGGGACATCTTTCCTCCGGAAATATTATTTTGCTCCCTTTTATTCGGCAAAGAAATATAGTCGTTCTCAAACTTTTCGATAAAAATGTAAACCACAAAGTGTGATCTAACTTCAATTTTGAACCGGAAGCAGGAGAGGGAACGCTTCAGGGAAGACATTTTCTTTGACTTCTTCACGGCATTGCAACAAGAGAAGTATGTCGGCGGTGAAAAAGATCCACAAGTTCCCCTTTTGTCCAGATGACGGCTACGCACAAATTCATTTTTTAAAACAAACCTCGATATGGCCTTGCCCTTAATTCAATTCAGGTTTTCTTTTTTTTTTTTCAAAACGGCTTAAACTCCTCCTTGTTGAATCATTTTCTCATTTCTTTCTTCTGGGGCAAGAGTTCTCCAGGATTAAAAATACTCGGTAGAAGCACTGAAGACTGCTCAAGTGTAGGCAAGGGTTAGCCCCGCAGGAGAACTGTTCTCGCGTAATGTTTCTCTGTATTACGTACGCAGTAAGACGTGGCTGTGACTGCGGTGACGTGGCTATTCCCCGTGTTTTAGCGCCAGCCTTCCGCAAAAGGAAAATCTAGCACTGTGGCTCTACAACTCGTTAAAACCTGATCAAACCGGTTTGACCGAAAATCTTGCCGAAGAGGACGGCAGCCGAGTAGCGTTCGTTCTTTCAACAGGTGATCCCGGAAGGCCGGCCTCTGCCGCCACCGCTGCAACAGATGGGAAATAACCGCTCCTCTACGAGGCTCTTCTGCGCATGCCCAGGCGTTGCCTGGCCACAGAGGCGCGGGCTCCTTTTCAGTGTGTTTTCTATTTTAGACGCGGCGCGTGTCTGATCACGTACTTCAATGACCACCTTTCGGTTATAACAAAGCCGCCGCCCTTTATCGTAATGGAACATATAGGGCTTTCGCCTTAAAAACTTCAATTAAGGGCCATGAAGATAATGTATACAAATAACAATACTTTAGCTTTACAGGAGAACTGAATTGTTTGCGGAGCACGCGTTCGCGAATCGAGGAAGATTTCGCCGATACATGACTGTCTGTCGGAAAATATTGGAAGTGTGCAATCGGCTTTGAGTTTAGAAACGCTCATTTAAAGGTACATTTAAGGGCTGCGGTCCCGGCGCAGAAAATTTTTTTTTTCTTCTAAATTTCTTTTTATTATTTCAGTGAGCGTACGTGACATACGAACCGCTAAAAGGGGCGCGTTCGACTATGCAGTGGTCTTATTACAGCGACGACTGCGATTGGCAGACTTTCAAGGTTTCGCGTGGCGTTGCCAGAAACCGACAAACAAGACTTGCGACAAAGCCAACTTTTGAGCGGGAACCAAGCTTTAAGTCCCCTCTTGCCGATTGCGTGACTCTGAAACTAACATGCATGTGCTATTCCCGTCTGTGATCGATATGACCCTCGGTTTTGCCGCCAAAATCTTTCTGAATCTGACTACGTGTTGCGTCATTACTTGCGGAGTCTATACGTCAGCTGCCGCTGAAAAATAAAAATTAAGCCTCGTGTAGCCATACAATTCTCTTGGTCGAAACTTAACTTCGCAGGAACTGCAGGATAGAATGTAAAATTGATTGCTTCGAGAAAAAGAGCCCTACAAAGCACGACAGAAAAACGAAGGAGGACGAGACAGATGCGCATCTGTCTCGCCCTTCTTCGTTTTTCTGTCGTGATATGTAGGGCTCTTTTTCGTGAAGCAATATGCATAAACTAACCCAACAGCATAATTTAAAATTGATTATTTCGCGAAGACACCAATACACGTATTGGTGACAAGAGGTGACAATTGTTCGTACAATCAAGTTCCAAACTTTTATTTTTCGCAGCACTGGAAACTTTCTTCCCTGATTCATGACGACAAAAAATGACAGAAAAATTGCTCACGCCCGGGTACAACACTTTACGAACTCGTCGACATCTTCACAGCAGTCCAGGAAACTGTCGGGCATCAGATGCGAGTTTCAGTGAGGTAGAAAGAGCGTGGAGGAATTTTAATTATTCAACACTGGAAATCTCTTCTTCTAGCCGGGTTTTTCAGAAAAAATTAAGGTGACTTGGCGCAGCACTGTTTTTGTACAGGTGGATAGCGGGAAATTATGAGTACAAATGCGCGGTTAGCAACAGCTGCAATCAAGATTAATAAAACGAACAGTAAAGATAGTGCAGGTATGTGTTCCGTCATGACAATGCCGCCACTGAACGGTCGGTGACAAGGATATAAATGAATAAGGAAAAAAACGAGTGTTCAGTAGAACGGGAGAATTCAACATTAATGTAGGCTGAATGAAAAAGACGATCTTGCGGCGGACGCTGTATGTTTAGACAGTTGACGCGTTAAAAAAGACATTTATTTCCTCAGCAAACAGATATAGTTTCGCGATTGTGCCTTCCTTAGTAGATGAAAAAATATTTATGCAACAATAAAAAAGGTAAAATAAGCTAACAGATAAGGTACGGGTCGGGAGTTGATCGATTGACCAACCGGTTAAATGACTAATGCGTGATTAAATTTTTTAACCTGTGTATCGGTTAAACTCAAGCGAGGCGAGTACAGCAGATTTCAAGAACCCCCCCTAATCTCTGCGTAAGCACCTTTGAGAGCATCGCCTTACATTGCAACAACTTGTTCTTATAATACCATGATCAAAACTGCGACCGCATGTAGTGGCAACGAAGACGAGAGGCACTCGCCTCGTTCCTTCGAAAAATAACTGTAGTTAAACGTGCGTTCGCGCCACGTCTATACCATGCGAGGTTCCGTTTAGCCCATCTGGACAGCGCACCTGGACGCACATACACCATATTGCCTTAAAAATGTGAGAATGTGTAATACGATTTCGACTCCTCCGTGTTGATGACCGGATAGCAACAAAAAGGAAAGACTTCGTAGTCATATCTGGTCTTATTCCTTTTTATTCCTTCTGTAAACCGCACTAACCGATTAATTGATCAATTCATGCGTGCCGATTAATAGAATAAAAATTTTTCATCGATGCCGAGCCCTGAAGTAAGAAATGTTAAGCTCGGTATTGGCCGCCAAGATTCTCACAACTGCGAAACTTATACACTCAGCGCCTCATGACGGAAAGGCATCAGTATATTGAAAGAATTTCACCGGATAGCTAGCCCGCAAGAAATACGATGTCTGAAAACTGGATGATTATTTACTTCTGCGTCTCCATGCAAAATAAGTTAAACATAGACTTACATCAATATTTTAATAACTGTGACAGGTTAGATTTAGGAAGGAATACTCAACCGTCAACCAGCAACAAAAATCGGCGTAATACAACAACCCTTTCTGAACTTAAAATCTTGAAAAGCGTTGAACTCGAGGCAAGCCCCTGCAGCCATTGGAAGCATTAAGAACACGCGGTTATGAACGATCTTACATGGTAGTTTTCGAGGATATATAGACGAACTGCAAGGTCATGATAATCGAGCCAAGTTTTTTATCCGAGACCAGCACTTATCAAAAAGAACGAAAACTCCAAAATAATTTAAAACTTGCTAATAAACCCCCTTAAGAAACTGGCTCTATAAATGTTATGACCGTCTCCAGCATTCTTCCCGTGTAATCTGCTCTTTTTATATATACATTACGGTGTACGTTAATGAAGAAGCTGCCTGAAATTAAGTGACGACAGAGTCTCTATAAAATATTCTAGAGCTGGCCTGCCCAAATTACTGATGATCTGCATAAGAAAAGCTTTCATGGCTTCAGCGGAGATAGTGAAGGATTCACACGATCTTTTAAACAGCCAGGCCAGTAAAAACCTTTAGCATAGCTGCTAAAGTACACAAAAAACAAAAAGGTCGATTAGTCTTTAATAGTTAGTCAGTGAAAACCCAAACTTCCAAAAATAGTTCAGACGAGAAATACAGTCGGCTAATTTTCATTTGAGAGGCAATTAACCCTAAAAGATAAAGACTCACGTACACCTTTGTCACGGAAGGGAAGGAACACGAACAATGAACACTTACAGTACTCGCCTTTCGTTTGGGCAGGAACTTCGGGCATCGGAAACACTTTGAAAGAACACTTAGGTTAGTTCTTACCGTCCTCCAGACGAGATGCTTCTGCCCTTGCTTCCAAGGCTGCCTGGAGATTTCAGCGAATTATGTGGGATGTTGCGCAGCAAAATTACGCGCCGCTTCACTCCATAGACCCGCGCGGGACCTTTAGGATGCCTGACGAACTGTCCAAGCATGACGAAGCGGTTCTTCACTGCGTGCGATTAAATGTCGCTAACACAAGTTACTTTCGCTTCAGGATGAAACAGGCTGTTTCCCCCTTCTGCAATCTTTGTGACGTGCGCGAGGACATGAACCACGTATTATGTGAATGCACGCAGTATAGAGAAGCTAGGGCGTCCCTTTTAGAGTCCTTGGGTCTTCCGCTTTTTAGAAGACTAACTCTAAGCGACGTGCTAGGCCCTTGGTCTAACTCTAAACTAGCATCTCGAGTGACAAAATCTCTATTTTCTTTCCTGCGAAGCACAGAACTTGATCAGACTCTTTAAACAGGACTCTATTAATGAGCGCGTCATCTTCATCACAGTCATCACCATCATCATCATCTCTTTATCGCCTTTTCATTTTTTTCATACATCTGGTGTAGCAAGCTAGGCGTCTTGGCCAGGCTAACCTCACCAGTTTCATTAAAGACCATTCTCTCTCTCTCTAGGTTAGTTCAAAAACCATGCGTCTTGGGCGCCTATCATACATCTCATTAAAATCACGCATTTCTCGTTGATGTCAATAATTCGCATGAGCAGGCCAAAAATACTTAATTTGAAGGCTCCCTCAGTCTATCAAACACAAGTTTTATATACAAACTTAAAAACAGTCATTGCCACAGGATTTTTTTTTTCATTGGAGTGATGTCTGTTTTGCGCAGACACGGTGAGAGGGGCCTTATCATGTCCTTCCTTTGAACGTCCACAACGTACCCATGGACGTCGAAATAAGAGTAAAACCAAGCATCGCAGCTCTGGAAAACTGATTTGCGCGATATATTCGTAAACTGTTGGCGAAGCCGACTTCAGTTGCCTAAAATACAGCGTCACCTGGGTATTCACCTTTCTCCGTGCGCAAAGTTTCGCAATGTCGTTTATTTGAGCAGGAGGAATGACGGAGGGGGAAAGGAACACTCTTTCTTTTTTATCTTCCTCCTTTTTTTATTCCTCTCTCCGTCTTCTGTTTATTTTTATACGACATCGTCGCCGCATCCTGAAGCCGGATGAACCGTCAGCTCAGGAATCTGCGGAATCTCGCCACAAAATCCGGCGCAAACTCGCGCAGCAGCAGCCGCTACGGGAGTGGCAATTCTTCAATAATCAACACCGGGGAAAAAAAAAAACCCGGCTTCGATCGTCGCTTCGTTCGTGTCGTCGCGTTCCCGATTTCTCTCTTGTACAAAGCGCCCCATATAAAGAAATACAAAAAAGTAGGAATGGGGGGAAAGGGGGGGTGCTCCGAACAGGAACAAACACTCCGCGAAAGGAAAATCTTGGGGAAAAAAAAAGGGAGGAACAACAGCATAGAGCTGCTGCGTCACGTCAGATGCGCTAGAATGAAAGACGAGTAGGAACTCTGAAAGCCGGCCAGTGGGAACCCGCACACAAAAAAAGCGAACTAACAGAAAGAGCAAGAGAAGTGCAAAGAAAGCGACAGCTCGCATCGCCACTGTTGCTGCGTGGCGGCACAGATGTGTCGTGCTGGGGAAGAACCGGGCCAGGCCGGGGAGAAAAAGATGACCAATCCTCGCTGAAAAGAAGGATAAGAAGAATGAGGGGGCCGCTGCAACAAAGGCAATGACGGAGCCTGAAGCGGCCCATAAGGTGCCGCGATGGAAGATGGGGGGGAGGGGTACGGCGTAGAAAGGAGCACAAACGAAGCGCAACCGCGGTTATTGTGGTGCCCGCTCCGTTCGGCGCCGCCTCGTTCGGGGCCCGTTCTCCCAAAGGGTCCTGGGAGGCGCACTGGGGGGAAGTGTGTTCGATTACGCAAGCTGCCTCGGCTACCCTACTCGCTCCTCCGTGCCTGTCTACAGCGCCCTCGGAAGCGACGGAGCAACCGCGGCGACACGAGTTCAAGTGCTCCCGCTCCCAGAAGCGCGAGTCGCGCGCTCGCTCCGCTTCGCGGCTACTTACTCAAAGGCCTTCTTTTTCGCGCTCAGGGCACGCCCAGTGCGGACGGATTGCAAAAGGGGAAACACGCTTGTCATAATCACAGCATTAAAGGTACCCTGTAACACTTTCGATAAACGCTTTCACCATTTCATTCGAGTCTGTAAGCACTGGGAAAGATAAACGTTTTCACCCTTTCCTTCGAGTCTGGAAGCAGTGCGATAGCTACAGTTATCGCCAGCACGGAGCGGCACTGCGTGATTTGCTCGTCGCAGCAGATACGCCTTCCCTTTCTGCTTTACTCCTGTGGCCTTCCTTTTAAAGTGGCTATCAAAAAGCGCTTTTGCTGCAACTGAAGGAAAACCGGCCAAGAGCCGCTACATGGCCTCAGTGACGTAATTCGGGCCGTCGAAGAACGTCAAGACCGAGAAAGAGGGCAAAATCTTTTGAACGAGTTTCTAAGTTATCTGATGGGCATAGAGCAGTAATTTTTGGCTGACGTACTTTATGACCTCCTAATCTAAGTACTGGGTGTGTTGGGTGACTACGTTCTGCCAGCATTTAGGATTTCAAAAAAAAGTTGAAAAAGTGTTGCAGGGTTGCAGTAAGGCATAATGCTCGTTTTTTTTATTGATGCTTTTTCTGATTTTACACGCCGAAGTTGCCCCTGGGCCATAAGTCGTGCCCCAGTGAGGGGATCCGGATTTAAATTTCGACCACCTGAGGATTTTTGACGCGCGCAGAAATCTCGACACACGGGCGTTTTCGCGTCTCGCCTCCGTCCGGAAAAGCGGCGGCCGTGGTCGGGAATCGAACCCGCGTCCTTGGGTTCAGCAGCACACCGCTTTAGCCCCTGAGCCACCACGGCGGGATCACTCTTTTTTTTTTTTTGAAAAGGGGGGGGGGGGGGGGGGGGGGGGCTCCCTACTTGCTTTTTGTTGTCATTGTTACGTGGGAAATTTGACTCTTCTGCGTGGGGGCGAGCCGAAAGATGCGAGCCGAAATAGTTGGCTTCGGGGTGTGCTAAACTAAAAGTCGTGTTTCTTCGTTTGAAAAGAGTTCCAGGTTAAGCGTTAATAAAAACCGGAGCGACGTGGAAGCAGGCACGAGTGACTGTCACTGGTCGTCTGGTCGTCACTGGTGTCACGGAATGACAGCGTCGTCCTGTCGTCTTTCTCTCCTAGTGTCCCCGTTTTTTACGCTGTTTCGTCAAGATGATACATAACCAGTGCCTACTCGCCCAAATGTTGATCCTTCTGCAATGTCACTGGGCATGGAACTAATTTGCTACGTATACGAGACAGCCGCATTGTCAGCAAATATTCAGAAAGTATCTTATTTGAAAAGAGAGAGATAGGGAGAGAGAGAGAGAGAGAGAGAGAGAGAGAGAGAGAGAGAGAGAGAGAGAGAGAGAGAGAGAGAGAGAGAGAGAGAGAGAGAGAGAGAGAGAGAGAGAGACTTAAGGGGAACTTGAGAACATATGGTCTTTCTCCTTCTCGCTTGAACTCTTATTAAAACAAATGCGGCATAACGTTCCTCTAAGCACTGCAGTTTATGTGAAATTGAGTGACTAGTAAACTGTGGCCTAGTGGTTCTAACTTGTTTACATGACGATTACAAGGCCGACAGCAAGATTGCTCGCCATATTGTCCCTCGTTTGTTTCTAACGATGGGTGAGAACACATATACGTCGTGTCGCAACAATTTAAAGATGATTTCTATTTTTACGTGCATAAATTATTCGCTAGTTCCCGATCAGGTTTGGCCTGTTCATCGCGTTGTGTGGTCTACTTTCAGATTGGTGGTAACATTTACCCGCATAATTATTCCACAGTTGAGTAACAAGAAACTTTCGCCTACGGGTGCAGCACCTGCCAGGTGGGCTATGTAATTATGCGAGGACTCGTAAAAATATTAATTACCCCTCTGTCGTAACGACATCGGTGGAAGAAGGCCAAGCTTTCCAAAATCAAGTCCAACGCCAAACGAATCAACATAGAAGCGAGCGGAGCCTATTTATTACTTATGATTAGTATGCTTGTAACGCGATTCCTGCCTTATATGAATGGTGAAGTGGTGTGATGTAGCTCCGCATTCCAAGGCTTGTTTGGCATTAAACCGTCATCGTCGTTAGACGGATGGGACCATTTTCTAATTTGGCACGTCCATGTACCATTCCTCTGAGGAAGGAAGGAAGGATGTAGAAGGAAGGCAGGAAAGTTAACCTGGCTGGAGCCTAGTTTGCTATCCCGCACGTGGGAAAGGGAAAATGGGCAAAAAAAGAGAAACGAAAAAAGAAGAAAAGTTGGAGCAAACACGTATGCCCAGCGCTGAAGCACTGACACTGATTGACACTGGAGGCTTCCAGTCTATAGTCTAGTATTTAAGTTCGTCACCCGTAGAAAGCGTAAGAGCTCCTTAGTCGCCTTCTGAGCGGATTACAGAGAAGGCCAGTGGCACAGAATCTTCTCCTCCGAAAATGTCCGCCGAGAGTTCTACGTTCCTCAGTGCTGATGATCCAAATTGATTCGACCGTGCCGGAAGGGTGCAATCGTACAGATGCCGGTTTCATAACGCGGTAGGGCTAGGTTCAATTCCGTCCACAGGAACCGTTTTAAATTTCTCCACTACACCAACGACCATCATCAACGTCAGAGGAAGTTGGCCTTCCTGTAGTGCGTTTTGGGTGGACTACATGTGTAAGAGGCGGAAAGCAGTTTCAATTCCAAATTCGGCCTAATTTTATTATGCTTCTCCTTTTGAGCTACACACGCCCAGACCTGGAACTTGCTCTTCATAGTGTCTTGCTAGAAAAGGCACCTCAAGAAGACGCATATAAGATGAAACAAACGTTCTGCTGAAATGTGGCTTTTTTTATCGGTAGCCTTGTGGTTGACAAGAGAAGCAACCTCTGTGTGGAATATTTTTCAGGTAACGGCAATAACAAAACAAAACGGGGATATAAACCGTTTGAAACAGGGGGAGGTCTTCTTTATATGTTTCTACGCGAGAATTTCGTAAGAAGGTGTCGTTTCCACTTGCGGGTGCCGATGAAACGGGACTACCAACCTCGTACAACAGTGCCCTTAAGAAAAGATGCAGAAGCACGTATAAGAAGCGCCGAAGGCGTTATTTTATTTAAAGGAAGCCTGAAATTCGAAAAAAAAAGTAAGAGGGAGGAAAGTAGCAGGACAGAAAAAAAAACACAAACAAAAGAAATACATCGAATAATAAATAAAAAGCACGGATAGAGTAGACTACCTAGCCTACCGACTACCTTAAGAATAAATAATTTACAAATTCCTGACCTTCTAATTGCGTCATTCATTTTGTTTTTGCTCAGGCGCATTTCGAAATGACTCATTGTTAGGGGGAGAGCAGATATGGAAGCCGCGTCAGCTTCAATGGTGGATCACTTGCGAGCATCAAGCAATTATAGCTACCCGTATTTTATCAATAGGCATAATCAGTGGTTTCGTGCGTCCTCCTTCCTATCGCCCTATAAATATCGAGGGAGGTCATGGCCCCCTCGGTCCGGCCTTGCGTACGCCTCGCTTACAATAGAGTCGGGATGGGCACCCTATAGCACTGCGCACAATGAAGAGCTGGTGAATTGACGTACTACTAAATTTGTTTTGTGCATATTTGCACCGACCGCGAATTTCGCCGACGTTCACCGACAAAGGAAAGCGCTGCCGATAACGATTTGTAAATCACGTGAGCAGCAACATTATTTTCGTTCAACATCCTTCTCGAACTGTTCCGTGCAGGCTTGTGAACATTCAGTATGTTTTTGCGTACCCAAAAACGATGCGATGTTCTTTCAGTAAACAAAGTTTCTTGGAGCGAACTTGTGTTATGCAAAAACAAAAAGAAAACACTAGCAGCGAAGAAGCGGTCAAGATGCTGGCACACACAGCCGAGCGTAGGCGAATCAAATGCCGCGGCGTTTTCTCTCCACTTATTTATCTGTAGTGATCTCGTTTCTAGGAGCATCGAATTAGAGCGAGAACACTGCCGATCAAACAAGAACAGTCTAGGATTGTGACCTAAAGGCTGAACCTTTCCATATCCAAATAAATTGCCAATGCGCAACGCGAAAGGAGAAGGAAAAAAGCGATTCCCATGAACGCAGAAAAGACAGTGTAGCTAGGCGCTGGTAACAAACATAAAGAAACAAATCAGGAGGTAAGCTTCGCGACAAGGCCGTAGCTAGAATTTTTTTTTAACACGAAAGTGTTTTATTCCGGGAATCACGAAGATTTCACTGACGTCATATCCGTCACGGAAATGACGCCACTACAACGGCAAGCGGGCTGTAAAGGGTGCACCCCTGCACACAAAGTGTTCTTGCGGGGAAGCAACCTTTAGTACCAGAGAGAGAGCACGTTACACTTAGGGTTGTTCGGTTTCGGGTTTTATATTTTAACACGAAAGGGTTTTATGCCGGGATACACCAAGATTTCGCTGACGTCATATCCGTCACGGATAATGACCCCAGTGCACCTTTACCGAAGCGACCCGCCAGCAGGACGTTGCTCGCCAAGCACACCCACAAAACAGCCGCCGATCCGCGAAGATACCCGCCGCGGTGGCTCAGTGGCTAAGGCGTTACGCTGCTGAGCACAAGGTCGCGGGTTCGATTCCCGGCCGCGGCGGCCGCTTTTCTGATGGAGGCGAAAAGCAAAAACGCCCGTGTGTACGAGATTTCGGCGCACGATAAAGATCCCCAGGTGGTCAAAATTAATCCGGAGCCCTCCACTACGGCGCGCCTCATCGCCTGCGTTGCGTCGGCGCGTTAAACCCCACAATCAATCAATCAATCCGCGAAGATCATGCTCAGCTGCTCAGCTGCGGCACTGTGTTCCACATTGCATGTTTCTTCTTCGTCCCTGTTTTAGCACCCGGTAATTTTTTTTAGCATAACGTACCAACTCGCCCACATCAAGCTTTTGCTACTGCAGATTTTGCTGCCCATTTCACTTTCGTGTTTTACCGATTCCTATGACAGAGGAATCAACCACAGTTTCCTTTTTTTTTTTTTTTTTGGAGAGGGGGAGGTAATGGGTTAGAGGAAGGAAAGGACGATTTTCGCCAAAGGTGACACTAGCACTTGCTTATGCGCTGTCTGGAAAAAATTTGGGGGGAGGGGTGGCGAAGACCCGCCAATTTCAACTGCGCATAATCATTAGTAAAGCACCGCAGGGACGCCTGTGCAAGATCTCTTTCTTGCCCCTATGACATGTCTGTGGCGTGACGTGCAGATTATGGCAGCGCGTGTGCATATCCGCCTCCCATCATAATTAATCGTCACCTGGAAATCTCATTTTGAAGTACTAAGGCGTGAAGGTGGCCTAGTTTGCTCATAATCTTGGTGGTTGTGAACTACCTTGTCCTTCCGTCACGTTTCTTTGAGATGTTTTTCAAGATGCTCTTCTGATGATTGGATACTATGTGTACTACTAACTTGATATTTGAACAATAGAGCAAAAACACGAAATTTAACAGGGACCATTCGGAATAACGATAGATCAGAACACGGGGAACCCATGATCAAAAATTAAAACCATTCCACTCATTGTGAAAGCTGTCGGAAGTGCAGAGCAGTGATTCTCCATAATGGGCTATGGCGGCTTTATCCGCTCACTGCTACCACCAAATGCAATTCAAATTTCCCGCCTTCGCAGTGCTCGCGCGCCCCCTGCCTGACACTGCGCCTGCGGGAGAACCGTTTTTTTTTTCTTTTTTTTTTTTTTTTTTGCTTGCCTGCTTACTTTTCCCCTCGCACGTGCCGGCGTTGCACTGCCACTTTTTTTCGCTTACTATTGTAAAAACGAACCCAACGAGCGTTCCTAAGTAAATTAACGCGGGCGCTGCCGGTTAATTACGTATATTTTGCCTCAAATGCACCTGCAGTTTTCTTTGCGCTAAACTACGGGTAAATGTATGCAAGCACCAGTGGTTTACGAGTTTGGAACTCTGATGACTATATAAACCTCTTGGACTTCGAAGTCTGTGGGTTACGCCGCAACGACAGCCGCTACGCCGGAACGCCGTGTGGCTCTACTTGGGTCCAGCGAACGAGCTAATATGACAAGGCGAGCCCCTAAAATGTTTTGCACGTAAAAGACGGCTCAATCAGAACGTACGCAATGCTGCAGATGTGAGAGCGCGGTACTGCCGAAATAGAATGGGATGAATGACTTTGTTCTCGCAAGGAGGCCAAGAGGCCCTGTTGTGGGGCACCACAGGCACGCTGGTAGAAGGGGCGAAGACACTCTCCGAGATAATAATGAGTCATTCAGGAACCAGAAAAGGCGCGAGGCATAATAAGTCATTCGGGAGCCACAAATAAAATGTTTTCCCTACGAGTACGCAAGGGCGCGCATGCGCACCACGTCGGTCTCGGCAACCGACGACGTCTGTCCAGAGTGTTTAACGCTGGTTTTCTCCGCGCGCCACTGTGGCCCGAAAATTGTGTCCCCACCAGTACGCAAAAAGAAAAGCGCAAAAAAGTGCGAGCAGCAAAAAACTCAGCGCTCCATAAGAAATGCTCGTTACATGCGTGAAATGACCAAGAAAGACTGCACCCCGAAACGCAAAACCTTCATATCCGCTATTTCTAGGGCAACCAAGTGAAGACAGATTAGCACAGGAATCACGCCGTGCCCACACCTAGACATAAAAAAAAAAAACGGGACAACTTCCAAGCATTCATCTTAGTCCCTGGGTCCAATGTCTGTCTTTTTCCCGCTTTAAATATTAAGAGGCAGATTACTCTTGGCCAAGCATGCGGGGGGATTTAACAAGCGTGCGCGGAATTAGCGCGGCCAAAATCCACAATCATGATTCGTGAAAAGAAAAGAAAAAAGACAGGACAATGCTTCTTGGCGGAAAATGCGAGAATACTAAATTGCTTTCGCTTCTCAGTAACATTTGTTTTTCACCAGCGCAGTCAGTCTTACAAGAAAACAAAAAACGAAAACCATTAATCTTTGTTATTGCCCTTTGCCTTAGTCCCTCGTGCCTTTTTATTTTCCCGTCCATCCCTTTCGTGGTGATACTATAAATAGATTACCGCAACAACCTGGCGCACCGGACTTCGCCTTTCTTTCTCGTTTTATCCCGTTGCGATCGGAGCATCCCTTCATCGATCAATTTGAGAGGAAAAAGTAGGCGTCTTCTTGCTCCCTTCATAATGGGGATTGCCGCGATGTTGGAGGACTGAAATAAAGCAACTGGCACCATTGAAACGCCTCAGGCAGTTTCTATACCCCACCCTCGTCGCGGTTATATAAAGGTGTAGAATCCGCGATACAACAATGGGACTTTATTATACGCGACGGGCTCAGAATGATGGGCTACATCGCGGCTACCCGCCTGCTAGTTTCGTTAGCCTCCACCTGCTTTACTAGCTTTCCTTTACAACCTAGTTATTTATCATGATGACAAGCGCATTCCTGGTGCCTTCGCGTTGACTAACTAGTAAATGCATTCACATCTACTCATATACAAACGAAATTGATCGCGTCTTAGTGCCATGGATACTCGAATGCTTATAATTAGAAACACTAGTCCAGCGCAAACACGCCTGGCTGTGCCTCACTCCATTTTTTTAGAACGTGGTGGTGCGTTATCAGTGAGATGTTCAGAGGGATAAATACACGTTAAGCAAGCTATGCCACCTGTGAAAAATAAACAGGAACAAAAAGAAGACATACTTGTTTTTAGTCATGAAGATGATATCTGCGTAACGAAGATTATACAGTGAGGGGGGTACATACGGGTGTGGGAGATGTTCACAGATTGGGCGGCTCTGTTTAATATCTTCTGATTATCTGACACCTATTACAGCGAAGCTATATATGGCGAGGGTCCAGAAGGTGGTCTCCGGCGACAGACCAAAGCTACACAGACAATTTTCAGCGCATGCAAATAAAAAAAAATCCCAGGATCTCCACTAACGTGAAACCTGGGGAGGGGCCAAGCATGCAGTGTATAAGTGTATTCTTGGCGTCTTGGCGTTTTAGGCAACGGAGATGAAACTGTTGGGGGTAGAGGCACACAGCTTTGCTGTAAAAGTCTCGTGTCTTTGAAGCACGAAGCGTTACAGCGCGAGGCGTCGGAAAACGAGTGTCCAGGTGTGTTTATTTATTACGCGTTTTCGGCCACGGAGATGAAACGTTCTTGCGCGAGGCGTTGGAAAATGAGTGTCCCGGTGTGTTTATTTATTGTGCGCTATCGACCATGGAGGCAACGTTCTAGCGCGAGGCGTAGGGTAACGAGTGTCCTGGTGTGTTCTTTTAGTACGCGTTACATTCTAGTGCGAGGTGTTGAAAAAAAACGAGTGTCTCGGTGCTTTAGTACCGTGACTACAGGATACGAGATACGGCGGCGAAGATGACAGGAGACGCCGACAGCCCGAGCCCTTAAGATGCTTCGCCCCTTAAAGTCCCAGAATATAAAGAACGGTACTAGGGCTTCTATATTTTGATACAATGGCTTATATTGTTCTTTGGGTGTCTTTCAAGCACTGCACTTGTGTTCAGAGGTGAAGCCGAGTATGGTATAAGCTCGGGTTTGTAAGCTGGCTTTCCCACATTGCTTGTTTCGCGGAGGCAGTTTGGTTCAGCCCCACTTTATTCCCCTCTCCATCACCGCCACCTCTTTCCCGAGTCGTGTATACTCCCCGTCATACGCGGCGTCTCTCCCGCTCCTGATATTGCGCAATTCCGCTTGCTGTGCGGCGGCCACCTGTGCAGCGTACCAGAGATAAAGACTTCATTGTCTCCACCCACCAATCGCGTGTGTTCTATGGCTAGGACGCAGAGATCGCGCCACTGTCCTTATAATTCAACATAGCATATCCCCAGTATAGATAAATCCCAACATTTCACATCCCACTACGGCGCCAGCTGTGACTTCCCTCTTCAATGGGTGGAAGGGCTCTGATATCCTTTTATAGAAAGTTCGTACGTATATAAATTGTAATACCTGAATTATTATTTTAACATGAAGGTGTTTTATTCCGGGATACACGAAGATTTCACTGACGTCATACCCGTCACCGAAATGACGCCAGTACAACGAAGCTAGCGGCCTGTAAAGGGTGCACCCCTGCACACAGGGTCTGCTAGTGGGGAAGCAACCTCTAGTACTTCAGCTTACGTTGTAATTAGGGTTGTTCGTTTTCGGGTTTTATATTTTAACACGAAAGTGTTTTACGTCGGGATACACCAAGATTTCACTGGCGTCATGTCCATCACGGAAAGTGCCAGCACACCTTTGCCGAAACGATCCGCCAGCAGAACGTCGCTCGTCAAGCAAACCCACAAGACAGCCGCCTAACCGCAAATCATGCTCAGCTGCAGATTTCGCTGCACATTTTACTTTCGTGTTTTACCGATTCCTATGACAGAGGAATCAACCCCAGTTTTTTTATGCTATTGCTATTACCATCATCATCCCAATCATCCTACACCCCGTCGTAAGCTTCGTAAAACTTCATCTGTAAGTTTTCTGTTTTCTTTATTTCAATAAAATTGCTCTTACTTATGGTAGTACTGATTAAACTCCCGCAGCCACCGTAATTGGGCTGCACTTTGATGTAAGACAAAAATACACCGTTTCAGCTCACAAACTTTCGTTGCACCCGCGGCGAAACTTATCCTCGTTGAGGTGAACGGCGCCCAGGGTTACCTGGCTGCCGGCGCGACCTTAAACTCGGTGTCATCGTCGCCGACCTTTTCCCGACTCGCTTCCCACTCAGCAGCGCTCTCGAAAAGATGCGACGCAGCGTGCTTTTCGCCCGGGGTACAAGTAGAGCCGCCCTCGTCGGCGGCTGCAGCGAGAGCAACGCTTGTTTGCCGCTTGCCGGCGGTTGCTGGCCATCGCAGTTGGCAAAGGGTCGCGGCTGTGGCTGCGGAGCCAACAGCGAGTCATGCATCTTTGATGACGGAACGCCGCCTCGCGTCCCCGGCAAGAACTCCTCTCGCGCGCAATCGATCGGCCCACCATATTGCACCCCCTCCTCGCCCCGCCGGCAGCGCTTGCGGGAAGATAGCGCGAGGCGGCGGACAGCATCCACGGCGCATGCGCCATCCCGGTCTCGCGAAGCGGCGGCCATCTTAGCAGAGCCGGAGCTCAGAACGGGCATGGACCGAGAGCGCGGCGTACCGCGCTGTCTCCGTGGCGCGCGTTCGACGCCCGGCTCCGTCGCCACTCGTCGCCCGTGTCGTCGCCGTGGCGTAACGAAGCCCGCTGGCTACAACTCCCCGCCGGTAAGCAACACCGCCTCCCTTTACGCCAGTACTCCCTTTTTTTTCTGCGGAGGGGGGAGAGATCCCGCGTGGCCGAGAACGTTGCTGCGGGAATGGGTTGTTCGGGTCATTGTCCGCCCGACGCATGCACGCACCCAGCCTCTCGCCGGCGAACAACTCCTCGACGAACGCGCCGCTGCTCTCGACTGCGTCCTCAGAGGCGTCAGGTGCGTTCTGGCCGCCGCGCTGGCTGGCTCTCGCGTGTCGTAAATTGTTTGCTCAACGCTCGTCGGTGACGCTGCCGTGTTCGCGCATACTTTAGCGACAACGTGGCCGATTGCCCTCTTGTAACGCTCGACGTTGACGTTAATGCAGACTGCTGATCCGTGTTTTTCGCGACGTTTCGGAAACGCCGCGGACAAGTTGCCACTGATCGCTACCAGCGCTTCATTTCGCATTTTTAGCACGCTGGCCGTAAATTATCCGATTCGTGAGAAGTTATTAGTCGGAGAATGTCTTTGGGGCACCTGGTCTACATAATGCTGATGAATAGTGTGTAACTGCATTTGGGCTGCTATTTTATGTCAATAGGTAAGTAAAAAGGAAAAGTCTAAATAGGCAAAATGCTCAACACTCATTTACAAGTTTTTGCATTTTCTTTCTAACAAATTTCGAACTGACTAGTTGTCTGTGATTTAAGAAGCCGTAGAGGCCAGCCGCGGTGGCTCTGTGGCTAAGGTGCTGCGTGGTCGAGTGCGAGGCTGCGGGCTAGATAACCGATTTAGAATCTATTTTTAAT
Source organism: Haemaphysalis longicornis (assembly GCF_048455015.1). Lineage (NCBI taxonomy): Eukaryota > Metazoa > Arthropoda > Arachnida > Ixodida > Ixodidae > Haemaphysalis > Haemaphysalis longicornis. The sequence continues at coordinate 53,826,798 of NW_027526361.1, read as the reverse complement.
CACGGAAGCAGAAAACGAATGCGCCCATACGTACAATATTTCGCCATACTGTAAAGAACCCCGTGGTGCTCAAAATTAATAACTCACTACCGCGGTCTTAATAGCCCTTTGTCTGGCAAATTCCTAGTTTGTGACCCAAGTAACAGTGATGAGAAAATTACACTGAATGCCATTTTTTTAAGAACGCTTATTACTATAGCAATATATGTCGTCAGGCATACCGCTATAAAGCATTGTATATGCAATGTTATTTTGTACGAAGTTGCAGCCTTCGCGGTTGGCAAAAGATCAAAGACTTCCTCATTAACTTAAGCACGCACATGACGTATTTTTACTCCGGTCAAGGGGTGATATATGCGCTGATTTTCATAGTTTGTAATTTAAAATAAAGGGAGCAATAAAAACGTTTTGAAGTTAGCTTTGCCGCACTTACACTTACTGGGCAGAGAAGCCTACAGCCACCCGGTAGGGCACTTCGTTATTGACAGTCTTCGGTGCTCGTCTAAACCGCTTACGCACTCAAACGAGCCTATTAACCGCGATATCTGTGATAATGGAACTTGCGTTTGCTATTAAGCGGGAGCAACATATTTGGCAGTGCTGATAGGACGCATGACGTTACCTCCGCGCAGCCTACGAGTTCGAATATACGCGCTTTAAAACCAGTCTACGTGTGGTTTGCTGTCTTTTTAAGTCGATATAATAATTAAATGTTCTTGTTTCTTGACTCTGATGGAACCATTATATAGAAGTGCTGCTGTCAGCGGTGTATTTGTCGTAACATTGACGTGTTTAAACTAACTCTTTTAAGGAACGAACATGCTCGAGGCCACTTCTGTTGGAATATAAACCTGTATTTTTTTATTAGAAAGCTTGTTCTGCAGCACAATACGGTAGACGAGTGAGATTAAATGTACGATAACGAGTTGTTAGTTATAAATCTGAAGATGATGCGGTAATACGACCCCAAGAGCCGGTCTTTGTTTTCTAGTGTTCGGTACCACTTGTTTAACGGTCGCCCTCGGGAGCGCCGCAGACAAGGCCAAGTACTTCGAAGTTGGCGAATATCTGCTGACGATTTTGATGTGGAGAAATAGGGGCAAGTGGGCCCAAACGGTGCCCGTCGCTTCAGTGGCCGGGTGTGGATGGCGGCTGGTGGGAGGGCTACACCGACACGAATCCTTCCTAGTGCCATCTTCTAGCGGTGCGTGAGCGCCAGAGGGAAATTGTTTAATGCGCACGCTGAAATACACGTGCGGTGCGCCGAAGGTATTCTTTGTACGTGGCTTTTTTAGAATCTAGGTCCACTCAAAAAGAGCCTGCAACACTCTTTTTTTTTTTCAACTTTTTTTTTGAAATCCTAAATGCTTGCAGAACTCAGTCACCCAATACATCCAGTACTTAGATTAGCGGGTCGCAAAGTACCTCAGCCAAAAATTACTGCCCGATGCCCATCAGATAACTTGACAACTCGCCCAAAAGATTTTTCTCTCTTTCCCGGTCTTGCCGTTCGAATCGACAGCTCGAATTACGTCATTAAGGCCATTTAGCGGCTGTTGGCCGGTTTTCCTTCAGTTGCAGCAATGAACGCATTCGATAGCAAGTTAAAAAATAAAGCCACGAAAACAAAGCAGACATGGAAGGCGTATCTGCTGTGAAGAGCAAATCACGCAGCGCCACTCCGTACTGGCGATAACTATAGCTTTCACAATGCTATAGTGAAGGAAATAGTGAAAGCGTTTATCAAAGTGTTTCAGGGTCCCTTTAAAATAACAAATTATTCGTGAGAGGTGTATGTGTCTCCACGTCGGCCTCTTTATTTTTCCAGGAGTTCACGCTATTGAAAGCCAAATTATCTTCATCCGGAAAGCGAGCGTCGCTGCCTTCGAGTGCATGGCTTGCAGGTTAGCGAGGTCTGCAAGCTCCTTTTAGTTATATTCAACCTAGCTGCGACTGACATTTTTCCGGCCAAGAGTAGCCAACCGAAATTCGCTTACCTGAAATAACACCACCGATAGTCTTGTTACTACCGTATTGAATTGTGTTCGACAAAGAAATAGCTTAAAACACGCGAAAAAGGTCATAGGATATCCACAGACGTAGCGTCACGTGTTAGCAGGGATCAAACGAGGAAGAAAACGCGCTTCGCGTCCAGCTGGTATGGGTTCTCCGAAGGGTTACTTCGTTGCGGGTGTCGTGAATGAAATATACAAGCAGCCACTCGCTTGGATTTCTATTTGTGATTAACCCCCTTTCTAGGAGTGATTCATCCCCTAACCCCCCAAAAAAACACCGACTGAAAGTTCGTTGCCCGAGCAACCCAGCAGTCAGCGGGTAACACTAACCGCGTGGTTACAAAGGTTACCGTTAACGCCTACGGGAAAAGAAGCTGCGAGACGGAAAGCACTGTCTCAATGGAGACAAAGTCAATCGCTGTAAAAAGAATTTATGGTCCGTCTCCGCAGTGAACTGTTACTCCGCGGGCTGTATGATTGCTGCTGAACACATTACAGGAATAAAAAAAAGCGAGAGTGGCAGGTAACAGACATAACTCTTAGTTTGGTAATTCAGAACTTACGCCTTACTGAACAAGCCACAGTAAATATATGGCAAGAACTTTCCTACCTTTTGGGGAAACATTTTTGTTAAGGGACCACTGACATATTGCGGCATACGGGCAATCTCGCCAAAACGTCGCTGAGCGGAAATTCAAAAATCCTTTTCCGTTTACGCAGCCATCGCTGCGCAGGTAGCTCTATCAGGTTAATTTCCGGTTTTCAATACCGAGCAATGGCAGCATTGTTGCGCGCTTTTGGTTGCAGTTGTTGCTAAGGGTGAAATGGATGGGATATAACAAAGGTAGACGGGGGGCCGCCCTGTGGCATATCCTGAGCTTTCTTTCGTCTGCAGCTGGTAATCGTTGTAGCTGTCCTTAGTCTGGAAAGAAATTGGAAAAAAAAAACATTACGAGCCATCCCGCTCTGTAAAGACGAATTACCAGCAAAGCTTTTTTGCACACGACACAGATGTGACACATAATTTATGTGAACATTATGAGCAAATTTCTTTCCCCCTGGAGTATTCACTAAGGTAATTTCTAAGGAAAACACACATTCACGCCCACATTTTAACTCTACTTATCCTAAATATGATGCGTATTGATAACTAATCTACTGAAAATATATTCAAGTGAATAAACGTCTAAGCTTCAATGTCCAGGTCATGTTTTAATCTTGCGAACGATGCCTATGATAAACTAAGCTACTCAAGATACGTCAAATGATTAAACGCATAAGTTTGAGGTCGAAATCATGTTTTGAATGGCGCGCGACTTTGGTGGCGACCGCGTGCTAATAGCACACACACCGGCATGTGCATTTTCCAACGCCTCGCTCTATAGAATTCGCCTCCTCCGGCGTTACGCGCACGTTTCAGAAAAAATTCATTTCGGATCAAGGACGTCCTCGGCATTGTTTTGGTGTTTTGTTAGGGATTCTTTCGACATTGACTCAGCCAAGATACAACGTCAATGTGACAGTGATGACTCACTTCCAGTTTTTCCTTTTGAAAAATTGTATGAAGAGGCTGATCCAGTTCAGTGCTCCCATGCGGCTCTAGGGTCACACTAAATACGCTCAAGCCTGTTGCACTCTACGAAGTAGTCGTTATATTTTGATGCCGTCCTATGCGTTTTCGTTATGCCAGAAAGTTAAAGAAAGCAATAAAAAGCGTTGCACCATGGAGGGAGGCCTCTTCGCGAGCGTGGTCATGTCGCACGATATATTGTCTTACGATCGTCTTTGTCTCTGTGACGGGTGCTCTGGTTGTCACATATATTTTGCTGTCGGCTCATTGTTCAGCTTTGAGCCGCCTCCGTGGCTCAATGGCTAATACATTGAGCCAGTGCGAATGGTTTCGTGGTTTGTATTAGCGACTGCTATAACTGCTTTTCTGTTGGAGGCGGAAAACAAGAAGTCTCGAGTAGAGGAAACTCCGGGGCACGTTGAAGATCACCCAGGGCTTGCGAAGTTCATCTGCAGCCGCCTTCTACGGTGCACCTCATAAAACGGGTGCATTAAATATTCGTCCCACTGGAAACACGCTCATCTATGCATAAAAAGCTAAACAGCAATAAAAAAGTCGTAAGCTCATTGGAACCGTATCCCGTCCCTTGCATAATGAGCCTCCAGCTATAAGCGATCGCCATTACAAAAACAGAGTGGATCCCTAGAGAAGGCAAGCGTTGCAGGGGGCGGCAGAAAGTTAGATGGGCAGATGACATCAAGAAGTTTGCGGGGGTAAATTGGTCACAGTTGGCACACGACCGGGGTAATTCGAGAATAATGGGAGAGGCCTTTGACCTGCAGTGGGCGTAGATAGGCTGGTGATGATTATGATGATGATGATGATGGTTACAAGAAAAGGCCTGTTGCGGGCTCATCTACTGCAGTCACATTTGCAGATCTGCGCCTTCTACCACATGTGTAAAATGTGAAATGGCTGACATTATTTCAGCCGTCAGCAAGAGTGTAGACGGAATAGAGGGGCTCAAAACCTAATCAATCGTATTTTACGTTTCAACGTATAGACATTTTTCGTCGCTGGATCATTCGTTTTAAGCTGCAGTTCATCGCCACCTTACTTGCATTCTGAACTTCGGGCTAGAGTTGTTCGTGCTTCTGTATGATTAATTGATTATTATCATCCAATCAAAATTTTACACCCTGTCTCTTTTGAAGTGTTAAACTTTGTTGTTGCCACGCGACATGCGTTGGCACATGAGAAAAAAATGATAATGTGGTCGCGCTTTAAAGTATTCCGTTAAAGTCCAGTAGCCTTTCCGGGCTAGTATCTATCAAATGGACGTTGACAAGGGCCCAATGGCTTGGGCAGCGTGGGGAATCGCGGAGATAGAAAAAAACTTGCACAAATCACACAGCATAAATCAACCTATCAATGACCCCTACATTCGTTCTTAACAAAAATTAAAGCTCATGCAACACAAACACACAAAAAAAGAGACAGCCTTTCAAGACTTAACCGCAAGTCAAATCAGTAACGCGCATTCAGCAACTACGTAATATCAGAGCGCGCTTTATAAAAAAGTATACGTCGCGGTTTCAATGGTTCAGTGATTCCTGTTCTTTTTGTGTATTTTTACGCCTCCTTGTTTTATCCTCGGAGCAGTGCTCTCGTTTAGAATCAATTTCAGGAAGCGCCGACATCGCCAGCAGCTGAATGCGTAGCATGCCGGTCCGCATATATCAGGCATCAGAGCGGCCATTCGTTTGGTTTGCTCGAGGGGGATTCCCCTTTTTTTTTATTTTCGTGCCTTCGTTTTTGGCGCTTTTCGTTGACTCTCATTTAAATTCTGCCGCTTTTGTTTACTTTTTTATTCTCTCTCCCCATGCCCCTCTTTTTCTGCACGTCTTCGCATCCATTAGCGTCGGTGTTTTATTTCTCCCCTCTTTTTTTGTTTTGTTTTGTTTTCGTCCCTGACGGTCGTTGGTTGGGGTTGCAAATGGTCCGCTCCACGATTGAAAATTCCTTTGCAGGTAAAAGAAAAAGAGAAAAGAATAACATAAAATCCTGGAGAGAAAGACCGTGGAATGTCTCGTCTGGATTAGAAAGATTGCTGAAGAAATAGCCTTTCTTGTTATGTTTTTTAAGAGAAGGGGAGAAGAGATATGTGGATAAAAGATGTTGCTGCTTTACTCAGGTGACATCTATACCACCAAAGGTTGTCGGAAAATTGAGAGAGAGAGAGAGAGAGAGAGAGAGAGAGAGAGAGAGAGAGAGAGAGAGAGAGATCTTTAATGGTACAGAGAAAGACGCCTGGCGGCGAGCCTGTCTTGCTACTCCTTATGCAAATGATGAAGGGTAAAGATGAGTGAAGACTTGTAAACACACAAGAATGCGCACAAACACTAACGTCCACAGTAACAAAAGCACAACCATGCGCAGGCAATTTCTGTTCGGTTTCTCAGCTATTACCGCGGGCTGTGCTTAAAACTTCGCAATATTTGGACCGTGTTGCGGGCTGTTCTTGGGTTATTGACACGGTGTTTTTTTATAAACACGAAAGTGTTTTATTCCTGGATACACAGATTGCACCGACGTCATATCCGCCACGGAAATGACGTCAGTACAACGGAGAAAGCGGCCTGTAAAGGGCGCACCCCTGCATACGGGGTCTTGTTGCGGGGAAGCACCCTTTAGTACTAAAGAGTACGTTATACATAGGGTTGTTCGTTTTTGGGTTTTATATTTTAACACGAAAGAGTTTTATGCCGGTATACACCAAAATTTCGCTGACGTCATATCCGTCACGGAAATGACGCCAGTACACCTTTGCCGAAGCGACCCGCCAGCAGGACGTCACTCACCAAGCACACCCACACGACAGCCGCCGACCCGCAAATCATGCTCAGCTTCAGATTTCGCTGCCCATTTTACTTTCGTGTTTTACCGATTCCTATGACAGAGAAATCAACCAAGGTTTTTTAAGTTCTCACGCATATAGCTCTTAGACAATCGACCCGCCATCGGCATATTGAGGTACGCGTCGTCCGGATTAGCCCAGTGGGATAATTTCTTACGCCGTTTCCAAGTTTCGCGCATGTTATTAGTAGTTTATAGCATGTTGGTATTAAACAGCACCAGAAAAAAAGTTGTACGACCCGCAGCCCCATTCGCTTCGTGGACACGGCTCTGTTCTATTCCGAAAGCGCCATTAGGCGTTTCAATACGGGCTGCGTAGTGAAAGGCAGGTACAGAGGCACAAATGTGAAAAACCAGCATACGTGATAAATTTGCAAACTGCTGTTTTTTTTTTGTTTTTTTTTTTTTGCCTGTGTGGCGATTCTTATTTCGCTCGTGTACAAGGAAGGAATGCATGTAAGCATCCAAAACTCACTGGAAAAGCGCGAAACTTGTGCAGCATTATTCATGTCATGCTATGTTGTGTTATGTTATATTATGTTATGTTATTTAAGTCTCTGCCTAAACGTCTGTTTGCTCCCCCCCCCCCTCCCCCAAGGCCCACGTATGTTTACCGGCGCACACATAGCACAAAAAGAAGATGATGCGACAGCTACTTTCATGGTTCAATTTTCTCAGCTTCATACGGACTGTGATGGTGTCGGGTGGAACGTTCTTCGAAGTCGGGTGTACCCCCAGTTTCTGCGTCCGCTCGGCGCTGTCGACCACGCACGTTCTGCAACAAGGCTGAAGCGCGGGAGGCGTACAACGGCAGCGGAAGAAATAATGCTCGCACATTAAAACCATATAGGCGTACTTGCGTGCACGGATGAACTCACATCAATGCCAACCCTTTCACCGACGTTTGTCCGGATGTTGGTGATTGTTCGCTTCTATTAGGGGCGAAGCACCTTAGGACCTCGCTTTGTCCGGGGCTTGGCTTCCGTATGGAGAGTGTTGCACATGCGCGAGGAGCATTGGATTGGATTGGATTGGAATTGATTGAAATTGATTGAATTGGATTGGATTGGATTGAATTGGATTGGATTGGATTGGATTGGAATTGTATATACTGCACAGGCGCGTTGTCACTCATTACATGCACGAGTGGACAATGCCACGGGTGATTTACGGTAAGAACGATCCCCAGTGCTTCGCCCACTGGTCATGATTCACTTGGTGGAGATGCGTGAATTTTTTGTTCCCTTATTCCAACGGTCATGGCGCTCGCGAAGAACGTTACGATAGGTGTAAGTGGGTTTGAAGGGAACTGCGATAGATTTTCGAGCAGGTGGACACAGAGCGAGAAAAAGAAACCAGAGGGACAAGGAAGAGCCGCTGTTGCGCATCTCAAAGAGCGCTTCCAGCCGGGAGATCCGATGTGCGCTCGCGTGCATGGGCCGCCGTCGCCGAGGGAATAAAGCGAGGCTCAGATGCAAAACCGAATGTGTTGTGGTAAAGCCGATCAACCGCAGAGAAGAGGGTGGAGGAGAAGGTGGGGACGTCCAGACGCGACGAAGGAGGGCAGATAGGATGGACGAGGTGGAAGACGAGGGGGAGGTTAAGCGCGGCTCGAAGGACGAGAAAGAAATGTGGCCCGAGTAAAAGAAAGGAGGCGGAGGAGCAAAGTCTTATCACCGTGGCTTCTGCCGACCTCCCCTCTCGCCTATCGCGCCAACCATGGAGGGGCGGCTTCGAACCCGGCGCTCGGGCTCCCCTTCCTATCGTCGCCGCGAGTGGAGAAGATGCAGTCGTGGTTTTGGTATAGCGGCGCGCGAGGGAGGATCGCATAAACATGGCCGTCGATACGCGGTCGCCATAACACCACAGCACGCTCCATAAATCCTCCGGGCCGGGCTTCGGTCGGTGGCGGCCGTGGTGAGGCCCCTAGACGCGGGGCTTCTTCGCTCTCTGCCCCTCCTCGGGACGCCACCTCGAGATTAGGGCTGTCTTTCCGATCGTATACGCCGGAGGTTCTTTGTCTCTGCGGGAAGACCAGTGAGTTCCGCCGCACGCTGCAAGTCTCAAGCAAGCTCCAGGCAGCCGAGAAACGCCGTCGAATCTTCCTTCCTTCCTTTATTTTCTTTTCTTTTCTTTTTTTTTTTTTGTGTTCATAGCGGCTTTAGCGCCGCTGTCTTGTTTATGAGGCCCGGAGGTGGTAGTGGAGCGCGTCTGGGCCGATACGTGCATCCAGTTTACAATGAAGGCTTCTTCGGGTACGGCGGGGAGACGGCGGCGGCTCGCTGAGTCGTGGGCCAGGCCCCTCGGGATGCGCGCTCTCTGCGCGAGACACGGGCCCGGATCACGCTAAATTAGTCACGTGGACCTTCTGCGTCAACCTCCCTGGGAGCTCTCGGGGTTTCCCACCGCGGGAAATAAGTGAACGCGGCCCTTTGGCACTGCGAATTCATTTGTGGTCTGCACGGGAGGATGACACGCGAGACTTCGACGCCTTGCGGCAGGGGGGCAAGCTGGGAGTCTCGTCGTTTTATCGCTGTAAGGAAGGACCACATCAACAACAACCAACAAAATAGTAAAATGACGATTAATATGTGTTAGCTGATAATATGGAGCTTTTATCTATGGTAACTGTGTGAGGGAAGGGAACTTATATTTGGCGGATAAGCCAGGTATCATTATCATTGTCGAAGAACGCCAGTAACTGCGGCTTAGCCTTTCGATAGGACGACTGAACTACAAGGATGCGGACCCAGCCGTTGTAATCGGCAACCTGAATGGTGCTGGCTTCGACGGACGTTCGTGCGTAACGTCGCCTTGGTGCTGTGTGTATTACACTCCCATGTTTGGTCTGGTGGGTTCACGGTAACCAGAACAAAAAATGCCTCTAGATTGTGTATCGTCTGGGGAGTCTTTTGGGGCCTGGGCATAACTACGAAGTTTGTAACTTCGCTATCGTTCGAGGACGTCAGGTGAGGAAGGAGTTCGTGTGGCACGTGAAGAGTTCTTGACACTGCCCCCGCAAAAGGAGACGCACGTGGAAGCGCCTTCATGGCTTCTTAAAGTGCGTGTTATTTGTAACGGCCTTTTGTTAGTGCAATTCTGACTGTGGGCGGAAGTTGCTCATCTTGAACGACTACAAAAGGAGATCGCGGTGAGCCGTTTTTCCTCCCTACAAGTGGAGTCTCTTCCCGCCGTCCTCTCAAATCTACCTGCGCTTTGGTACCCGTTTCTTGAGAATATCTGTGCATGTTTGAAGATGGGTGCATTATACACCAAGAGAGCAAGATATGCGAACCGCGAATGGACCAAGATTATAACGGTGCGTCGTTCTCGTTTTAGATACAGCGGGGTCGTGGTATAACGGGCCGCCAGTCATCACGGCTCCTCGGGGCGTGAAACAGTGTTTCTGGCTGTAGTAAGAACTGTGTCGGATCTGCACTGAAAAGTGACTTCTTAAGTACCGCTCCCGTGGCAAAACCCGGGCACGTATCATATATAAAAAATCATGAGACATGCCACACTCTAAAGGGGAAAGACCAGCGCAGCTTCTTAGCGCACGACAAAGAGGTGACAAGGCGTTTAGGGAAAAGGTATAAACGGATTTTGTTTTTCTTGAGCGTTGACGGTGGTCATACATAAAAAAGGCAAATACGTACACGCACACACCTTTACTTCGACTCTGGGGGGTTTGTCATGTTTTGATCTTGCTAATGGTATCCGTAATTAAATAATATGCTCAAAAAAGCATATCCAAGTGAAGAGTAGGCCTAAGCTTGAGGTGCAATTAATTTTAATGGCGTGCGACTTCGTTGGCAACCGCGTGCTAAAATACGTTCGGTTTCCAACGCCTCGCGCTATAGAACGCAGCCTTCTTCAAAAGCTTGTGTTGCCTGCGGGGTTTTTATTCTTGGACATGAAAATACATGGAAACCTCGCTATACTAGCCTCGCTTGAAGCCCGTATTATCACTTTATTATCACTTATATAGCTTGAACTCGTAAATTGGGGAGGAGAGAGATTTACGCTGCATAAAATTGCAAAATGAGATAAGCAGAGAACTTGCTCACCTAGTTAGAATGTGTTCATATCGCTGGGAAAAGCGCTTGACCAACAAGGACGACATACAAAAGCATCGCGTCGCCTTTCTTTTTACGCTTCTGTTGTTTGAGAGCTTTGCCAGCCAAGATTCAAATGTCAACCTTTGAGCTTCCTACCGTGCACACGGGGGCTGCTTTTCTGATGGAGACGAAAAGCGAAAACGCCCGCGTGTCGAGATTTGGGCGCATGTTGAAAAATTAATTCGGAACCCTTCACTACCTCATAGCCCAGGTATGTGGCTTAAATAGGGGTATAATATGGGGGTATGGAGGTGTGGGGCTTAACGCGCCTTCGGTGTATTAAGCCCCATAATTAGTTTTTACCTAACACAAAAACATTCGAATACTAGGCACTTCTAAGAAAAGGTGTCTGTTTAGATCCAGAAAAGAGGGATCACATTGAAACAACAACAAAAAATACAATTACATGGCGACATGCATGGATACAACTGCAGACACATGAACACATTCGACAAATTCTATAGGGAAGCACGCGAAAATCAAGTAATTGAAGCGCTAAAAGATAGGATATCTACGGCTAGCAGGCCTTGCGAGTGGACTGCTTGAAAACAATCGGATTCGTCGGTTATAGACATACGACATTTTTCCAGGGTAAACTAATTTAAACACGTTTTAACCAGCATCACACATTTCCACTGGTTAGGTCGATTCGCCCCCACCGAACCCTTTCATTTGACACCTCGATTCTCATGCACGACATTAGATTGAAGTTTAACTACTGCAATACGTAGTAGTAACAATTATACGGCTCATTCTTTAGCTGGGTCGCATGGTCTCGTCACCGAGACTTTTCTTTAGGTAACCTATTTCTTTATGGTCGTTTGTCATACACTCACACTGAATTCCCCCGAAAAAGAATGTCTGTTTGGAACAGACGCTGTCTCATGCAAGATTAAGATGTATGAAAGTCTTGCTTACTGCTATAACCAGGTGGTGCCGAATGTTCTTCGACGGCTTCAAGAGTGCCCTAAATGTTCATTTGTTAAGATTTTTCAAATGAAATGGTAACAATCGGTACAGCAGCTCAGCGGTGGTGTGAGGTTATCTATCGACACAAAGGCTTGTTATCAGCTCGATGAAGGGAGAAGCCGACTGAAAAGATTACACCTGCATGAAGGACGCAGATATATTTGGGAAGGTGATGCTAACGGAACTTTGATCCAAATCCAAGTTAAACATCTTGAAGCGAATACGCCGCCAGCAGCGGGCTACACAAGCAAGCATTTACGGATGTTTCTATCTCTTCTGAACACTTTTATCAGTGCTCATCGGACAAGCTTTCTGTGCATTCAGACTCTGAGGCTTCGAATGACATCCTGATACCGTCCACCTTCGGTTAAGAATATTTCGATAACAGGCGAAATTAATTTAAGGGTGATTTTAAACTTCGTTGCATCGTCACAATAACATGCATTCGATAGAGTGGTACGAAAATACATTTCGAGGTCGTCATCAAGTCAGAGCGCGCCGGATGCGTTAGACGTGTGCTATTAATACGTATACTAACGTTGCAATAAAATCCTTTCGGGGCGAAGCCCCTTAGCGGCTGGGGCTGTTGACGTCTCCTGTCGTTGTCGTCGTAATCGTCGTTCATCTCATGTGGTCACGGTGCTAAAATACCGGTAAAATCGTTTACGCCTCGCGCTGAAACATAACGCGTGCTAAAAATACACCGCCCACTCGTTTACGCCTCGCGCTGGAGAGATTCGTACTTCAAAGAGACGATACTTTTACAGCAAAACTGTATACCTTTACCCCCAACGGCTTCATCTCCGTTGGCGAAAATGCCAAGGCGCCAAGAATACACTTATACACTGCACGCTTCGCCCCTCCCTACGTTAGTGGAGATGGCCCGGGATTTTTTTTTTTTTTTTGTCTATCAGGTTCAGTAGAATCATCGGCTAACGGAAAACTCATTGCACGAGTGAGAACAATCCACACTTTTTCTTGGCTGGTGGAAAAGATTAGCGCCAACGCCAGGAAGAGACCACGGCAATCAATCGTGACTTTGGCGTATAGATAAATATGCAAGATTACACGCCACACCCAAATGAAGAACCGCGAAGCGTGACACAAAGCGGAATGCGCCGCCGTCTAGAAGATAAATGTTGTTAGGATTATGTAATAGCCCAAAAAGAACATCTCCTTACTACACAAATATGTAAAATGATTTCAACCCATAAAAGTAGCCTTACAGCGAGGTCCATACAACGTCTCTCTCTCTCTCTCTCTCTCTCTCTCTCTCTCTCTCTCTCTCTCTCTCTCTCTCTCTCTCTCTCTCTCTCTCTCTCTCTCTCTCTCTCTCTCTCTCTCTCGTACCTGCTAGAAGCACTGCGAATGCTACAATCGTCGCCAGCAGAGAACTGATTATCGGAATTCACTCATCACAGTAGCGCATTCCCTAATCTCTGTTTTGCTTTCGTTGCGCTGTTCTTTACGTTGATATCAACCTCTTCTATCGCTGCAACTGAAAGAATCAATGACGTAAGCGTCGCAACTTTTGCGTCACACTGGCCTACAGAGTACAATAAAAAGCGCTAGAAAGAAAATAAATAATGAATCAATGATTGTACGGTGTTATCTAGAGATAGGCCCGAAGCCCTGCGCAATCATCGGGAGCTAAGGGAAGGGAGTGGAGAAGGTCTCAATAAAGGTCTAGGGTCGCACATTGGGCACTACGTGTTGGTCCTTTAGTCGGCCATTCTAGATGAAAGCGGGAAAGTCTGATGCATTGTCACAAAGGAAAATTGCGAGTGCAGGAAGGCAATCTTAAATGCTTGTCTAGGAAAGTTTGTAGTGAAGGAGGATGAGAGCTGAAATGTTCACACGCCCTGAAGGAGAAGACAACCGGTGACCTGTAGAACCGGGTGTAATCTCAGAGACCCGGCAGCATCCCCATCCTACTCCTCCTCCTCCTCCTCCTCCTCCTCCTCCTCCTCCTCCTCATCATCATCATCATCATCATCATCATCATCATCCTATCTACGCCCACTGCAGGGCAAAGGCATCTCCCATTAATCTCCAATCACCCCGGTCCTGTGCTAACTGTGACTAGTTTATCCCCGCAAACTTCTCGATCTCATCTGCCCATTTAACTTTCTGCAGCCCCCTGCCACGCTTGCCTTCTTAGGGATCCAATCTGTTACCCTTAATGACCAATGGTTATCTTGTCTTCGCATTACATGCCCTGCCCACGTCAATTTATTCTTCTTAATTTCTACTAATATGTCCTTAACACGCATTTGCTCTCTGACCCACTCCGCTCTCTTCTTGTCCCTTAATGTTACACCTATCATCTTCCGTTCCATTGCTCGCTGAGTCGTCCTCAGTGTAAGTTGAACCCTCTTAGTGAGCCTCCAAGCCTCTGCCCCGTAGGTGAAAACCGGTAAGATGCAGCTGTCATGCATTTTCTTCTTCAGGGACGACCATAGGCTGCCACTCATTATCTGAGAATGCCTGCCTAATGCGCCCCACCCCATTCTTATCCTTCTTATTATCTCTGCCTGATGGTTGGGATCCGGAGTCACTACTTGGCCTAAGAAGATGTATTCGCAGCCTCAATCGCCGTCTAATTCACTCGCTAGACAGGCGTGCTACGCAGGGGCGGTGGCGGTGGTGGTAGTGGTGGCGGCAGGACGTCATCACCGCAGTCGCGTGGGAAGGCGCACATCTGCCCTGGGTGAGAGAAAGGAAGCAGAGAGAGATAAGGGGGTGAGGCAGCCGGCTGCCCCTTCACATGGCCGGAGCGGGGAGCTGCTCCTACTCGCTTGAGACGCTAAATTTACGCGACGCAGAAACGATGGGAAAGTAACGCCCGACCAGCCCAGATTCAAACAAGGTCGCGTAAAGGAACTGGAGTTGGTAGCAGGCAGTCGTTTAATAGGAGCGCGAAGCTCAGGCCGAAACAAGTTAGCTGCCTCCAGACCCATATTTCCTTGCCCTTAGCTTTTCAAAGGCAAAAGCCGTAAGTGCCTCATTCTGCGAAAAAGCGTTGTCGTTGTGTGGTACAGGAAATGGCTGCAGCCGGAAACGGAAAGTAAAAAAAAAAACAAATTTGCGTTCGTTTGCGATTGAAACCCTGGGTCCGGGGTAGGAGCCAAGGGCGTTATCACGGTGCTACCTCGGTACTTCTATACTGTTGGAGTCCTTTTTATATGACACACGTGATTATCCGTTTGGCGACCACCGTCCAGACTTTGGCTTCGGAAAACTACTAACGACCCCAAAGTTGCATGGACCGAGCTCGCACCGCCACTCGATCTCGCTGCGTTGCATATAATACATTTTGTGGAGCAACGCGACATTCTGAGCAAAATAGTGGGACAGTGTCATCGCATCCACGTCGGAGTGCCTCTCAGCCATGTGACTCAGCCATATTGCATAACAAGGTCACATGGTAAACCGTTTAGAGTTACTACTTACAGAAACCGCAAACCACGTGAGCGGGTCTGCTATTTTTTACAGCCATTCCGGCACGTTGCCAGTCTTTGTACGGCTCTCAAATCTTGTCCATCAATGGATGTATTTAGTATACAACGTGAATGGAGAATGTCAGAAAGTCAGGGGTCTGGCTGTTACACTGCATGGAATCCTTAACGATGAATACGATGAAGAAAAAAAGTAATTAACGTTAGCCGGAATATATATATATATATATATATATATATATATATATATATATATATATATATATATATATATATATATATATATATATAACAAAAAAATCGTAGCACCGAAAACTAGCCCATCCAAGTGTTGACATCGTTCAACCGCGAAAAATGGATAAACGAAACAAAACGGTCACCAGCCCTTCAGTTGGTTCACACGGCACCGTCTTTACCGAATAGGCAGGGGCACACTTCGTCTAACGAAAAGCACAAGGATTGTGTCCGGACCTGCACACGTGAGTAAAGGGTGGGCTAAAAAGCAGTAACTTTCCCAACAATTTCCTGCACCTACAGGAATACCTTCTGACTTGTCAAGAGACCACATAGCGGTCGAAGACGAAAAAGAAGAGAAGAAAAAGAAGACATAGGTGAAGTAATTGAGACTCGTTTACGGACTTCTTACTAGTTCCCACTTTGAAAATCAGAAGTAAGCTTTTTTGTACTTATATTGTGTTACGTTTCTTCGAACGGCATACTGTCCCCATATAATAAACAGCGCTGTACGCAAACATTCATTTACTACAATCTATTCTTTTTTGAGTCTCTCGTTCACAATTAAGACACTAATTTCAGCTACAAACACACACACATGCACACACACACACGTCTGTGTGTGTAGCAGGAGCGCAACCTTAAAATGAGACTATGAATGAATGAATGAATGAGAGCTCTCCTACATGCTCTTGTTTACTGATGTTCAGAACACCGTTATGTCTCCATAAAAATACGCTGCTGTGAAATTCGAACATTTCCTAACTACCGTACTAGGTTAGAGCCCAAAATGCCTAGGCCACATTCTGGGTTTCCCGGCCTATTTGCGGCCCATTTAAACAAGAAAAACGGGTTTGATACTGCCGTCCTCCCCGCCGATTTTCTGATGTTGGGTATCCCTACACTATGGCAAGACCACAGTGATAAAATTAGGGGATCGTTAGCATGTTCAACTGATAAAAACTCTGCAAGAGCAAGAAAAAAGTAGTCATTAGCCATAAAACGGCTCAAAATCAAAATCCTGAAAACTTGGGTACCATGGAAGCAAGTTGAAAACCACTGTGACGTCATTACGTTAGCTGGCTCGGTGACCGCAAACGCTGCAATGTGATCTTCCCGCCGCCCATGACAGATCAACTAAGGCTTTGAAAGGCTTATGAAGAAAAAATGCAAGTCTGATTTGTTAAAAATGCTTTTTGTCCCGATGACAATGATACCAATTTTATCACAAACTTAAAGCAAACAGTGGAGATATTAAGAAAAACAGAAGAGGCAGTGGCGGCTGCCCAGCTGCTTTCCGGCGAAGTTTCTATGACGTCACAGAATCTTGTGCGATTTGTGTCACCGACCAAAGCCACTGTGAAGAAGCATGACTTGGCGATTGTAGGGGGCCCCTGGTTCCGCTTGATCGTATTGATTGATTGTGGGATTTAACGCGCCGACGCAACGCAGGCGATGAGGCATGCCGTAGTGGAGGGCTCCGGATTAATTTTGACCACCTGGGGATCTTTAACGTGCGCCGAAATCTCGTACACGAGGGCGTTTTTGCTTTTCGCCTCCATCAGAAAAGCGACCGCCGCGGCCGGGAATTGAACCCGCGACCTCGTGCTCAGCAGAACAATTGATCGTATTTCCTAATGTTTACGTGCAGGTAACATACGGATAAAGATGTTTTTAGTGATTGCCCATAAGACGTCATTCCTGCCCGTATTAAGTCACACTGTAGCGCGAAATTTGAAAGTTTTCTATATTTCTTGCGTTTTTTTTTTTTTTTAGTTGGAAAATCCTTTCGTGGTTGAAATGGAACTATAGTGACTTTCCAAAGTCTAGTTCTTTCGAAGTGAACGAATCTGTTTTGTTTTTTGTTTTTTTTTGTCTTCACGGCAGTTAAAAAAAGAAATTTACCCCTGCCAAAAGAAAGCTTGGAAAAGGGCGAAAGTTTTTTAGCATCAAAACTGCGTAAAAAGTGCGTCATAAACTTCACTAAAATTGCGTCCGACCTTCGCTGAAAGTGCGTACAATCGACCGAACAGCCTACAACGTCCCAAATTGCAAGCGAAGGAGGAACCCATGCGACGATTTTTCGAGAACGAAGTGAGCGCATCTACGAACGATCTAAATGTATACCGATACGTGATTTATCAGATAAAGGTATACAGTATATAATCACTTATAGCGAACCAGGTTTTAACGAAACTCAGGCTATAATGAACAAATCTTCTTTTCCCGGTATCCTTTGTATGCATAGATTTTATGGCCACATATAGCGAAAAACGGATATAACGAACTGATTTCCGTTTTCGAATGTGTTCCTTATAAGAGGGCTGGGCTATAATTTGTATTCATTCTTCACGATCGATGCGTGCTTTGTCTTATCAAGAGCCGTTCTTTTTTCGCAATTTTCAAGTAACCGTGTTTACACCGGTTTCAGTGGAAGCCCGGTTTGACGCGCGCGCATTGTGTCCAGAGATCTCATGAGAGCTTTTTGGTCAACCAATCGGCCTATGGAGACATGCTTTAGTTTTCTGACAGGACGCCATCAGTCTCACTGAGAAAGCTTTCGCTTTAAAAAACAACGCTTAATATTCAGACAACATGTTGTCTGAATATTAAGCGTTGTTTTAGCGTTGTAATCTGCAGATTACATCGGTCAACCGCCCAATCCAGGACGAATTCACTTCCGTTTTCCTTTAATCAAACGTATGCAGGGTTCGTAAAAACCTCAAGTTGATCGTTCCTTGAAAAACTTCAAAATGTTTAGACATGTATCTTCCCTTCCTTCTTTATTTCTTTTTCGTGTTACGAGAAATGGAGCTTGGGATTCTTTATAGTCGTACATCAGGAGTCAGAACGCGTCGCGAAGCCTTCGCCTTCCTCCCGCTGATCTCAGTCTGCCTTCTCCGTGTCGATACGACGACGCTCTCGTTCGGGCGAAATCCTTCGACAGGGGAAAAAGATCCGAACACTGGTGCTTCGCGCATTCCGCCGTCACGAAATGTAAGAAATGACGACACGCCGGCTGTATACGGCACGGGGCGAAGGGATCCCCGGAGATGCACACGCACGACACAGCCGCAACGGCTCTATAAACACTAACATATCTCACGCAAAAGAAACGGGCGCGTCGGAAGGACGGGAGAGCGGAAAAGGGGAGGACATACGGAGAATGGGTGCGCGGGACGGAGCTCGCTCGTGAAATGTTAACCCCAAAGCAGCCCTGATGTCGCGTCTTGGATGACGCGACCGCATGAAATAGCGCGCCTTATGCGCCACGCGGAGTGTCTTGAGACGCATATGAAATCCACTGGCTCTATAATGCGGGGTAGGAGAATATGAGAGGGGGAGGGGGGAGGGGGTGCTGGGGGAGTACGCGGAGCGTGTGGTACTCGGTCGCCCAGACGAGGAAGTGCGCGAAACAACTACGCAAAAGAAAAGAGGAGATTGTGAGCGCGGTAAGACGAAATGGAAACGTACGAAAATACTGAGTGAATAAACCAGCCAGGGCGACGGGAACAATCTCGGAGAACGACTCTCAGCTTGCATGTCCCCACCACATTTTTTTTTTTCTTCCCGTGCTTGTTCCTCTTTCCTCCCCGAACATCTCTTTTTTCTTCTCTGTCGGGCGCAGGATGGGAAACTCCGTTCACATCTCCGAACGGCTGGATATGTAATTCGTTTGTTCTCTTCCTGTTCTTTTCCCCCTCCTCCTCTTTGTCTCCCCTTCTCTTTACGGACGTTGCCGCTCGGCAGGAACTGGTTTTTCCCGAAGACATGCTCGCTTCTCTCCCTCTCCCCACCACTCCCGTCCCAAGCACGTCGCAGTTCTTTATCGCTCGCGATGGAAGGTAACTTATCGAACTATAGCTGCGTTCTATCCAGCCCCCCCCCCCCTTTCCCAACCTTTCATTTCGCCTCTTGCTCTTCTTACCGCGCGAAACCACTTCGCGCCGCCTCCCCAGCTCGCTCCCATTTTTTCCCCTTTTCCATCTCAGTTTCCTTCCCTTTTTTCCCCATCGCCGGTCCGCATTTTCTTCAAAGCCCGCGCTTGGACGGCGACATGAGTGAGCGTAGCGTGGGCCTCACGCACTCAACAGAGGAGCCAACGGGTGAGGCGGGAATTTCGCCACCCTAACAGCAACGCGGGACGTGAAGCGAGAATGTCAGGCGAATAAGGGACTAGTTTGTGGTCGGAAGCGAAATCGACGTCTGCTCCTTTCACCGCGCGCTTTGTATTTTACGCGCTTCTTTATACGCGAGGCATACTTTGATGAAACCCGGTGCGTGTTTATTGCGGCGATTTCTTTTTTTTTTTTTAGCAGCTGTTCTGGCGCCGGTTTTCTGAAGACAAGCTCACCTCATGGCGACCAGTTTGCAGACACGCTGCAGATATCCTAGTGTCTGTACAAAAAAAAGTGAACATAACCTGCGAATGTTGTGCTGCTCAACACGAGAACGTGGTTTCTAATTATTGTGAAAACAAAAACTAAATGCCTGTGTACCGCGCAAGTAAACATCGCCGAGTGGTCTAAAGTTCGGCGCAGCCCTCTGCTACGGAACGCCTCATAGCCCGGGTGTTGCTTCGGCGTGTAAACCGCAAAAAAATTCACAATTTTCTCTTCCTCCTGTCTCCTCATGGTTTTCGTTGCCCGTCTCACTCTGTGTGTGCGCGTGGATATGGGCTTGGGCACTTCGGGTTACTCAAACCCAAAATTCTCTGCAGGAAGGCCAACTTTCTCTACTGATGATGATGATTGTGGGTAAAGTGAAAGATGGTTGAAACGCGAAGAGAGAGAGAATCAACTTTATTGAGCTCGAAAATTCGATGGTGCGCGCAGGCACCAGACGGGGTGGTTCCCTATTCACGGGACCCATATGTATCCAGCAACTCCTGGCCCCTAGCCGTCAGTGCTAGCTGAGTTGGCAGGGCGGGGCTGGACAACAAGGTCTCCCATCGCTCGGGGGGTTGGGGATTGGGGGTGTTGGGGGGAAAGGGTGGTGGGGGGTTCTTGAGGTCTTTGCACTCGGCTATGATGTGTGCCAGAGTGCCTCTTTCCGTTTTGCAGAAAGGGCAGAGTGTGTCGTGCTGCGCCGGGTACATTCGGTGTAACAGAACGGGATGCGCTAGCGATCCCGCCTGCATGCGCCGCAGGATCGTTTGCTGTTGCCTGATTAACTGTGGGTGCGGTTCGGGAAGTTTGCACCTCGCGTTTCTATACATCTGAGTAATCTCTTTAAAGCTGGTCACGGGATGCGGTAGCTCAGCCGGCTCGTCCTCGGCCCGGATGGACAGTTCTCGGGCGTAGTGGTCGGCGAGGGCGTTGCCTTCCACCTTCGAGTGAGCCGGTACCCACACGAGCTCGATGGCTCGTCCCGGAGGCTTGTGCTTGGAGAGAATGGCTCGCGCCGCGGGAGAGATCACTCCCCTTCGGAAGCTTCCGTAGGCTGCCTTTGAATCTGTGACCACGGTGTCCACGCTCGGTTGCACGAGTGCGAGTGCCACGGCTGCTTCTTCTGCAACGGCTGGGTCTGTCGTCCTCAGCGACGCGCTGACGATCAGCTTGTCGATGGACGTGGCTACCGCCGTTGCTCGGTCGTCGTGTTTTCTGAGCGAGGCGTCCGCGTAGAGTACCCTAGGGTTCTCCTCCAGCTGTCGAGCCAGGGCCTTGGCTCGCGCGGTCCGCCTCCCTTCGTTCTTCCCCGGTTGCATGTTCCTGGGGAGTGGCTTGGTTTGAATGGCCTCTTTCCACTGCTCCGGAAGGGCTGCCTTGGTTGGCAGTGGTTCTATCTGCCATCCTATTTTCCGCAGGACGACCCGGCCGTGCTCCGTTTGGCTTAGCCGTACCCTTTGGTTGGACAGGTGAGCCTCGATCAGCTCCTCCACCGTGTTGTGGGCCCCCATGTCCAGCAGTTTCTGCGTGGACGAGTAGATCGGCAGGCCCATTGCCTGCTTGGTTGCTTTACGCAGCATCGTGTTCAGGGTGTCTCTGTTTGCCTTCGTTAGCTGGAGGTACGGGGCAGAGTAGGTCACCCTCGACACGACGAATGCCCGCACTAGGCGCATTGCGTCGTCTTCCTTCAGGCCTCTGTTACGGTTAGAGACCCTTCGGATCATGCTTAATATCTGCTCCGAGGTGTTCTTGATCTTCGTGACGGCCGCGGACGCTCGTCCGTCGCTTTGCAGCAGCAGACCCAGGATTCTGATCTGTTGCGCCGGTTTAATGGCTGTGCCGTCAATGGTGATGGTCACGTTCGGCGGCAGTTCCTTCTTGGGTCGTCCCGGCTGAACCATGAGCAGCTCCGATTTCTGGGGAGCGCAGCTCAGCCCGCAGGTCTTTGCATATTCGTGCGCGGTAGTTGCCGCCCTCTGCAAGGCTTCCTCCGCCCAGGCATCGGACCCAGCTCGGTTCGTCCACACCGTAATATCGTCGGCGTACAGCGCGTGGTCCACGCCTTCGATTGGTTTGAGTAGACTGGGCAGGGGCAGGAGGGCCAGATTAAAGAGCAGGGGCGACAAGACTGACCCTTGAGGGGTGCCTCTCTCGCCGAGCTCGACGGGTTCTGACGTCTCTTCTCCTATCCTGATGGTCGCGGTTCTTCTCGTTAAGAAGTCCTTGATGTAGCCGAAGGTCTTCCGACCGCATCCCGTTTTGTTTAGATTTTGGAGCACGCTCGCGTGAGACACGTTGTCGAAGGCCCCTTTTAGGTCTAGGGCGAGTATCCCCCGCGCCGCGTTCCCCGTCGCTTTCTTGACGACGAGTTCTTGCAGTTGGATCAGGACGTCCTGGGTGCCAAGGTGTTGTCTGAACCCATACATGGTCTCGGGCATTTGGTTTGTTTCTTCCAAGTGTTTTTGAAGTCTGCGAAGGACCATGCGTTCCATCACCTTCCCCACGCATGACGTAAGGGAGATGGGCCGCATGTTGTCAATCGTCAGCGCTTTTCCGGGTTTCGGGATGAATCGAACCTCTGCCTCTTTCCATTCTTTCGGCAGCTGCGAGCTCTGCCAGGTTTCGTTGATGTGGACCAGGAGGCCGCGGGCCGCCGCTTCACTCATGTTTCCAAGCAACTTGTACGTGATCGCGTCCCTGCCGGGGGCGCTCTTTCTGTTGCTGTCGTCAATGGCCGACCAGAGTTCCGTCATGGTGAACGGTCTGTCCATCTCTTCGTTTTCAGGGCCTCCGTACCTCTCGGGCATCAGATTTCTCTGGTAGAAAGCCAATGTCTCCAAAGTCCAAAGTCAAAGTCCAAAGTACAAATCGTTGCGCTCGAAACGCACTTAGTTTCCGGAAAGCGGCTTACGCAATGGGTTTACCCAAAGGAACATCAAGCGCAGGTGCTCAGTCAACCCCTCATCTCTGGCCAATGCGACCGAGTGGGCACGTTCCAAGCACCGCATCATCATCATCATCATCATCATCACTCAGGCTACAGACCACAACTCAGACCACAACGAATGAATCCCTCACGAGGTTGCACCTTGATTGAATCAGACTTGGTCTGCATCGGAAGAAAGCTTCGCGGTTCAACCGTCCTTGCCGTTAGATGAACTCAGAGCGTCAATGTTTTTTCTTATACGCGCAGACCGAAACTTTAAAAGCCCACTGATTTCGCACAGTTCCGGCAGAGTGGCACAGTACATCAGCCCTTGCAGTTTGTAACTTGTACACGGATATATCAGATTTCACGTTTCCCCGTTCACAGCAGGCTGACGTGATGCTATTAGCGCGCGCCTCGCGTTGCCTCCACGTTCGTTAGCGGCCGCTCTCTCTTGCAGCGCTCAGGTGGGTTTCTTCCGCACACACAGTACCACAGCCTCAAAACCACTGCACCGAACCTGTGATATCGTGCTGAGCGGGATGAATTAAATTCCTAGTCAGTGCACCGCTTCGTTGCAAAAGAGGCGGAGAAGCCGCCGCCCTCGTGTTTAATTAAAGTGACTCTGCAAAACTTCCTGCAAGCGCTTTCACTCTTTCCCTCGCGTCTGGAAGCACTGCGAAAGCTAGGGTTATCGACAGCCTGGAGCGGCACTACGTGATTTGCTCGTCGCAGCAGACACGCCTTCCATTTCTGCTTGCTTTTGTGGCTTTATTTCTAAAGTGGCTATTGAATGCGTTCATTGCTGCAAGGGAAAGGAAGCCGGCCAATAGCCGTTGCACCGCTGTAATTACGCAACTCCGGTGGTTGAAGAACACCAAGAGAGGGAAAGAATGAAAAATCTTTTGAGCAAGTTTTCAAGTAACCTGGTAGTCATGGAGCAGTAATTTTTGGGTGAGGTACTTTGCGACCTCCTATTGTGAGTACCGGGTGTGTTGGTTGACTAGGTTCTGCAAGCATCTAAGATTTAGAAAAAAACGTCGAAATAAGTGTTGCAGGGCCCCTTTAAGGTATAGAGTAAATACGGAAGATAGGAAGTCACTAAGGAATGGAGTGATTATGTAACGAAAAAAACAGGAGAAAAAGCGTACAAAGTTAGTCAGTAATAGTTTGCGCAGTGTCCTGTCCATGTCACGTTTTCTTTCGTTCTTTTCTTTTTTGGTCGTCCGTTTTGTCGGCTCGACGCAATTTGCAGATCGAATGAATCCAACCTACCGCAAATTGTGTCCCCATTGACGAAAGTCCACGCCAGAAAGCACATACACGTTTTACAGTACTGGCTGCCAGGCGAAGCTGATAACACTGTGAAAGCGACCACTGGAGCAACACAACAAAAAATAATCAAATTTTGGGGGCTTTACGAGCCGAAGGGTATGCGGTGTTATCCGGCGCGCCGTACTGGAGGGCCCCAGATTAATTTCGACCACCCGGGTATCTTTAACGTGCGCCGAAATCACGACACACAAGCGTCCTTCAAAAAAAAAACAGAAAGAAAGAATCCCGGGCCATCTCCACTAACGGGACACCTTGGGGATGGGCGAAGTATGCAGTGTATAAGTGCGTTCTTGGCGCCAGGGCGTTTTTGTCAACAGAGATGAAATTGTTGGGGAGTAGAGACATAAAGCTTTGCTGTTAAAGTCTCGTGTCTTTGAAGCACAAAGCTTCTAGCGCGAGGCGTAAACGAGTGTCCCGGTGTATCTTTAGTACGCGTAACAATGTGTTCTAGCGCGAGGCGTAAACAAGTGTCCCGGTGTTTTAGTACTGTGACTACATGAGACGACGGTTACGACGACGACATGAGACGCCGACAGCCCCAGCCCCTAAGGTGCTTCGCCCCTAAAAAGGGGAGGGGGGCGGGAGGGGGGAGAGCCTAACCCTTATAAGTTTCATAAGCCTGTGGAAGGTACGCCAAATTCTACAAATACTGACAGCATGAAAAAGAGAACGAATATGCAGGATCTTCACACGAATAGTCAAGACACGGGTAAGTTGACGCGGAATCTTTCTCAGCAGTTCCACGCGCTTGGCGTGAGGTACCGACGGCCAACATGCGCACAGTCTCTTCGTGCCCCATTTATTCGCTGTTTCCCCTCCAGCCGGGACACGCAATCGCGCTCCACGCTGCAGCGTCAGAGAGCTGCCCAAGCGAACCCCACGTTTGGCCAAAGGACGCGGGCGGCCCCAGCGCGAGATTATGCAAGGCGGGCATCATTAGCCTTGTCATAACTTTCTCTCCATTCATTTTCGCTCCCTCTTTATAGTTTGTTACCGCCCAGTCGACTCGTCCGCTAGAACAGATCTGCACACACTCAGTCATACGTTCGCCCGATGGGTGTAATTAAGCATTTATTGACTATATACGCTTGCACTTTTTTTTTATAAGCACGGCCAATGCTTGCCTTCGTCGGCGCGTGCTCAGCATTCCTCGAGCGGATCGATGACGTAATTGCCGCCGATAGATGCTTTAAACCCCGTTCGGTGCCGGATCGCAGGAACGGCGTGTTCCGCTGTATCGGTTTAACGTGATTTTTTTTTTTCAATCCTTTATTTTGCCATTTTTATTTTTAGGTTGGCGCCACCAACGTCTGAAATAAATTCCAGCTTCCCGTTTTTGAGGAGCCACGAACATCCAGCAGGCCATTTCATGCTGCTGTAGGTGGCTCATTTAGATAACGAAAGGCAGTGTTTGGGCTGATTGAAATATATTTGCACACGAGGCGCACGGTCAGTACACATGCAATAAACTGTTTGTATAATGAAGTCCTCGCGACAGAAAACTATCTTCGTTATCAGCAACAATTTGTTAAAATAGGGTGTGGTGGGCTGTCTGTACGCTGCAGGGAATGCAACGAAATGGTTCGGATGAAAGAGAATTCGGTTAAAGCGATTTCACTATAACGAGGGTTTACTGCAGTATTTTTTACTGACTATTTCTTCGAAGTTTGCACTGTGCAAATAAATGTTCATGCCTTCATTGGGAACAAACATGTAGTTTTACTTGAAGTGGTGTATCAGCTGTCTCCCATTAAAAAAACTTCTTCGTATGAATCATCGAATTCGCATATTTAGCCACATTCGATATTGATTGGCACAATGCTCAAATTTCTTGGAAAGCGAAAATTGGTGTGTAAGTTGTTTCACAGTAAAAAAAATTGTTTGTATAACTAATAAAATTCGCGTATTTAGCCACATTCGACAGCGATTGGCACAATGCTCAACTTCCTTGAAACGCAGAATTGTGTGATGCATTAGGCTATCGCCGACAAGAGACAGGCGGAAGACAAAGTTCACCAAGCCCATCTTTATTTACGGAAGAGGCGGACAAGCCAAGGACGGTAATGCACTTCCGATCTGCTTCTTCCAGCTTGTATACAAGGGCGAAAACAAATGAAAAACGGAGCGGCGGCTCCATCATCAGTGGGTTCCACGTGCGCGGGGCTGATGAATGCGAGTGGTGACTGCCGCTGCAATTTGGCCGTCCGGGGAAGAACGCCCCCGCGATGCTTCACCCGCCAAGGCCATGTGCGGGGCCCCGG
Organism: Haemaphysalis longicornis; assembly: GCF_048455015.1. Classification (NCBI taxonomy): domain Eukaryota; kingdom Metazoa; phylum Arthropoda; class Arachnida; order Ixodida; family Ixodidae; genus Haemaphysalis; species Haemaphysalis longicornis. Next base: position 53,800,668 of record NW_027526361.1, on the reverse strand, counting down.
TCGCTGGCGTCGTCGGCAGTCGAGGTGGGTCGCCCTCTCCATCAATACGCCGGCTGTCCCTCCTCATTTCGCGGTAGTCTCTCATCGCCAGGTTGCGTTCATGCCGGCTGAATGAAAATGACAACTGAAGGATTTGTACTCTTGTACGGTCACCTGATTTCTCACACACATTATCTTGTGTGTGTGCCTATATATATATAAATATATATATATATATATATATATATATATATATATATATATATATATATATATATATATATATATATATATATATATATAAATATATTTATATATAAATATATATATATATATATATATATATATATATATATATATATATATATATATATATATATATATATATATATATATATATATATATATATATATATATATATATATATATATATATATATATATATATATAGGGTTTGGAAATGAGGGGCTCGTTAGAAAATACCGAAAGAAATAATGCCGGCAGTCAACAACGCCAAAGAAAGCATAGGGGAATGGTTGGACTATTTTTTACCGTTAGTGACGTTAGATTATTATTTTTTGTAATTAATTACGCGAGAAAGAAAGAAAGAAAAACACGCGCCCAGAGTGGGGACCGAACCCACGCCTTTTGATTAGATCTCGAATGCCTTACCAATTCGGCATTCGAAGTAAGGCATTCGACATTCGAATTGCCTTACCAATTCGAATGTCGAATGCCTTACTTCGAATGCCGAATTGGTAAGGCATTCGAGATCTAATCAAAAGGCGTGGGTTCGGTCCCCACTCTGGGCGCGTGTTTTTCTTTCTTTCTTTCTCGCGTAATTAATTACAAAAAATAATAATCTAACGTCACTAACGGTAAAAAATAATCCAACCATTCCCCTATGCTTTCTTTGGCGTTGTTGACTGCCGGCATTTCTTTCGGTGTGTATATATATATATATATATATATATATATATATATATATATATATATATATATATATATATATATATATATATATATATATATATATAATGGGGGGGGGGGGTGTGACTCGAGCACCTACGACGTGTCGGAAGCGATCTCGACCAACGTTTAACACTGCTAAGCTACCCATGGCACCAAGACTGCCAGAACCGACGAGGCTATCGCTAATGTGTAGCGAATCGGAACATATTCTGATTCGCTACACGCTTAGCGAAGGAAACAGAAAAAAAAAGAATTTGCATGCGGATAATGGTCTTTAGTTAAAACAAACCGATCTTAAGATAGGATGATGTACCCTATAGAGCTCAGAGTGTTTGGTCCTTTGTAACCCCACCGCATTCTTTAAAAAAATTGACTTAATAGAAGTTGCGCTAATGAGACGGCACACGCCACTGAGCGGGAATTACACGCTGGCAGGTTTTGCATTTCCGGAAAGCAGAGAAGACCCACCGGAATTCCTCACCCACTTCCACCCCACGCCGTTATACCGGTAACTTGTAGCACTATTGACAAAATCGCTTCAGCTACCCCTCTCCTCCTCCCTATCTCAGCAGCAGTGGCGCATGCCTTTGGTGACGCCCACACACTCAGACTTACATTACAGCAATTCTACACAGCATATTACCAACCATGTGCCCCTACGAATGCCCATACTGCGAAACACCGTGGTGTTTCGTGCTTACGTGGTGTTAGGCGCTTCAATGGGCCTAGGTGCACTGGCCCATACTATAGTATGGGCTAGTACACCTAGGCTCATTCAAACCTGATCCCTTCATCCTCCCTGGAGCAGTGGTAATGCGAGTTACCAGCTGCTTGCCAGAAACGCAGGTCAACCTTGTGTCTCGCGCAAGAGTGTCTCGGCTGCCATGACTCGCGGCTTTCCGGACTAGGAAGATCCCCCACAGGACGATCCACCGCTCCAACGAACTGTTATAAAAAGCAACAAATTAGTGTTATGTCCCTCTTTGTTTCGTTGGTCCTCGCGTTAGTTTCGTGCGAATTGCCAACCGCTTGTTCTTGAGAAGACCTCCCCGGCGCTCGCTAGTTGGCTGATCTAGATCAACGTATAAAAGAGAGAATGAGCTGTTAAGTTCGTTTGCCCACTCACTTTTGCATGCCTTGTAGGCGTCCCGTTTCGCGAAAAGTTGACGGCATTCACTACCGCATATTCGTCGCATACATAACAGCACAGCGCCTCTAAAAGCACAAATGACCAGCTCGTGTTACGGGTGACCCATTAACGGGGATTTTTAACAATAGTGCTACCGAACGCTAGGGATATAAGGATTACGGGCTGGACAGTACATGTCTGACATCATTTTACCCATTGCATCAGTGGCTAAGACATTGCGATGGTGTATGCCATGCTCGTTTTAGGTGTTCACAGTTTGACGAATTTAAGCTTGATGGAAACTAGCAAACTAAGTAGTTACGCACAAAACACGGAAATAAAAATTAACGCAACCTTGCATTGGTATTTCACTCATCGCGTGAAAGCAAATAAGCTATTGGCGTTTATTGCATTCCCTTACATGCATTCCCTAACATTTGAAGTACCAATTTTATAACAAAAAATACAGTGTTAGTGCAGTAGTGCATTTAGTCATGTTAAAGTAAGAATCATAGCACCGCTTACAGTCACCAAATACCAATAAAACGTACTAATTTTTAGTGCAAACATATAGCCAGTTACATCATCCGTGGGGCCAGAATCCTAAACAAGCGAAAAATTTGTTTCTTTTCTGACCATTTCTTTGCCCTTGAAGATTCCTCGGGCGTGCATTTTATTTTCTAATTTAAGCGGTAGTTTTCTCGGCCGCTCTCCTAATTATTACTATTACTAAGTACATGAACCATACCTCCAGCCGTAGGAAGTGTGTCTAATAACAGGCAGCGTCCAATAGTTAGGGGTTGTGATGTATATTACAAAGTTAAATCCACGCTCGCAAACTGCTTTTTAAAATTCACCGGGTATTTGTATAGAGTTTCTCCTTTTCTGGCTCAGTTCTTTTCTAGCACCGCTTTAACCCGAAGCGAAGGGTGCCTGCAGAAGGCAGATACCCTGTGTGGAACATGTATTCTGAAAAGACATTGGGTTTTGAGATGTTAGAAGGCCGATAACTGTGCCCCACCGTTTTGAAAGGGTTTATGCTCAACGTGTGTGTGTATGTATGTGTGTGTTTGTGCGTGTGTGTGTGTGTGTGTGTGACAGAAAGAGAGAGAGAAAGAGAGAGAGAGAGAGATCCTTTATGAGGTAGTTTTCAAAATAATGACCTTAGGTTCATGTTTACCTTCGGCCGCTGAATGAGAAGAAGCCTCGATAGTCTACACCAGTGGTTCCCGAATGGGGGTCTGGGAAACTCGAGTCCTTGAGGGTACTTCCTGGCTTTCCTTCAGGGCCTTCTTTTTGCAAAACCTTCCTGCCACATTTTTTACCGAACACAAAAAAAGGGGCTGCCGCAAGACGCATACGTTTGACGTCTTAGCGTGAACTTTAAGGTACACCTTTTTCGCTACACTGCAATTGAACGATAAGCAAGGCGCACAAATGGCGAGCGTGAAAAATGCTGTAGGGTAACTTCCGCCGCAAAAGTAAATTGTTCTACAAAGTGACACGCACCAGCATATTTCATTGTGGGGTCTTGCCAACTTTTTCCCAAGCTCACAAAGGGCCTGAGAACCACTGCTCTGCGCTATCGTGACGTTCATTGTAAGTAATGCGACCAGCGAACAGATACCACTTTCGAAAATTGTTTACCGATTGTGTTGCAACTTTCACAAGCTCACCTAAGCCAAAATCGATTCCCAAACAGGGGTGATTCGTATTGATCAAAATACAATGGTGCCACCGAACTCCCAACTTCGCACGACCGTCCCGACGCACGGGCTGACCAGTTGCGCCGCCAAGCGGTTGCGGAAAGACGGCGCCCCGAGGTCGGCCGCAGCGCACACCCGCTTCGTCGGCGTCGCAGCCGTAATCGATGATTACTGCGGGGGTGGGAGGTGATTAAGTGCCTTTCTTCGACTCCCCGCCTCATTCGTTCTTTTGTGCGGCCGCGTGCGCGACAAGTCTCGTCTGATTCTCCCATCTGTTTCACAGCGCGTTCCTGCGAGCCTCGCACGCTCTCGCTGCTCCGGGAGCGTTTCTCCGAGAGCGACACAAATTTCCTTTCACTAATCGGATTGTCGACCCGGGGAGGACTTGCGCCGGGTCCCGACCGTCGTTCCGCTGCCGAGGTTGCTTCTGAGGGCTCAGTATCGCCCGCGGCTGGCTGGCCGCCCGTTCGGAAGGCAATATGCAAAACAGATGTGCGTCGAGACTAGGTGTGTGTCAAGTGAAGCGCTGAGGTGTCACCTAGATTAATCTAGAGACACCCTTCCTCATCTCTCCGGTTTTATACCTCTTCACCACGTCTTTTTCGCAAGAAGATTTTTGCTTCGAAAGTGACACCTCATCATCTTAGTTCACGGGCTGTATCGTTACGTAGTCCGCAAGATCACGGTACGGGACGCAGCACCTTTTTTTTTTTTTGTTGTTGTTTTTTTTTTTTTTTGGGGGGGGGGGGGGACGAACGATTTTTCATCTTTTCGTATTTTAGCGCGCAAGTTTTTCCTAAACGAGGTTCAAATGCAGTTATTTTAAGATAGGATACTCTCACGTTTCGTGCGGGAACATCAGCAATACATCAGACCAGCCACCCAGTTTTTAACAGCGAAGCTGTATAGCAAATCGTAATTTTTCGTAAAAATACCAAGAAATGCCCGAGTGCACGCGCGTGACCGTGTGCCTTGCGGCGACCACGCCGCGTCCCCTGCACACGTTTGTCAGGCCAAGCATACTCACTTAGGGGGATTGGCCAAGAGTGCAGCGACCGCACGGAGAGAGAGAGAGAGAGAGAGAGAGAGAGAGAGAGAGAAGAAACATTTAATAGAGCAGACGGTGGTGGTTGACCGCACGGAGTTAAAACATAAACCAAGAAAGCGCCGAGCACTCCTGTGTGTGCGTCTCGCGGCGACCGCCCAGCGTCCCCGGCGCACGCTTGTACAGCCCAAGGTACCCAGTTAGGGATGTTGGCCAAGATTTGCCAAAAAACAAAAAACTCCAGCGTTCGCCGCAATCGTGGCAACACTTTCTCGGAACGAGAACGACTCCAGCACTCGCCGTAATCATGCCAACACTTGCTCGGAACGAGAAAGACACGCCATAGCGTACGGCCCTCTAAGGTGATGACCAATGATTATCACTTCCAAAAAAATAAATCTCACACTTATAGCAACGATGATGGGGTAAAGGTCTTTGCGGCAGCGAAGAAGAAGCAAATCGGCTGCGATTGTAGACTTAAACCTTCCTGATGGTCGTGAAGGTTGCGTACAGCTTCGCTACCTTCGAGTCTTACGTGTTAGTCTATGCTTCCTTCATTTTTAAAGCTTTCAGTATGTCTAGCTACTACTCGCGATGCCGCCGGACCCTCAAGTTTTGCAAGTTGTATTGCGCGCAGGGATATTTGCACAGACAAACACCCGTTGTTGAAAGCCCGAACACACTTTTGTAAAACATAGATTCTTTTTCCCTACATGTTGCTGTTTTTCTGTCTTTGAGGACGTTCGTGCTGTCGGTGTAGCAGCTTTATCGATTAGTAGAGCGCTTGTATAAACGATGCCGTATCGTTCATCAAGGCATCCCGGCGACGGGTCTTGGACAGCCCCACCTACGTACAGTCATAGACAAAAGAAACGCCAACACAAAAAAATTAACCAGAACACACACAAAGTGCGATTTTTTTTTCATTAAAGTGAAACTGTCATGTGGCTTTATTAGAGTAATAAATATTGAAAATGCGTCTATCCAAATCTACCACTAGCGAACCAACATTTTATCACATTCTTTGCTTTTGCGTGTTCTGGTTCATATTTTCGTGTTCATGAATGTACCTTTGATATTTAAACTGCAGTTGCCCTCAGCTGCGACTGGCGGACCGAGCGTTATTACGTCGATAAGTAGCTCAGCCGAACTGACCGCAGATTGCGACAGGTAAATACATTTCAACTGCCATTGGCGTTGACTCATCGAAACCTCCCCTACCCTTGATATCTGAGGCGCCAGGAATGATAACGTTCAGGCTTTCGTGATATTTCTAGTCCAAACAATGAGCACCAAGTCAACCCCCAACGTTATCTCTCTGTGTTTCCGGCTTCCTCCTCTCCTAGATTAAACTTATGAGCTACTGAATCTTTTCCAACTATCTCTTTTTTCTTTTGCCGGAGCTAAAACTGTACCAGTTATAGAACATATAACGTTATTGCAGCGCTTTATGCGTGCCGCACCGAAATAAACATTCTCGTCCACACATGTTTTGATGCCGGTTTAGATTTGCAGAAACACTCGAAAATGGCCAATACACTGCCAGGTGTCATGTTTTAATGGTCGAGTTGACCCGCTTGGTGGGCTGCCTATGATGAGCCCACTCTTCGTGTGTATGGGTTCCGGAATCTAGGACCTAAAAAATTGGAGTGAATGCCGTCCTTTTTTCAAGCAATATAATGACATGTTATGAGTTATGCATACCTACAGATGCACGCACGCGCACACACACACACAGATATATATATATAAATATATATATATATATATATATATATATATATATATATATATATATATATATATATATATATATATATATATATATATATATATATATGTTGTTAGCGTGTGTGAGCGCATTCAACATTAATGGGCATTTGTTTAGCTGTAAAACACCTATATGCTGTGGCCAATTGCCGTCAGTTGGTGGGGACAATGTGTCATCTGTGCATACAATTATAATCATCATCTGTACATAATCATCATCATGAGTGGCCTGTTCTGTTGAGTCACCGACGGGCTGATTAAACCACGAGCACTGGTACTGCTGCTGACTTGTGTGGGGTCTTACAATATAACATAAAGGTAGGCCAGCAGTCAAGAACGTCAAGAAAGACAAAGGGGGTGGAATTCACCAATTTATCGTGTTGAAATACGTTTATTTCGGAAACGAAATAAAAAAGTGGACAAAAACGAGAAAAACAAGCTCCCCGGCTGGGACCTGAACCCATGACCATGGCTGGTCGACCACTCTTGACATGTCGTAAACACTCGAGTCGCGGCCCGGGGGTTAAAAAGAAGGTCCCCTTCACCCCGAGTAGTCCGAGTGGCGCTGGCTACCACCCCCAAGCACAGGAAACAAAAATACCTTAACATAAATACCCCAGAAAGTGTAGGGGAAAATCGCCCCGCCGGTAGCGTAGTGGTTATCGCACCAGACCGGTATTCTGGAGGTCGTGGGTTCGGATCCCACCTGGCGGGTGCTTTTTCCCCACTTTCTTTCTTTCCAAATTCTTTATCTGTTTCAATGACCTACCACATTCCTCCCTTTGCTTTCCGAGGTTTTCTTGACTGCCAACTCTTATTTCTGTCTTATTTTCAACGAGCCCCTCATTTCCTATTCTGATTCGCGACATGCATAGCGAGGGCCTCTGTTCTGGCAGTCTTGGTGCCATAGGAATCTTAAGAGGGTTCAACGCTGGTCGACCACTCTTGACATGTCGTAGACACTCGAGTCACAGCCCGGGGGTTAAAAAGAAGGTCCCCTTCACCCCGAGTAGTCCGAGTAGCGATGGCTACCACCCCCCAAGCACAGGAAACAAAAATACCTTAACATAAATACCCCAGAAAGTTAAGGGGAAAATCACCCCGCTGGTAGCGTAGTGGTTATCGCACCACACCGGTATTCTGGAGGTCGTGGGTTCGGATCCCACCTGGCGGGCATTTTTTCTCCACTTTCTTTCTTTCCAAATTCTTTATCTGTTTCAATGACCTACCACATCCCCCCCCCCCCCCTTTGCTTTCCGAGGTTTTCTTGACTGCCAACTTTTATTTCTGTCTTATTTTCAACGCCGCGGTTGCTCAGTGGCTAAGGCGTTGTGCTGCTGTGCACAAGGACGCGGGTTCGATTCCCGGCCGCGGCCACCGCTTGTCTGATGGAGGCAAAAAGCAAAAACGCCCGTCAGTACGAGATTTCGGCGCCGGTTAAAGATCCCCAGGTGGTATTGTGCCACCGTCCTCGTCTTCTTTTTTTTTTTTTTTTTTTGCGCTATACCCCCCATTCAGTATGTACCAACTAGCCCAACAGCATGTTTTATTGAACTACCCTTCGGGTTGTTGCTCATGCAATGGCTGGAGGCGGCAAAAAAGAGCAAGAATTACTGGTGTGGGAACTCGGCGTGGAATAATTTAAAACAATGTGGTAGGCCCTGTCTTTTCTGTCTTCTCGCAGAAACACACTTCCTCAAAAATATTGGTGTGTTAGATGCCACGAAGCTACTCCACACCGTATATTGCGGGCCGGCAAAACCGTTTAGGCCACCTGGTAATTTTTAACGTGCGTCAGAATCTCGCCGCATCGAAGTTTTCGTTTTTCGTCTACATCACAAAAACGGCAGTGCGGTGTAGTGATCCAACCCGCATCCTTGTGATCAGCAGCCAACGGCCCAGCCACCAAGCGGATCTCGGGGGTCCCACTTGTTAACTATTTATTCTTTACACTATGCGACCTATTTAAAGAACTTTATTAAATGCAACACGTATGCGCACTTCGGGTATGGGCCTTCACATTTGAGCAGTGCAGCAATCTTGCGGCCCGATTGCCCTTACACAGCCGCATCGAGGGAAGACCAAAGTGGATGTTTCATATCGCCTGCAGGCTGCTGACAAGGCGACATTTCATTTGCTCGGCCTTGCATTCTTCTCGCGCTAGCATACCATTGCAATATTGGTTCGCATACGCTTTCTACTGTTGTAACGACGAAGGTAGCGTTGGTACTGTCGACAGATGTAAAGGGAAAGTGCGTGAGAACTTACGAAATTGATGGTGCGAAAGAGAAAAGCAGCGAATGGCGTTGACCGGGCATTTTCATAGCGGATGGTCGAACCGTTTCGTCGTGGATCGGTAACCCTTATTTATTTTTCCCGGAGAGAGAGAGAGAGAGAGAGAGAGAGAGAGAGAGAGAGAGAGAGAGAGAGAGAGAGAGAGAGAGAGAGAGAGAGAGAGAGAGAGAGAGAGAGAGAGAGAGAGAGAGAGAGTAAAAAGGGGTGCAATAAATAATAAACATAACTTTACATCAACGTTTCGGACGGGGACGACCCCCGTCCGGAACGTCGATGTAAAGTTATGTTTTCGAAGTAATGTAATACCTTCACGGAGAACAGAGACACACATGGTCCCTAAATTTCTAGGGCATCGTTTACATACGCTCCGTCTCCAGCCCACTCACCCACGCGCGAGTCAATTTCATCGTTTTGAAACGCAATACATTTTGCCGCTTAACAATTTGCGAGGCTTTCCCCGGGCGATGCTCCTTTTTTTTTTCTTTTTTTTGCGTGCCCCCGTGGTCTAATAACGTGGCAGACGTGAAAGGCCCAATTGTGTAGCGGCAGCGCGCGCTCTGGCTTGAATGGAAGCGGATTGAAACAGCGGGGGGGGTTAAAAAAAATAGTCCGAAAAATGAAAGTAGGCCGGGCGTAATGCACATGTGCACTGGCGGTCGGGGAGGAAGCGCAACGGCGGCGATAATGTTATATAAAAAGAAGAAGGAAACTAAAGCGGGAAGGGGCAGGGCGTTCGAGGAGAGGAGGATAACCAGCGCCACCTAGAGGGCGCCAGCCACCCCTCCGCCCCGCCACCATTCATGCGCCTTCCCTCTCTTCCTCCATCCTCTCGTGATCCCGTATCTCGCCCTCTCCAGGGCTTGCGTCAGAGTTCGGGCTCGCGTTACTAACAGCAGCGCTGCCTGAAAGTGCCGGGGGCCTTTGCCCACTGCTACGACGAGCTCATTGTGTCGCGATCGCCACATTCAGCCGGGACTCCAAAGTGATGTTTCCTGCGCCTTCTCTCTCTGCTTGTTTCTACTTTCTCAGCGCGAGCGTGCGTGGATGGATGGACGGCTGGATGGATGGTGAACGGCCCCTCGGGATAACCACCGCCCTGCCCTGCGCCCGCCTGCATCGAGCCGGACGGCATGAGACGCCGACGAAGATGAGGTCGTGGTGGACGCTCACAACGGGTTCGTATGAGTAGAATTGCTACGCCTTTTGTTATTTCATCCAAAACGCTTAGGATCGCTGTAGTTTTGCGAAAGCATTGCATATTAGGTGTGTTGAGGTGAAAGAGGTCACGGTTTCTGTGAAAAAAAGAAGAGCGGGCTACCTAAATAATGATGAAAATTGATGTATTAATGCTTTATTAATTCAAGAAGGCAGACATGGCGGGCTTTTTTGTAACTTCGGATTCGCTGAGTTATATAACGCTTATATCATGCGTCTTAGTACTCCTAGATAATATTAAATTTTTGTTCCACTCGCCGCGGATGGCCTGATATGTTTCGTGAGTGCAGTGTTAGTTCTTTCAAAGCTGATTACCGCGAAAGACAATACTCAGTTGGCAAGTTACAATAGAAGCCACTTTGTAAACGTTGAAATGCAAAAACTCACCAGCGCCAACCCCGAGATCGTAACATTGTGTTTTTCTTTTTGGCAAATAACAACGATGAAAGCGAGTCATAATGGAAACCCTCGGCCTTTGGGCGCAAATTAATACCCGCCGAACTAGCCCGGCTATGTCGCCATTGCACAAGTCTCGGTCCTTAAGCTCTCGTCTTGCCGTGAAGACGCTCTTTCTTCAAGATTTTATCGAACGTCGAGCAATCAAGCTCCACTCGATAGTGAAACTAAAGAATGTGCATCTACGATCGATATTGAAGATGGTCATCGTCGTGTCGCAATGATTATTGAGGCAATATTCTGCACAATTTGCCGCAAGACGGCATTACGCAGGCAAGCAATGCAGCAAAACTAACCCTGCAATTCCATTCATTCTCTTATCGTGTGCACAGGCGCTAAGCTTACACTGAGATCCATGACTTCCGTCAAAACTGCACTGATAAAAAGTAAAAGTGCAAATCACGAAGAAAAAAAAATCCCCGAGAGCGAAAGGTGATGACGACAGATTTGTAGACATGCATGGCAAACAGCGGTCGTGATTGTTGTCGTTGAACACGACATCAAAGAAGTCTTACACGGCCTTCTATAGCGTTAAAGAAAACATGAATATATATATATATATATATTGAGAGACAAGGGCTAGGAACGGCGTTTACTGAGGCGTTCGAGCCGCAAGCACCGCAGAACACACGATGATGATGATCATGTCCGTAGAAGATGATGGAACAGTACCGCATGGCTGGTGCTGATGAGTATGTACAGATGAAGACGAGGTGCGGGAATTGTCCTCTGGAGTTCTCCACCTCCGGGAGTGTGGTCGCGAATGCTCACAATATATATATATATATATATATATATATATATATATATATATATATATATATATATATATATATATATATATATATTGTGCTGTAAGTTCGGGGTGCCAGTGGATGTTATCAAGAAGGGCGGAGAATATGTCCCGGTGGGCGACATTGTCTATCAAATATCAGTTAGATAAACAGCTTAAACAGCCGCATTTTGTGAGTTGACTGTCTGATATACTAAAAATATTGTTAGGATGTTGGGACTTATCATATTGGCTATAGATAGAGAGTACTGGCAACTCATCAGTCACGGAGTCGTTTTGCTGCATTCAGTCATGCAGCGAGCCTTTACACACAAGACCGTTTATAACACATGGTCCAAGCTCAGTTCGATTTATAATTAGTTGGCACTAGCGGTTCATTAGGCGTTGCTTCCTCGTTTTTAAACAATCCTTGTTTTTGTGTAAATAATAAAGTAATTCCGACTGCGATTATTGGTCAAAAACGGCGAATAAAAACGCAATTGGCGAGGGTGTGTGTGTGAAAGGGGGGGGGGGGCAATGAATAACTGCGAAATGAATAAGTACAAACTATCCCCCATATTCGCGTTGCTGAAATGATATATTGTGAGAACGGAGATAAAGTCGCTAACAATGTACGCCTGCTGTTAAGGCAAAAATGAAGTACCCTGCTAAACAACTGTGCAGCTAGAATTTCCAAATAAGCACCAGCACTCAACAAAACAAAGGCGCAGTTACACGATCCAACAAGTGGTGTGTTACCGCCGAATAACAGCAAAATCACGATTCATATAAACGGCGGACGACATTTTAGCATGCATTTAACTTGCTCCATGCCGACGATAACGCAGCCTAAATGCAGCGGTGGATCAGGAATTTCGCGTTCAGGTACCACATGCGCCGCCGAACAGCAAGCAAGTGGTGGAGGATGGCCGCTGCTTGTAGGGCGGAAATTGCGGCAGGCGCGCCGGCGCCCACATTGCGAGCGGCGGATTTAGCCTCATTGCGCTCAATGAGAGCCGCTGTGCCGGCCTTGGACTCGTTGCCGTCTCGCGAAGCAGGGCGTTCGCTGACTCGTCTCCCGCCGCACATACGTGCACAGTTGACATGTGCGCGCTATCGCCGCACTGCGCGATGCCGGGGAGTTTTATTATTTCCTTTTTATTCGCAATTTCCGCCATGGTACATCGGCATGTCCTTCTGCACAGATATCAAGAAAGAATAATGATAGTAATGAGACATTGTTGGGAGCTCTCAGAGGAGCCCTGCCAGACGATATTTCACGGCTTTTTTCGTGGGCTTTTCCATAGTTTAACGAGTGAAAATGAAAGAGCGAACGAATCCTGGACCAGGACGAATTTTTTCTTCAACTACGAAGTTTCTGAGAAAGCTCTATAGCTTTCCTTTGTGGCTGTACTTCTGATTTACAGGTGGATGTCAAATGTTCCCCTCGAAGAACCTTAATCAACGTTGGGGATTTCCCCTAAACTAGTCGGATGAAGAATGACCGTGTTTAAATGTTCGTCAACCTTCAGGCTACCGGCTGTATCACCGTACGAACAAGGGAGGAAAAAGAAAATGTAATCAATATTGGACATTTATTTAGGCGGTTAGGGAAACGCTCGTCGATACTTTACTACGAACGTTAATTCTCACACGGTGCGCAGAATAGAAAGCTGATGCTCAGGCTAACATTGGGAGCACGACCCAGCGCTGCGAAAATTGCCTGGTACATTTTAAAGCCCAAACGTTTTTTTGTTTGTTTGTTTGTTTGTTTGTTTGTTTGTTTGTTTTCTCAAGGCCCCATCCAGTTTCAGCGCGCTGAGAAAAACTGAAAGGCCTTCTTCAAGAATGTCCTTCTCGCAATGATAGTGTGTCTATATCTCTACAGCATTCAATTCAGTCAGTGTAAGCTCGGCATCCGCTCAATGACGGGTGGGGAAAACTCTGAATGAATGAATGAATGAATGAATGAATATATGAATGAATGAATGAATGAATGAATGAATGAATGAATGAATGAATTAATAGAAAAATTGAAGCCCCTTTTCTCAAGAGAAAGCTGGTTAAAACGCGAAGCTGCTTCGATCGTGTCGGAATGGCGCGTAATAAAGAAAAAAAAAAGTGTCGGAACGGCGTAATGGGATAGACGTCGGCTTCATAACGCGAGGGACGCAGGTTCGATTCCTATTCCAAGAAGCGGTGTTTTTTTTTTTTTTTCAAGGCGCTTGATGTGCCTTCTCTTATCATAATCATCGTTTTGTGAAACGCATTGTGTAAAGGTGGCTTTTTTGTACCGTGTCTTGGCGCGACGTCGAACGCCATCATTGAGGCGTAGAAAGCTTCGCTTTAATAAATGAATGGACTTTATGCAACAAGGGAGGTCCGAGTTTCTGTGGGTGACGAAGTTCGGGACAGGGATAAGGATGGCGGCACCCACGTGCCTACTAACTCTGATAGTGCATTTCATAGAGTTTCATACTAATATATACTAGAGGAAAATGTGGCACTGCAATTGCGGCCGTCGTGGGCGCCGCCATTGTAGCTAGCGTCGTTCCTCGCCTACTCGGGTTGGTTAGTCCCATGGCTTCTTTTTTGACTCGAAGCCAAAATTAGCAAAAAAGGGCAACATTTCTTTTTTTTATTATTTTTAAGCTTGTAATTATTCAGTCTCAAGTAAAATTTTAGAGCTTCATATTTATGATAACAAAACAAATTTGATAAACCTTCTACAGTAATATTGTTGCTTCTTGCAGCCAGAGGCAACTTCTCAGCCTGTTCATGAGCCATGCCAAGGACAAGTGGAACGTGCCTGCCCGGTACATGACAGAACGATCGCTGAAGCGCGGCTCCCCTAGACGGTGGCGAGATTTCCCTCTGGTATATATTAGTATGAAACTTTATGGCGTACTTATCCTGAACACAGCGAGAGAAAAAAGTATTTGTTTGTTAGCTAACCCCGTTAGCAGCTTCAAAATGACGAAGTTCGGTCATGCACAGGGGAAAATATGAAATCGCGTATGGCTAATGTAGGCAGGCAGACATTGTAAATATCCCCCGCATAGCGTAGATTGGACTGGATCAACGGCTGTTTTATGTGCTCGCTTTTGCGCCGTTTCTAGCGATAACCAAGAGGGAGCGCTAAGAGGGAACCCATTCCTACTGTGCACCATAGACTTTCATACTAATATACACTAGAGGGAAATCTGGCGCCACTGTCTACGGGAACCGCGCTTCGGCGAGCGTTCCGTCGTGTACCGGGCAGGCACGTTCCACTTGTCCTTGGCATGTCTCATGAACAGGCTGAAAAGTTGGCTCTGGCTGCAAGAAGCAACAATATTACTGTAGAAGGTTTATCAAATTTGTTTTGTTATTATAAAATTGAGCCTCCAGAAAGATTAATTCCTCAGTGATTATGTAGAAGCTTCATGCACGATGAACAAGAAAAAAATGTTACCCTTTTTTGTTGATTTTGGATTCGAGACAAAAAAGAAGCCATATATGGCTATCTAAGCCAAGTGGGCGAGGAACGCCGCTAGCGGCAATGGCGCCGCCCACGGCGGCCCGCGACTGCAGCGACAGATTTCCCTCTAGTATATATTAGTATGAAACTCTATGCTGTGCGCGGTCTCAATATGGTCACGCATTTTCTACTGCTCACAAGCCGACGAGGCAATTTTTACATAGGAGTGCATACATTGAGAAATTTTTAGAAAAAAACACGCCTGCGACGTCTTGTTACGATATCACGTAGATTTGATTGATTGATTGTGGGGTTTAACGCGCCGACGCAACGCAGGCGATGAGGCGCGCCGTAGTGGAGGGCTCCGGATTAATTTTGACCACCTGGGGATCTTTATCGTGCGCCGAAATCTCGTACACACGGGCGTTTTCGCTTTTCGCCTCCATCAGAAAAGCGGCCGCCGCGGCCGGGAATCGAACCCGCGACCTCGTGCTCAGCAGCGCAACGCCTTAGCCACTGAGCCACCGCGGCGGGTTACGATATCACGTAGTTGAGGGGCATGAATGAGGGGTATATTGTTGTAACGTATACAAAATTTTATGTAGCTGTCGTGAGTACACGTAACAGTTGCACGAGATTATCGTTGTATTGTTCCAAAAAAGTTCGAGGCGTGTGATTTCATCAGTATTTAAGAATATTCGCTGACGTTCCGCACTAAGTACGAAACACCGCAAAGGGATGTGTGTATCATTTGTTCCAATCCAATAAGTCTACTTTTGAGCGAACATATTTGTCTACATACACATTAGTGTATCTGTTTGGCTACCGCCAGTTTATCCCCTCCGAGGGCAGTGTAGACAGCCGTTTACTACGCGTCCTTGCGTTTTCTAATCAGCGCTCGTGGCATGGTGGTTTGCTTGTGGTCTTAGGACAGCGTCCTTGGCGACTGTCCGGCTTCAGTTATCTGCCACGCACCCACGTCCTTGCTTATTGTTGCCACGGACCTTATTGTTGCAGCCTATCTCTTTGTTTCGCGGATCAACCGATACCGTATCACTGATAATCTGATACCTCCTCTTTCACACCAGCACGAAGGCACAATCTCAGATCGTTAAAGCATCTAATAAAAGTATTATCACCCAATCATTATATAATTGTGTTTGCTCATTTCATCATTTCAAGTCTGTTTTTGTTCACATTTTTAATTGTGGGTGATGCGTACGGCTTTTTAATGCGAAAGCATCAGTTAACTTCATTTATTTCGGGGCCAGAAAAATGTACGTAGAGAAATGAAAAGAAAGCCCCAACCCATTCCCACTACTGTATAACTATGCTGGCGGAAAATCCGGTGTCTATGGCACACAAATT
The DNA here is from genome assembly GCF_048455015.1 of Haemaphysalis longicornis. Taxonomy (NCBI): domain Eukaryota; kingdom Metazoa; phylum Arthropoda; class Arachnida; order Ixodida; family Ixodidae; genus Haemaphysalis; species Haemaphysalis longicornis. Next base: position 53,784,500 of record NW_027526361.1, on the reverse strand, counting down.
ATGTCCGGTGGTACACAAGACAGCTGAACTAGGGCATACAAAATATGGCCGTCTGGTCAAAGGCTCGGTGCTTCCATCTTCTTCCGTCTTCGGTCAAAGGCGACGTTTTGGACGGTGTCTTTCCCGCCCAGGCACGTGCGCATGCCCGGCGGTCGCCCTTTTATGCGTGCAAAGGGCGGAAAGGCGTGCACGCGCGGGCGGGCTTCCCGCACTCAGCGACATTCAAGGGCCAATGCAGGGCTGCGGGGTGAAACACACAGGGTGGGGCCTGCCACGTGGCGCAACATCACACGCGCATGCTGGTAACACAATCAGTATTAGGCGAATTGTAAGTTATGTCCACGCCGAATGTCATCTTTGCTTGACGATGCGAATGCTGGTATTTGCTGGGTAATGATAACGGAAAGAAGAAAAGGACACAAAATGGTAAAAATGAGGATAATGATGAAAAGACACGTGCACATTACGCATTTGGACACTTATGCTTTCGCAGTAACTATGTCATAAGTTCTTATAAGTACAATCACTACATCATAATTTCTTCGACGGCCTAGTAATTTTGGGGGCGAAGCCCCTTAGGCGCCCCGGCTGTCGGCGTCCCATGTCGTCGTCGTAAACGTCGCCTCATGTAGTCACGGTGCTAAAACACCGAGACACTCGTTTACGCCTCGCGCTGTAACGCTTCGTGCTTCAAAAACACTAGACTTTTACAGCAAAGCTGTATACCTCTACCACCCAACGGTTTCATCTCCGTTGGCAAAAACGCCAAGGCGCCGAGGACACACTTATACACTGCAAGCTTCGCCCCTCCCCAGGTTTCGCGTCAGTGGAGATGGGCCGGGATTTTTTTAAATGAAATGAAATAAGTTCTTCACATCGCATTCTTGTCAGCGTACGCTTAATGAGCCTCCAGCGTATTATATCGTGCAACGCTCGTATGCGTAACCTCCGCTCAACAAAAGCGTCTTATCAGCTGCGCACATGTCCGGTATGCGTCAGTAGTTGCCGACAATCAGTTCGTTAGAAAGGCCGTCTGGAATCCCTGAGAGACCATTATGGAACCGTTATCTTGGGTTGACACGATAAGAAACTTGCTACGTGTCCTTTTTGTCGATTGTCGACGGTGATTCGTAACGCATGCCTAAAAACGGAATTGGTAGATTAAATGAATGACTCAATGATGTTTCATCTACACTTAATACCACACGTATCGAGCACTCTAGGTCAGCTAACTGTATTGTAGCGTTTTTTTTAATTAACCGAACTATGAAACCGTAAGCCAGGCTTGCTTTCTATCTCCTGTGCCAACAAACAAACAGAATCACCTTCTTTCCAAGCGTTGTTGGGCTTGTCAATCCTGGGTCCCAATTTCTCCATTTCTCATTTAGGTAGTATTGAAGTATTCACGTCTCAGTAACGACTTACAGGGAAGCCGCGGTTCCAGCTACTGCGGTAACGCGGAAACGTACAGACTGCGCTAGCAAATCACAGTTTGGCTCTTTCATCTGCTCTCCTGACCTTCCGTATGTATCATAAAAAGAGTAATGAAGAGCATAATACGAATTTTGCACCACCATCCCTCCGCTAACACACAGAATGCGTGCCTAAGCTACCTATTATTCCGGCTCTGTGTCACCAACCGTTTTATAAAAAATTCGTGTTCCCATATTTTTGTATATACGGAACGTTGCCGAAAGATATATTCGTTAATCATCGGTAATTTAGTGTTACCAAAACTCAAAGCGAATAAACAGTGTTGTTACTTTCTCGTTTTCGTTATTCTCCAACGAACCAAGGCAGTAAACTACATAAAAACTGTAAAAAATTTAATCATCAAAGTTGGTAAGCGAGTTTCTAAAGCTGGCTAGTGTACTCCAATGTAAAATTTTTCATTGGGTGAGAGAGAGGGAATGAGCGTTTCATCAAGCAAACTGCGGTCGTCGAATTTTTTGATATTTACAGCCTAGTCGCTACATGCGCGGATGAAGGCGACCAACGCAAGCGCGGTGGGTACCAGATCATAAGAGCAGAACCGCCCCCTCTTTCTCTTATATGCATCTTCACACGGTCCATACAGTACAGTTTAGTCTCGCGGATATTGTACAACGCTGCATACGCGCAAAATTCTCGCCTCGCCGCTCATGCGTGCTTTCTCCTTCCAACTTCGCGCTCTTCTACACTAGCGAACAGTTACTAGCACGTAAGTTATGGCCTCTCTGACGTTGGTCCGCCGTTCTGCCTTCTCGGATTCCGCTGTGTCGACGCCCCGCGATTTTCTTTTTCATTTTTTTATCGTCAATAAAAATCTGCTTGCATAACTGTCGAGCAGACCATCAACATTCCACGCTCTTTGAGCCTAGAAAAGCACTCCACTCATTTTTTTACCAACAGCGAGTTCTACCTACTTACGTCTATTTTTTTAGCGTTCAGACAGAGCGAACCGGCGTTCGTTCGTAAAAAACCAGTGGCAACTTTTTTTTTTTTTTTTTCTGAAATGAAGGAATTTTAGTGAGGTTGCGTTTGACGTTGCCTACTCAACGGGGTTGGTGTTTTATTCCGCGTTTCCATGAACCTTTCCCACGACCTTAATCTGCAAATGCGCTTGTGGACACCGCCATTACTTTTGGTGGCTTGCTTATACTGGAGTCACCGCTTCTGACGAATGCGAGACATGCCGGGCCCAACTGTGAACAGATACTGCGGCCGCTGCAAAAGCGCTAAATCATCTGTCGGCCAATCAGTGGCATTGGGAAACGTATTACACTTGACCAAGAACGCACTCAAAGCGCGACCTTAATTTGTGGATGGAATTAAAGAAATTCGCGCCAATCCACCCTGTGAAGGTGGTTGGAAAGCGAAGCTGTAAACAAAACCCACGGCGATTACACATGCAACGTCAGTTGAATTCACACACGTGGCTCTACAAAGAGTGAAACCAGAGGGAAGTGAAATGCACTTAACCGCACCTTCTGTTACTTCAAAGAGATATTTTGTTTTGTTATGGGTAAATCGATACATGATTCATGACCGGCGGCTGGTTGAGTTGTGTTGGGGAAGCATAAATGGAAACTCTTTTGTTATAAAAATAAAGGAAGCTCAAACTCGGTGTTAGGCGATCTCAACTCTCCTCCGTCTCTGCCGCCTTCGATGGAGGAGAACGAGATCGGCGGCAGAGACAGAGGAGAAGTGAGATTCCATGCGTTGGTGTGAGCTTCCTTCAATTTTTGTAACTCCTACCACACGGCCGCTACACGTGCCGTGAACGGAGCGCACAACGGTGCGAGAGGTCGCGTGACGCTATGACATGGCTTGCCGCGAAAGTGCAGGGGGTAAACCTGCAGACGTGCTCCATGAGTGCACCATCCGTCGCCACCGTCTCATAGTGGACTCGTAGCTCAATCGGTAAGAGAACGGGCTCTTGCTCCGTTTCTCTATTCGTCCCAAATTCGATTCCTGGCGGTGCCAGTAACTTCTTTTACTTGTTCGCTGGAGTTTTCTGTTGACACCAACGGTCGCGAAAGAACCCTTCGGGGTAGAGGTAAAAAAAGCTTCGCTTTAAAAGTGGGAGCGCAATGTACCTGCAAAGCTATCACCATGGACGCGCCCCGTGATTAGCAATATTGGACAATGGCGTCACCGATAACCGTAGTCGAAAGAGCAGCCCCCAACTGTGCTTTCCGTACTCGCCGCTACTAACGCTTTTCTTGGCGCGCGAAAGGTTCATTTAAGCTTTATAAAGAAACAGTTCGAGCTTATCCGACCGACGCACTCGCCCGTCTGGCAAGGAGAAGCGCTTATCCCAGCGCGGTTCCCAGCCCACGGCTTCTGCGCCCTCTCTCTGGATTTCGTCTGTCCGCACCCGCGTCGTTAACACCCGTCTTCTTGCTTGTGTTCAGTCCTCTTCTTTCACGGGCTTTCTCTCCACACGGCGTCGGCCATATGTATAAGCAAGCGAGCGCGTTAATTCCTCAAGATTCTTTCGTCCGCGCCGTCGCCGCAATCCTCTTCCTCCGCTTGTTTTTCGCAAGAGTATTTCCCCTTTCTTTTTCAACCACACATGTTTTTCTTTTATCATTGCCACGCCAGTGTTCCAGCGCTGTTCTTCGTCTCTTGATTTTTTTTTAAGAAAAATGTTTTCCTATCGCTCAAACTTCCTCTAGAATTTTGCTCTGTTATTTTTTTTTCTTTCCGCTGCGTCTATCTGCCGCTTCATGCATCGCGCGCGCATTGCGCCAGCGCTGCTGCAGGCTGGCTGCTGCTCCTCCTAAAGGGTCGCGTTTCCTGCAGCAGCAGCAGCTCAGTCGCAAGCCCTCTGCGTAAAGTGATAGGGCATGCCAGCCCCAGTTATCTTCTGGGAACACACTGCCCCGGTCCCACCACGTCTCACCCGTCTGCGACGCTCCCTCTCGGCCTGAACCGTCCTTTCTCAATTCACGTTTGATTTTCACGTCGCCTTCTCTCGTACATATTACTTTCTCTCGCTTTCCCTCCTTCTCTTGGCGCCTTTTCGTCCTCGATCCCAGCAACACTTCTTTTCGTAGCGGCATTGAGTTCGTCCCTCCCATTTCTGAAGCACGCATTTCAACTTGTCGCGATGCTGCTGCCACCCCCCACCCCCTCCCTTCTCGTAGCCTCTATTTTCCATTCCGGTAATATTTAGGTTTGAAACTTTGCAACTCCTTCTCAGCGTCCGTCCTTCGCCCTCGTATTTTTTGTTCCCCCTCTTACTGGAGCTCTGCTTTATCTGTCACAGCAGCCGGTCCATTATCCGGCGGAAGTGGATATGCGAGGCGAACGGCAGCGCCCGTTAACCGGAAGTTCCCCGTAAAAGCGCGCTCGTTCCGTTCGCCGAGGAATCTTCAACGGCGCTGAATCAACGCGCCTTGGGATGTGCTTGTTAACGCACACTGTCGCCGCGTTAATTGGGCGCAGGTCGTTACCCGGCGGGGGCCTCTTCCGCTTCGGTGCGGCACAAGGTCGCGGGTTCGATTCTGCAGCGCGGCTACTGCATTTTCTGGTGAACGCGAGAGCAATTCCAAGCAGGGTTTTCGGTTGCGCGCATGCACGCGAAAATACCCAGCAAGCAGCGTTCTGGTGCGTGGCCGCGTTCAACAGGTTAATCGTATGTAAGGAGTGGTTTATATTTCCCGATAAAGGGAAAATTATAAGCAATTGCTTGCACTCAGCCGTGAAGTGGAGCACTCGCGGGTACGAGTACACGATCAGAAGGCAGCAGGCTGTTCCAGCAACGACTCGGCCATAAGTCCTCCTAACTGGCGTTCACCGCTTAATCCCAGCCACCCGAGATTGGTTAAGCGCTTTTAATCTGGACGCCGCATGCAGATTGAATTTCCTTTCTTTCTTTCTTTCTTTCTTTCTTTCTTTCTTTCTTTCTTTCTTTCTTTCTTTACTGACAGAAGCCGCCACTGGTTCATGGCGCTGTAGCACAGCTTTCTTCGTAGGTGACTTCCTTTGCTTAGCGCCGCCATGTTATTGGCTGGGCACGTTCTGATTTGCCCCTTACACTTTGATGACTTCTGACGATTTAATAAAAAGAAGTTTACCACCAAGATTAGAGGAATATCTTACAAATGACGAGCCACTACAAATAGCTTCTCGTTTAGCCGGCGTTAAGGGATCGCAGATGTTGCGGAGACACCAAGGACCGGCTTTCCCTCAATGTGGTCATCGAACTGTGACCTGCGTTATCTACTATGCGCCAAAGGAACCCATCCTATAAGCATACAGCATCATATAAACGAAAAAACATTCACGAGGACGCGGGTTCGATTCCCGGCCGCGGAGGCCGCATTTTTGGTGGAGGCGAAAAGCAAAAACGCCTGTGTGTTCGAGATTTAGGCGCACGTTAAAGATCCCCAGGTGGTCAATATTAATCCGGAGCCTTCCACTACGGCGCGCCTCATCGCCTGCGTTTCGTCGGCGCGTTAAACCTCATAATCAATCAACAAAAAATATTGGAGAGAACCTCCTAAGGTTCCTCAGGGGATTCGAAGCATGTGATTAATCAATCACGCAAACACACCTTACGTTAGTTAGCGTCATCAAAAAACACGAGTGTGTGTTTTATATGACTAGAATTATTTTATTTTCACAAACTTCCTTGGACCTAAAATGGCTGAGCACGCGCGGACAAGTATAATATAGTCAAACGACCTTAGCTGCCCAAACCGCTGATCGGTGTGACACTAGCTAGCAGCATCGATGCGGAATAGCGTGGCCTGGGACCAGTCATCGGCTCGCTCGTGCGTGCAGGGGCAGCGCTCGGCCGCTTCTCCTTTTTTCCCTCAATAAAACGTTGACCGGGCGGACTTCATCGAATCTGTGCGGTTTCAACCACGCAAATCTAGTTTTTTGCGCCACTCCAGTCGACAGCGGGAGACAGCGCCTCTTTTTCTAATCTTTCCTTTTACAGCGAAGCTTTCTCCGGCAGTAACCAGCAGATTACCTCTGACCACAAAGCGATGTAGACAAGCATCGCACGCGAGCGTAGCGCCACCTTGCGGGGCCCACTCAAATCACCGGGATCGTAAAACTGTGCGCAAACGCTTCAGCGTATGAAAAAAAAAAAAAAAAGTCATAAAAAAGTAAAATAAAGTCCCTAGTACCTTCATAGTTTGATAAAAGACGGCTTATATTGCCCCTGATAAAGTGCATTCCCACCAATGCATTTGTATTTAGAGATGAAGCCTATTTCAAGGGGATCGGTGTAAACTTGGTCTTTGTAAGCTGGCTTTTTCACATTATGTGGTGCACAGTGAAGCACGGCCAACTACGGAGTGAGTATGATAACAGAAAACGGCTCTAAATCTTGTTTTATCAAAAGTATCCAGAAACAAATTGTTAAAAAATTAGCCGCTAAGACGACTCTACCATTACGTCAATTTACTTATTATAATTAGTTATCTCACAGGGAAGTTGTAAAGGTTAAAAAATCCCTGTCGGCTGTGAATACGTAGTCATCTAGGGAGGGTGTATGGTTACTGAAAACGGCTGTAACTGTTGTCTTACCGGAACTATCTGGAGACCAACTGTACCATAATTAGTCACTAAGGCGACTTCAACTTTACGAACCACTGCTTTGCAGGCCACGTTTCTTAACAAAGTTAAAGGCACTGAATTCTTTTATCGTTTTATCCTCCTGTTGATCAACGCAGTTTATTATTACTTCTACCAACGTGCGTTTTCAACTAAAAGAATGGCGCTACTGTCGGTTATATCCTTTTGTTTTTGCCCCTAATATCGCTAAGGCTTTTTTTGCGCTGAAAAATGTTGACGTGTATGAGCCCTTTCACCGGTTTCAGTAGTTTAAAAAAGTCTCACCCATATGTAATTCTTGTTCATGCCTTTTGTTACAGCAGTTACTTTTTTTTTTTTTTTTTTCAAATGATACACAGCCCACCTGGAGTTAAAAACGGCTTCGGACGAGCGACGCCAAAAAAATCGACGCCAAAAATGTACTCCAAAAACGACAAGGGTGCGCTAACGTACTCTTTGTGAAAGTTCTTTTTTAAATAATGGTTTCATTCCGCTCTTAACGTTAAACCTAATGTTCTCGGCACCGTAAAGCCGGCGAACCTGAGCGACTTAAATAAGGAGCTGAGGCTTATGGCCATTATATTCTGTGATAACTCGCCCTCGCTTCCATCCTCGCCATCGCAGCTTGTGTCACGTATACGCTGACCTGTTCTACTTCCTGGCGTGAGTAACGAGGAGAGCGACGAGATAAGACGAGAAAGGCTTCAGTTTAGCGCTGTGTTCCGGTAATCTGCTGAGACCCACCTTTTTACCGTCAGTGTAAGCCTGCGTGCTCGTGCTCTGCTCCGACTATACCGTTCTTTGAGCACCCGTATAATGCTTAAAGAGGCGCGCACGCAGAAGAACCCGTTATTATACGTTTCGAATCGCCCCCTGTTTACTCGCGCGTTGCTCGCGCAACGACGAGTTTACCAAAATAATCCCCGCAAGGAAATAACGGGACGGCAAAAGCGACGGCATCCGCATCAGACAGCATACGCTAACACCTCAAGTAAATGAACAGGGTTGCTTCCTAAAGTGTCTCTCTGTGGCCAGGAGTCAAGCCCGCAGTCAAAACTGTTGAAGAAAAGGGCGGCAAGAGAGGCAAATTTTTGTCAAGGCGCCCAGGGGTGTTTACTTAACAGTTTCAATTGGGGCAGTGTGCGTGATGTTATAATGTAGAAACAATTTTTTTCGTAGAAGAAAAAAAAAACGAGCATTATTCCAGTTGTCGTTGTATGTGCCCGAGCTGCAGCTGCGTTATGAGCCGCGCCGTAGTGGATGACCACGGAATAATGTCGACCACCCACCCGGAGTTCTTGCCCTTGCAAATCTCGTAATCGCGGCCAGCTGGTGCTCAAAAGTGCAGCACCGGCGATGGGAA
>NW_027526361.1:53491081-53771081 GCF_048455015.1 Haemaphysalis longicornis | reverse complement strand
CAGACCTTTCCGACTGTTCGGCTTAATGCAGCCACTTAGCGACACCCACGGCCTGAGAAGTGCTGTGTGTTAACGGACCTTCTAGATTCTCATGGTTAGATGTCTACTTATTTCCCTATAGCTTATTTGTTTGTTTTCACAGAGTGTGACATATGTCCGTTTCGCCCAAACAGTCTTTACGTATGTCGAGCTTATAATACTAGTCCCCATAAGGAGGAACATTCCTGGAGCCTCCTTTTCCCTCGTCCACTTCCCCTTGGTACAATGCCAAAACACTGACACCAGGATTAAGGTATGTTATGAAACAGTGTGAATGCGGGTTTAATCAAGTCCGATGTGTCTCGGGGAGCTCCAACGAAACAGCGGGCATCTGAGCGTGCTTTGATACTTCCAAGCTTCGCACCAAGGCCAGCTGGCGCCAACCTTGATGTAGCTTCGGGTGTCGCTTTGCCTTCGGCACTGACTTCCTAAAAACTGAGAGGAACCGATGTGTCACCAGAGAGCAGAGTGCTCTTAGCCCACCCGAACCATGGCGTTATGTGTTTCGTAAGCCAAGGTTTGGGGTAGCGAAAATTCTCAACAGTCGCCAATGTACCTCAGCCGTGTATACATGGGGCCGAACTGCCGTTCGCCTGCCTTGCGTCGCCCAAAACCAACAATTAAAACTATGTTTGCAAAGCCCACCACACCCGGAAGCAGCGTAAGTCCACAACAACAGACGTCAAGACATCTCAGTGTTGTGTAAATAGGTCGTACGCAAAAGAAAGCGGTAACAGACTGTAAAACGAAGAAAAAAGAAGCATGCTGTAGGGTGGAGGAATGCGAGGAGGAATGGGACAGCCGTACGAGGGAGGTGCGAAGGAGCGCATGCGCCATCATATCTTTAACTCCAGGTAGTTTCTGTGGTGCTGCGGTTAAAACGAGTTGTGGGGTGTAGTGTCGGGACAGTTCATTCAATCTTCGCAATGGCGTGCCCGTGTGTCAGCAAGCAGTCATGGTCATGCAGCTGAAGGGAAAAGACTGCACCATATTTGACAGCCGCAAGAAACTGTCGCTTGCGTTGGTTCCCCAGGACGCGCTAAGGCGCAGACATTTTTGTTGTTGTAGAACGGCAACAGTATCGATTACTTATCGAATCACAATACCAACGGAGGAACACCTGTTTGGTTGTGCACCTTCAATTCACTGCTCGGCTTCGTTAACGAGATTGCAACGACGCGTTCAAACACGATCTCCCAACTGTTGTTAACGCGCAGGTATGGTAGGCTGTTCGCGAGAGGTCACTGTCGACTAATGGAGTTCGAAAAGTTAACGCCGCACGCGAAACGAGGTGGTTAGCCCGACGAAGACGAGCCAAAATCGCGAACTGCAGTGCGGCGCGCACGATGAGATTGCTCGTGGCGGGCGTATGTTTGGTAATGACCCACCTCACCCCCGCCGCTCCGTTCCGTCCAACTACTGGCGCACGTATGCGCGCGACAAATTAAACGACGCCTTTTCCCGCGTTCGCGAAAAAGTCCTGGTAGCTAGGAGGGACGAGCTAGAGCCACCGGGATGCTCCTGATGCCGGCTGTCCGCTCATTAGATCCACGGCCGCGGGGTGTGAAAACCCTGTTAGGTCACGTACTTAACACCCTGGAAAGCCATCCGGGCCACTGTTGCAACGGCATCGCGGGAGGTTTCTCGACTCGAGTTGACCCCTCCGCCTCCCAATCGGACAGCGCCTCCTCTTCGTACCCTGGGTACGTGCCGTAAACCTCTCCCCGCTAGCTCGACGGAAAATCCATGCGACCGCAAAAAGGTGACCGCAGTGAGCTTTGCGGGGCGCACTGTGATGGATGAGAGGAAATTGCAGGTCTTCCCGGGGAAGGGGGAGGGCGGGTGTATGTGCGTTGGCTGTGTTGGCGAAGGCAGGGTGACCGCAGCTTGACTGCCGCCTCCCTCCCAGAGCTGTCGCGCACCACCCCACTCTGTCGTCACTTCCGCCACTTCTAACTTCCGGTGTGTCGGCACGCCGTGCTCGAGAGGGGCTTCTTCTGCTGCGAGCCCGTCACCACTTTGGCGGAGCTCGAGGGACACGCTGTTTACTTTGCGCTCGCCGCCGGCGCCGCGCGAGTGATGGTCTGAGAGTTTCTGGCGTGCTTCCCCCGGTGCACTGCATCATCTTTCTCGCTTCCCGTACTGCTTTTTACGATCTGCTTTTGAAAACGCTGCTTTATGTAGTAAATAACGCGTTTTTCTAGTAATATTTCTCCCAACTTTTCCTGTATATAGCTTTATTTCGTGCATGAGTACATAAAATGGTCATTGTTTGCATTCCGCGAACTTTTCTCGATTTTCTTTTTACGCCGCTGATTTTTCCCTTACTGCTGGCGATTTTCGAGGACCAACGTTTGCGTGGCAGGTAAAAATAAAAAGAGCTAAGCTAACAAAAAAAAACTGCTCGGATAACTTTCAGCGATTCTAAAGTTTTTGTGCACGTAATAAAAAAAAAACAATGACCTTCTGTCATAAGTGGAGGGCTATCGAGCTTGGTCGTCATTGGCCATCAAATTTTTTTCCGCTGCCGTCACATGCTCTGAAATAAAATAAACAAATGACCACATTCAATCGATCGCACAGGATGGCGGACAGCGAAAGCATATGGCATGTCAGTTACGGGCACACGGAACACGAGAACGGGGCGTGTCTTCATATACAGACATCCGAACGGGAACACGTGTGCGAAGTTGGCTCAGATTTAATTAACCATGAAGACAACACGTAACCTTAATTTATATGAAAGGTTGGGAAGCTCATACCTCGCTACAATTTCGACGAGAATCGTTAGTGCGATCACTAATCTGTAATTAGTGTCTAAAAGGGTGGCTGGGTGACTCCGTGCCCCTGAGTACGCAGTCGCTAGTCCCGTTTTGGGTGTTATTTTTTCCCTGGTTAAGATAAAATTCCCATATGTTCGTTTGTCCAAGATTCTGGCGCACGTTAAACGAATCTGTGGCGATATAGCACGAAGTTTTACATTGCCCAGATCCCGTGCCCAGTACGAACGGTGTGCCGTAGCCAGTTTAACCTTCTCAATATGCGGATGTCGGTGTTGTTAGCGCGTAATTAACTGGGAACATAGCAGGCGTTAAATTCGTACAGAACACTCAACGGAGAACGACTAAGCAAGCCGCGCGCGTACGTTAAAGAGAATAGGGAGCTTTAGCGTGGCGGCTAGCGTACGCTACGCTATGGTCGGCGGGTAGCGGAACCCGACTGCGCATGCGCGCACTGCCACGGCCAGGGGGCCACCCCCTCAACTGAACGAATGAGCGGGTTCAGCGAGGCGGGCCACTCGCCCCCGCGAAACGAATGCTCTCCTGCCTAGTCGGGTCCCGGTATCCGCCGACCGTAGCGTAGCGTACGCTGGCCGCTGTGCTAAAGCTCCCTAATAGGCAGTTTTAGCATATCGTTGCCGTGTTTGCGTTACCGTTTACCGTGTTACCGGAAGCCGCTGGCGACGGTGAAGCCTGTGCCGGTAAGTTACCGTTCGCGGTAACTCTCGCGCTGCGCAGTCGACTCCCGCAAGCACGGTAAACGGTAACGCAACACGGTAACGATATGCTAAAACTGCCTAATATCGAACGACCCCTCCACGAATACGGTAGGAAACATGCGATACAGCTCCTTCCCGCGCTCACAAGCTTCGTAATCATGCACACAAGTTCGTTTCCTACTCTCCTGTCAGAGGTTCATGAGGCATACACATTTATTGAATTGACATATTTTTTAGGCTTCGTTACTCCGTCACTCGGATTCCGTTGCTGTAAGTTCGACTAACTGATGTGCTCCCGTGCAAAGCTTTGGAGGGATGAGAGCATTAGTTCACACCAGCCATTACCTGACAGGCGTGCAACGGTTAGGCTTGGCAATGCCCCGTCTGCGTTCTGAATGCCCTGTACGCCTAAGGTTACTCTGGTTCGTAAAGCCGTAGTGTAAGCCACTCTGAAGCGAGGATTGTTGCTTTTCACTTACTCAGTCTTACTACCTAACTCCTTTGCCCGCTAACTCACTCCCTAACTCACTCACTCCCTCACTCACACACTGACTTTACCACCTCAGTTACTCCCTAACTCACTTACTCACACAGTCACACACTCACTCACTCTGCCCACTCACTCACTCACTCTCTAACTCGCTTACTCACTCTCACACTCCCTAACTCATGTACTCACTCACTTACTCACTCGCGAACTCGCTTACTCACTCACTCACTCCCTAACTCGCTCACTCACTCACTCACACACTCATTCACTCGCTCGCTCACTGACTCAGTCTGTCCTCTCGCTTACTAACTCATTTACCCGCTAACTCACGCCCTAGCTCACTTACTCATACACTCACTCACTCACTCATTCAGTCACTCCCTAACTCGCCTACTCACTCACACACTCCCTAACTCACGTACTCACTCACTGTGCACACTCACTCACTCAATCTGTCCTCTCACTTACTCCCGAACTCCTTTACTCACTCACTCACTCACTCACTCACTCACTCACTCACTCACTCACTCACTCACTCACTCACTCACTCACTCACTCACTCACTCACTCACTCACTCATTTTCGGCAGCAATAGACAATCGAGTAAGCCTGTATTCAAAAGCGGGAAACCAGTCTCCAGTGCACGCGCTTGCACAGAATAAGCGACGTCGGGAGAGGCGGGAGGGAGTTTGGCAGCCCTCTCCTCGTCTCTCCAGAGAAGCCGGCAGAGCATTTTACTGCGCTGGGCTCGTGCCATAAACTGACTACGCACCGTTCTGGCGCGGCCATTGCCTGCCCTTCGAGGGAGAGTCTCTTGCACGGCGCAGGAGCACCTCATTTGCATAACGTCCATTCGTCCGCTTTCTTCGGCCTGGACGCCCACGCCGTTCACGCCTCGCGCTTTCTCCTTGCTCCGGCCTAATGTGCGCCGCCATAGAACGCCCCCTCGTGGCTTCTTGATCGTCCCCCGCCGAAACAGAAACTTCCCCAAAGGCCACCTGCAATCGATGAGTCGCAGCTCGCGCGCAAAGCGCACGAGTTGGTCTGCCTAGGACTCCTACAGAAGAGAAAACCGAGCGGAGTTCGATGCTTTAAGGGGCCATGGAGAGAAAATACAACTTCGTTCAGTCTGAAAGATCTAGCATAACTCATTCAGTTCATTAAAGCCACGAAAGGCATTTTTTAACAAAAAAAAAAACGCAAGAAATATTGAAAAGCTTTCAAATTTCGCGCTACAGTGACGTATTATGGTCAGGAGTGACGTAGTATGGGCTAGCACTAAAAAAAGGTATAAGTGTGTTAACTGAAGGTTAGCATTGATGTAATACGATCAAGCGGAACTAGAGTCCTCACTACGATCGTCCAGTCATGTTTCTTGGTGGTGGCTTAGGTCTGCGGCTACCAATCACACAGATAAGATTCTTTGACGTCATAGAAAGTTGCCGGAAAGTGGCTGGGGGGTCGCCACTGCTTCATATGTTTTCTTTATTATCTCGATTATTAGTTTTAATTTTGCGATAAAAAATGTTGCCAGTGCACAAAGCAGCCCTTTTAATGAAGCAAACTTGTATTTACCTTCAGGGCCCCTTTAAGATCCTTTGTTTTCGAAATACTGTTAAAGTTCTAGATTTATACCTTCAACACAACGGCGCTGATCCCTCAGTGCCCCGACCGTTGGAAAAAACGTGTAAGCTGCGCAACGTTTTCAGAGTGGCGTGTCGAAAATTACGAGAAGTTGTGCAAATAAGCTGCTTAATCAGCTATAGAAGTCGTTTGCGCAGTCGTGATCGTTATTCACACCCAAAGGCAAAAAACAAAGTGACGTAGGTCAGGTCATTCACAAACCTCACATGCTGCGCAGCACCATCTCTTACAAAGATTCATAAGCCCGAGAAACTTTCGCCCGGTTGTTTATTTTCCAGATGCATCCGGGCTCCTAACCAAAGCTTGAGCATTCCCGACATAAGGAGGGCATGCGCTAGTGTTCAATTGGTTGAGGTTATCTGAGAAGTAAGCAGACGTTTGCAGTACCACAACATAAAAATATGGCGCAACATGTTTTAAAGCTTGGAACTGCAAACTAGACGAAATTTGTTACGTACTACGTCGCATACCATGTGTCACTTTAAAGAAAATACTCATACGCTCGTGTTACTTGTGGATCTTAAAAAGAGGAATTGATCGGAACGCAGAATGTGACGGTTGTCATATAATGCTCCCCCTGAAGAAGGACGTGCACTATGAAAAATAACGAGTACATAACCAGGGTTCATGAAAAACTAGTAGGGGTATATACATCTTTTGCTATGCTTAGCCGCTATGCCACCACGGAGAGTATATCGCACAGAAGGAAGTTCACGATGGGTGGCTTCACGATGTAGGATTGATTGATTGATTGATTGATTGATTGATTGATTGATTGATTGATTGATTGATTGATTGATTGATTGATTGATTGATTGATTGATTGATTGATTGATTGATTGATTGATTGATTGATTGATTGATTGATTGATTGATTGATTGATTGCAAGGTTTAACGCGCCGACGCTACACAGGCGAAGAGGCGCGTCGTAGTGGAGGGCTCCTGATTAATTTTGACCACCTGGGGATCTTTAACGTGCGCCGAAATCTCGAACACACCGGCATTTTCGCTTTTCGCCTCCATCAGAAAAGCGACCGCTGCAGCAGGTAATCTAACCCGGGACCTTGTGCTCATCAGCACAACGCCTTATTCACTCAGCCACCGCGACAAAAACACGATACATGTCAATATCTATCCCGTTTTCCCGTTCTTACGCAATTTTATTTATTTTCCTTCATTGAGGACTCTTTCTGTAACTAATTTTACGAACGAATTGAACCTTCTGAGGGAGCGAGAAAGTGTGGTACGATTACGGTCTTCTTTTCGCCATTACTTTTTCCCGTTAGTGACCGGCGGCGGCTTGTTTATCTTTCCTTTTCCCTTTTTTTCCCCTCAGTCGCGATCTCATCTCTCACCCCCACTTTGGTCAATTTTTCGATCATTTTCTCCCGCCCCTAGCGTTTCGCTTTGCGGGAATCTTCCAACCTTCCAACTTCTTCTTCCGTTTCTTTCTTTTTCTCTACGCCTCTCCAGCTCCGTCTCCCTCTGGGTCTCCCCCTCTACTCGTCAGCAGCTTGGAAGCCAATTCGCATGTCGTCGTTCTCTAGGTGAAAACCAGCCTCAAGTCGTGAATAACGGAAAGAAACGGCACCGTAAGTTTCTTTTTTCCGGGAAGTGCGAAAGACAGCAGGGAATACGAAAAGAAAAGGCAACTAGGGAAAAGGGCGAAGCATCAAGAACGATTTCCACCATCACACAGCCCTTTATCTCCAACCTCTGCTGTTCCTCCACTTCGGAGACCCATTTTTATCGCCCGCCGCTCCGCGAAACGAGGAGGCGTAAAGGCAACCTAGAAAAACCCGACACGAAATGTACAGGAAATTGAGATAAGAAGAAACAAAAACGATCAGCGAGCGAGCAACCAGGGGTCGGCGGCGGCGGCTGTGGGAGGCCTTCCCCATAAAAGGAGAAGCGAGCCGGCCGGTGCGGGGCTATGGCTACGGCTTCGACTACGAAGACGGCATGGAGAGCACGGGCGCGAAGGGAGGGAGCAGTGCCGCCTTCCCTTTTAGGACGAGACGCGCGGGGCGCTAATCAAATAATTTGTGCGGATGGATATATATAGACGCGCGGAACTTCTTTCTTTCCGCCTGCGTGCATCCCTTTTTTTCTTCCGCGACGTTTCGCCACTTCCCCTTCGCTCGCTTCGTACCGAGGAGGATGCGGGAGAGGACGAAAAAAGGATGGGAGTCGGGCGGGGGAGAAACGGGTAGGATGGGTAGCGGGGCAGCCGCAGCTTCTGACGGAGCGAACTCTTCCCCCCCCCCCCCTTTTTTTTTTCCTCTGCGCCTGGCCGTTGCACTGCATTACTTGCATGCTGGCAGTCTCGGTGTCGCTAAGCAGTGCTGGCAAAGGCTGGGAACACAGAAAAGGCAAGAAAAAGGCGGGCTATAAGTATAGAAATCGTCGATTAAGGATATATATATACATACATAAAGTAAAGCCAACCCAACCAGAACAGGCGGCGGACGATCAATGGGCAGGCGCCATCTCTCGGTCGTTAATCGTACTGCGGCGTAAATATTGGATCCCTCCACACAGCAGCAGCAGCGCGCAGGGCGCAATCGAGCATGGGCCGTTAGAGACGGGATGGGGATCAGGAGGAGGAGGGGGAGAGGAGGGGGAGGAGGCACTCATTGGGGCCCTAACGCCAACTTCGACGCGCCTCCGGAGAATGCGTAAAGCCTGCAATAGCTTCGGCTCGGTGCCCCTTATATCCTGCCGCCAGGAGTGAGTGAGTGACTGGTCCACAAACTGCGGCGCTCTATAAACCGTGCTCCCCTCTATTTCACTCCCTCCATCTTTTACCCCTTTCTCGTTCTTGGGTTGTGTTTTTAGAGCTAATGGCTACCACTCGTTGGCTGAGTTGCTACGGCAGTTGGGATTCATGCCCTTGTCCAAGGGCTTCCAGTCACTGCTCGTGATTTTGTACATATGTTCGCAAATCATGAATGCGCCGAGGTGTTCGCAGTGAGGGGCGTACCAAATGGCGTATGAAGTTTGTGTTATGTTTCAGTTTTCTGTTCGCTTTGTACGAAGTTCACGTGTAGTCACCATAAACTGAGGTGCAGAATTGAAAATATTTATGTCGAGCGCACGAATGTTTTTAGGTTTTCTGTTCATGAATAGAAAATGATAGCACGGTACAGGTCGCGTTCGAATAGGTTTTAGATGGGTTTGTCGTAGCCGGCATCATTACACAGGATCACCAGCGACGGCTAAAGGAACTGACCGATGGGAAAATGTCCTCTCGCTATAATATTAGGTATAACCATGATGTTTTCCGGGTTTGAGCGCTACGACTCTAATGGGACACACACAAAAAAAATCACAAGAAAAAGAGGACTGACTTTCAGTGGTAGGCGATGGCAGGCTCTTCTGAAAAATGCTACGGTAGAAAAACTATCCCATCTTTCTTTTGTTGCCCCACCATCGGCCGAAAACGATTTCGATACAACGGTGACACACAAGAGGGCAGTGTCTAACGAGCAAAATACAAGGAAACAATTCTGTTGCCATCGTCCGCAGTGAAGCCCACTGCTGCCGGTCGCGCTCGAAAGAGAGCCAGCCAACCACAAGTAAACTGCCGTCTCGCTCCAGAATCTACGGCCGGGCTTTTCCTTGCCGCGACGCTAAGCTTATTGCCTCGCCGGGACCAAAGAGAAGGATAATCCTGTTCGGACTTGTTCCGAGACCGGTGTAGATTAAATAGGGGATTTGCAGAACGGCGTGCACTGGCACAAATACTGGAAGCTACCCCGGGCTGGTTCCGCCTTTAAAACGTACGTCGTGAAACATGTCCGCAAGACAGGTACAGTGCAGAAGAAAGTAAAACGCGCGTTTTCATTTTGTGCCTCCGTTCCCCGCCAATCCCTCCTCCTTATCCTTCCATTTCCGTCAAGGATTTCTTTATCCTAGCTCATTTATCGCATACGTGCTCTTACATTCTACTACACATCAGCGCCGGCGGTTATTCTGCTAGACCGGCCATAAGTTTAGGCCGGAGAGCGGAGCGCTTCATCGCTCCGTATCGACTAGTCGGCATAGCCGCCTCTCGGCTCTCATCCGCGCAGCACTCGGAGCTTGCCGTTTGCGGATCGCCGGAGGACTCCGGCGGCAGCACCGTTGGCTCCCCCGCTCCCCATTTTCAATCGCAGAACTCCTCGCTGCGGTCAGGAAGCACAGAGCGGCGAAACATCTCGCTCTTACAAGTACTGCAGTCTGAAAAGCGGGCAGACCACGCCGGCGTGATTTCCAAGAAAAACCGCTCCGATCGATTTGACTCCGTACAGAACAGCTGAATTTCTTTTACTCCCTACATTTTTTTTATGACTGTTCGTACTTCGTTGTAGTTCTCCAATCGCCGTCTGTTCGTGGTGTATTTGCGCTTTCTCTCTCGTCGAGTGCAGAGACCGTTGAATGCTTTTTGCTGTCCGCATTACGCCCTCCGTCTTTATTCCCATTCTGCGCAGACTGGGGGAAGGGAGGTGAATTTTGTCGTTTCCTTAGGTCAAAAAGCGAGTTTGTGTGCTTTTTGTTGGTGTTGAAGCTTTCCCGCAGTTCGAATCTCCCGCCGCCTTTCGCTAAAAAACATTCTCTGGGCGGGGAGGGGGGAGGGAGGGGGCGGGCAGCTGCCCGTGGATGTTTGGCAAAAGGCGCCCACGGAGGCAGCCAGATGAGGATGCGACGAATTGGACCTCCAATTTATTGGCATGCTCCCCGGGCTCCGCGACTCCTTTGGCCGGGCGACTTCCTCTGGGGCAGCATTGCGACTTTTCTCTTTCTTTTTGTCTGTATCTGCTGTGCTCACGCATTTGTATCACTTTGAACGTTTCGTTCCGTTTGCTACCTTCGTACGTGCGCACTCGCTGTGTCCGACACCGCCGTGTTTATTCATGTCTGCTGTTATTATTCGCTGTTGAGGTAGATGGGTTGGTAATTTTATCCCTTTTCTGCTCGTTATTTTGTCCCTACCTAGAAAGCAGTTGTTGAGGTGAACGATCAGTCCCGTCAACTCGCCGAATCCGGGTCGTCGAAAACAGGTCCCATTAACTCGTTCACGTCACGAACAAATTACCTTAAGTGCAGAGAACTTTAGGGGCTCGCCTTGCCGTTGTAGCGCGCTGTAACGGTCGATGTCAAACGACTGCCGGAATCAGGCGGTGCCGCGAAATAACGGACCCAAGTATAGAGCCCGGCGTTCCGTCGTAGGCCGTCCCGCGGAGGCTTCGAAAACAAAGTGGTTTATATAGTCATAACCGTTCAAAACTCGTGAAACGCTGGCGCTCGTCCTACATCTTCCCGTTGTTTAGCGCAAAAAAAAAACTGCAGGTACATTTGACGCAAAATATGTGCAATTAACCGGCAGCACCCGCGTTCGTTTAGCTCTAAACGCTCGTTGCGTTGGTTCTTGCGATAGTAAGCGAAAAAAAGTGGCAGTGCAGCGCCGGCCATACCGATTACTTAATGGCCGTGTTTATTGTATGGTAGCGATGCAGCGAGATTTTCCGATTTAAAATGCAGCAATGATGCTCCTCAACGCGTAAGCTAATGACGTTACTCAAACCAACGAATAGGCAGAAGCACCGTTCACCTAGTGGCTCATTAGAGCTGAGCACTACTTTTTTTTTTATTAGAACGTTCTTAGGTTACCTGTGCGACAACTCATGCTTGGTTGCTTCATCCAATGGTTGTCCGGTCTTCAATCATCATCTTTGTCAACACGAACTAGCGCCGCCTTTAAACGAGCGGGAGAAGTCTGGACGCAGCATAGCCCTTGAATCTGAGTAACAGGCCGCGCAATATATCCGCTTTTTAAGCGAAGCTTGTTACTCCAGGTGCAAACCCAGGGAACACATGGTAGCGTCCCTCTGACCTTCACGTTCTGCCAAGGTCAAGCAAGTATGTTGCGCGTTGCTTGGGAAGCCGCGGTTGTTAAGATGCACACATGCACACGCGCACATAACATATTTAAAAACGTACAGGGAGGAAGAGATGTTCTACGTATAAATATGCTTTAAATCAAAACTCAGAGAAATAATCAAGAAAGAAATACCGATGCATGGATACGTATTTTATCTAATTTGATTTATTTGCAAGTTTTTTTTTTTATGGTGACCTAATCTGCTGCACTTACACTCTCGCCACACGCGTTACTTAGATGCGTCCTGCCGGAGTAGACTCAACGCACTTGGTTAGTTAAATGCCATTTTAAAGAAACACGTCAAATAAAAGACAATTATAAAATATAATAAAGCAAATGCAGTTCAGGGGTGATATAAGCAACGTGTTGTTGTTGTGCGTACATAATAATACCAACCAATTTGCAAATGAGAGAGAGAGGGAGAGAGAGAGAGAGAGAGAGAGAGAGAGAGAGAGAGAGAGAGAGAGAGAGAGAGAGAGAGAGAGAGAGAGAGAGAGAGAGAGAGAGAGAGAGAAACATTTTATGCACTTGCGAGCAGAAACTCAATGGGATTCACGTTTACTCATCGTCTTACAGGATCGTCTTACAGGTCTTTACAGGATCCCTCAATTTTACAAAATCACTTCATTGAAATCCTTGCTTTATCCGAAGTTTTTCATGATCTCAAATACAGTGCAGGAGGGGCAATTCTATATAGTTTGATACTAATATATACTAGAGGGAAATCTGGCGCTGCATTCACGGGCCGCCGTGGGCGGCGCCATTGCAGCTAGCGACGTTCCTCGCCTCCTTGTCTTGGTTAGCCACATGGCTTTTTTTTTCATCTTGAAGCCAAAAGGGGTAGCATTGTTTTTTTTGCTCATCTTCCATAAAGCTTCTAAATAATCCCTGACAAATAAATCTTTCTGGAGCTTTAATTTTATAATCACAAAACAAATTTCAATAAACTTTGACAGTAATATTGTTGCATTTTTTCAGCCAAAGCCAACTTTTCAGCCTGTTCGTGAGCCATGCCAAGGGCAAGTGGAACGTGCCTGCCCGGTACATGACGGAGCGCTCGCTGAAGCGCGGCTTCCCTAGACAGTGGCGCCAGATTTCCCTCTAGTATATATTAGTACGAAACTCTATGGGCAATTCACCCTCTGTTTACCATGTTCACAACTCCAATGTCTACTAAGCCATACCAAGTCTAATCCCTCTCTAGGTCTGAGAACGCAGTTTTATACATAGCATTATTGCCTCGATGGGACTTGTCAGCTATCTTACTAAGTGGGCAACAACAACTTCTCCATGGGGCTATTTTAAATTTTTCACAGGGATAAAACAGTATTGCAGAGCTCTGGTTAATTTTCTTCCGTCGAATGCATCGTATACGTATAGAGAAATGGCTCCATTTCAACGAAGTACGGCTTTTCAGTGTGTGCGTGCTGATGGAAAACATAAAAAGTCCTTGAAAGATGCCAAACCCCAAGTTCCAACCCTGGCCCAGTTGGTAGTGTACACAAAGCAGCCAGTGCTGAAACCTTACGAGATGAACAAAAGAATATAACGCCGACACAATGTGCGCCCATCCCGTTTTGTCCGTGTGAAGTTCCACTTTTGCTTGAAAAGTCGCAGCGGGAATTATAGGTTAGGAGAGTTATAAAGGAATTTTAAGAGATGTGGCGGCTTCAAGCAGGTACCGACGCCCATACAGACTCTTGTTTCCACGAAAAAGTCTCTCTTAGCGAAAACTTTGATGCCGAGCGGTGTGGTTCCAGCCCCCATTCCCGTTGCTTCTTAAGCAAGCTCTCTCGTGTTCCCGTTGAGACGTAAAGCGCTCACGACGTTCCCCGAGAGCTGTTACTTCGCGCGTGCTCGCGATGACTTCGACGGGCTGTGTGATGATGTGTCTCTCTCCTCGCTCTGTGCAGAAAACAACGCCCTCGGCGGATCCAATTTGCAGTCGCCTCTGGCTAGCTGCGAGTGGGTATCGCCGAGACGACGCCTCCGCATCGACTGCCTGCTGCCGGATGCGCCTCGATAGCGCGGCTCTGACCCGGCGCTATCCGGAGCAACTCAGGAAACGGCGCGGAGCGGGACCGCCACTATGGCCTCCGACACCGCTTCTCGCCTCTCGCGAGAAGACGCGCCTCCGCAAACGTATGCTCCGCCGGTGTAATTAACCGACCGCCGTGACCGGAGACGACTCGCGAAAGGGTAAGCAACGCCGCGGCGGAAGAATACGCCCCGAGCAGATCTCTATCCACTAATTCCTCTTTTCTGGTGTCGTTTTACTTCCTTCCAGCCAGTTTGGAGCGTTGCCTATGCGCAGCCAAGACTAGCGCCGTGCTGCCGCAACGGTCCGCCCACGCCCTTCTCCGGAAGCGGAAACGCTGCCTGTCTCAACACGCATCGACCGGATCCAACTTCCGTTTCCACGTTTCCTTATCATTCGACTGTCCAGACTGCTGTTTTCGGAGGCCTGGACGGAGAACTGATAAGGGCTTGTGGTGACATTACTCAACCAGTGAAGAGGAGGCAACGCTCCTTCGCCCATCTCGTCCCACCCTCCCCCTCTCCGTTCGAGCTTCCAACACCTTCGCGCGTACCCCCTCCTCACCCCCTCCGCCCTCTCCACCCTCGTGTCCTTCACGGCATGCTCCCATTGTACGGCCCTTCGATTACAAAACGCAGCCTCCCATTGTTTCGTATCTCCCGCGCCGGCAGCTTTTCTGTGACGGGCTTTGGCGGCAGCCGGTTTTTTTTTTTTTTCTCGATAATGACCCAATCAATGATATCTCTTCTCAGTGCGGTACCATCGATTAAAGTTGGGTTCTGCCGCCACCGAGTGTATAATGGAAAGCAACATTTAACACCGCCAGTTTCTTTTGATGCCCAAAAAATGAAAATGAAGGCACAATGCGTAACACAATGACGACACACAGGATCAAGGTGCGAACGCAGTAAACGTTGTAATGACAGGGTACAGCACTATTCGATTCAAAAACGCGTAATACAAAACTTATCGCCTATGGCACCCGTTGCCTGTAGCGCTTGCGCCTGTAGCACTTGTAGCCTGTGGCAATTGTCGCCTGTGGCACTTACGGATGGTGCATTTCTGCCGCAATGGATTGCTGACATTGGAACCAAGACCGTGTGTCCGATCACCATCCGCGGTGGCTGTGTTCCTGATGGAGGCGAAAACGTAAGACGTACGGAACTTTTGCTCTATTCAAAAGAACATCAGGCGGTGTAATAAATAGATCCGTACTCCTCAACTTGGGCTCCTCTCATAGCTTAGCACGAAAAAGACGCCGATTTGAACTTTCCTGGTTTTCAAACCACTTTCTGCGTTTGCAAATTCAGCTAAACATTGCACAATAATGCCCGGCACGATTATTTCAGTCTAACAAGTAAACGTGGCGAGGCAACCCTTGGAGAGAGAGAGAGAGAGAGAGAGAGCGAGAGAGGGAAGATCAGCACAAATTCATGTCACAATTCAATGTGTAACGTTCTGTATTTTCATACACAACGAACTTCTTTACGCGCAAAAGACATCCACATTGTTTCTAGTGTCTTTACAATTGGACCCGGCGAAATTGGTGCAAAATAACGGCTAATTCGGTCAAAGAAATTGAGCTTTCTTGCGATATTTTGTGGCTGGCGCAGCCAAACCGTGAACCATTATAGTTTCAGTTTAAATATCAGCTGTTATTCGATGACAAACTGTGTACTTACTGCTTGTTTACAAATTAAATACATAAAGCTGTCACACCCCCTCCCGTTTCTGTTTCATTTGTTCGCGGTGTATGAAAGCGATTCACGAACGGAGCAGACCACTCCTCTCTCCACGCAACCGGCCAAGCACAGACCACAGATCATTCCACAGTGCTGCAAGAAGTGTAGTCATGGACAAATTAAATGTGAACACGCAAATATGAACCGGAACACGCAAATAGCGCTGTCTCTCTCCATGCAAATCAAATTGAGTAACAAAGTGTATAAATGGGAACATATCCACGAAACATACTCTTTAATTTTGAGTGTTCTGGTTCGTATTTCTTGGTTAACGCTTCATTTGTTCATGGCTATACGTTAATGTTCAGCTGATGGTCTGGTTGTCCTCGTCGGATGCCCTGGCTGACCAGCAGACAAGGCGGGGGACGCAAAGCATGGGCTGCAGTTACGCCGGAGCCAAAGGTGAGAGCATGTGACCATCAATCTTCCCAGGCGCTGAAAAGCAGAACTCACTTGGAGTAGACACTCTAGGCCTCCAAGTTAAGTGCCCCCAAAGAGAAGTGGGACTTCCTACTGAAACTGAGTTAAGCACGAATTCAGGAAGATGGGGTCGGAGGCTGCGAACCTTTTCCTTTGGTGGGGGAGGTCCAAGCGATTGACTTTTATACCTAAAGGTCCAAGTAATATAAAAGGCGACAGTACCTGTTTTTCGCGTGTCCACTAGTCTTCAGTTGTCGGTATTTCTCCTCAAACAATTCGATTCAAGTATTAAAAAAACGGTGCGATAGAGTTGCTAATATTCGCCAATGAAAGTCACTGGCTTTTAAAAGAACCCGCCGTGGTGTCTCAGTGGCTAAGGCGTTGTGCTGCTGAGCCCAATGAAACAGGTTTGATGCCCGGCCGTGGCGGCCGCTTTTCTGGTGAAGGCGAAAAGCGAAAACGCCCGTGTGTACGAGATTTCGGCGCACGTTAAAGATCCCCAGGTGGTCAAAATTAATCCGGAGCCTTCCACTACGGCGCGCCTCATCACCTGCGTTGCGTCGGCACGTTAAACCCTACAGTCGATCAATAGACTTTCAAAAGAATGCCCGAGAAATAAGGCCGTATTTTTCGTGGGCTACTTTGATATTTCTGTCGTAATTGTTTAGTGTTAGTTAATTTATCTTACTTTTTAGCCAACTTCAGGACAGCTCAATCGCGCACATAATTAAACTTTTTTTTTTTTTTCACATCTCATTCCGAAGTATTCACTGATGATGTGACTGCGAGCACGTCTGGCCCGTGCTTGGCGTGGACTTCGAAATTGCGAAATCGCGCTGTTCTTAACAGCGCTTCAGTTGCATTTCGAACCGTCTAGCTTGCCGTTAAAGGAGCCATGAAGAGAAAACAAAAATTTGTTTTATTCGAAAGATTAGGTGTTTCATAGTACCCCAAGCGCTTTCCCGGAAGCAAATGATGCTTTGTTCTTTGAGAAATAAGGCAATTTAAGGCAAAATTTTAAATCTCCCGCTAAAATTGCACATTTCGTCACGTGAACAATGGCGTCATACGAGCCGGTCCATGAAATAGATACTTAGTATGTCGACTCCATATAGCACCCACACGCGGGAGTCGACCGAGACGGCGGCCATTTTAAACTAGTGCACCCGCAGCCCTAGTCATGGAATCGCCTGATCCGGAGAACAAAACTCTCGCCGAGGAGCTCGGGCTTGCATTTAACAACCTCACACCACTTGAACGCTCAATGCTTCTAAGTGCACGAGCGGCAAGAGTTGTGGGATACGCGGTGGACGGGAAAGCGACCATTCCGCGATAGCCACAACAGACGAACGCCCAGCCGTCGGCACCGCTGCCTCGTCAGCCCCGTCGCGACGGACGAATACAGACTGGTACGTATGTGCCGTATTTTCAATTTCAGTAGCAGTATCGCTTATGCCAGTTGGCCGGTGTCGTGTATGGAAAGCCGTTCGCTCGAGCTCTCTGCTCCGACCAGAAAGATTCGAGCGTCAATGCGCGGTGTGTACGGCAATTTTTTCCCCAAGGTCAGAGCGCTTTTGACGAAGTCGGCGACGAGCGCCAGCATGTCCGGGTCCCTGCCGTAATCACTTCCTCGGAAATGAAGCGAGCACACTCGTACTTCCTTTAGCTCTCTTTCTCCTCCGTTTGCAAAGTTCACAAAACGTAGCCACTTGCTTCGCCGAGGTTCGTCGTTGGGCAGCACATGAAAGAAGATCTCACCGGCGGGGATGTCGCACTCCCTCGACGATTTGCCCGTACTACATGGGCATTTCAAAACACAGCAACGAAATTTCATTGTAAAGTACTCGAACAAACTGAAGTTTTCAGTGGTTGTAAACTGTAAACGAGCTCGTAACGACAGCAGCAAGCCAACACGACCTCCATACCGAAACCTGTGCGACGAGTGGCACTATCTCGTTGCTGCTCTGTGTTCCTTACTCCCCTTGTTTCTATTTTTACCTTTGCTGGTTGGTGATATGACGGCCAACCTCCTGTGAAGGGATTACGATACCAAGCAAGGTCGCGGCTGTGCATGCTGGGACGGTTCGTTGGCCCCGAAGAGCCTTGTACCCGAAAATTCGTCTGCGCGACGGTGGCGACGGCGAGATGTCGAGTTCGGCTGGCGGTAGTTTCGTACGCATTGGCATACACGCTTGCGTGTTCGTTCGGAACTTCAACCGTTTACTCCACCGTTCTTTGTCATAAAAAGAATGTGCAGTATGTTTCACGGGCATTTAGCTCGCTATGCAAACTGTAAGCCCTGCCTAACATGCGTTTGCTTTTGCCGGTCTCCGCCAATCGCAGAGCATTCTCGAGTGACATCATAGGTTCTGTTGCGGAAAATGAGCTGGTGGGTCGCATGGTCATTTCCTTTTTTCCTAATTATGTAGCTTATTTGAGCGAAGTTTGCGTTATAAGTGGTGTCGTTATGGTTCTAACGAGGCAATCTTTCGAATGAACCAAACTTGTGTTTTCTCTTCATGGCTCCTTTAAGCAGCAGAGTCACCAAGAGGACCCTCTCTCATATTCTCACTACTCCTCTGAAAACGACCAAGCAGAGACTGCCGCATATATCCCTGTGCCCATGCACTCGCGACCTCGCGAAAAGATTTGGAGCCCGCGAAGTAAATGTTTCGCGCGACACTTCGGGCGGCAGCAATAAGCAGAGAAGCTATTTGTTTGGCACACCTAGTGACTACTCTTTTTTTTTTTTTTTTTTTTAGAGCGAGGGCACCAGATGAGCTAAAAGCGCGAAACTCGGCTGTGAAACCTCCTGCACGAAAGAATGCCAGGCTAGCAAGGAAGTGACGGGCGAGGGAAGAGAGGTGCTGTTGTAGTCTGGGACATTTTGAGGGTTTTCTAAGCTCCATACCGCTCGTGCCAGAAGCATCAAAACATCTGGAGAAAGAGAGAGACATAGGAGAGAAAACTTTAAATAATCGCGGTGGTGGGGCTGGAACGTCAGTCGCCTCCAGGTACCCCTCCAGATGAAGGTCACCAGGTAGCGATGATCTTGGTGATTGCAGGCGATAGCCAGGCGCTCCTTAGTGTGATGTGGTCCGAGTGCTGAGGTCACGGGGGGGGGGGGGGGACGTAGTACAATGTCTTAGGTACGTGGTGTAACCATGCCGGTGTTCATAGGGTTCAACAAAGGATGTGGGAATGGGTGGGTACTTGGTCCTGTCTAGAAGGTACTGTCTGATGTTACGGGGGGGGGGGGGGGGGGGGGTGAGGTTTCAGGGTACGGACATGGTCAGCGGAAGCCGGATAAATTCACGGGCGAGTTGATTTGCTCGTTCGGTCCCTGCTAATCTCGTCTTGGCCTGTCCACGTACTGTGGCTCCTCCTTGGAGTCCGTGCAGATGTTTGTAAACGTGGTGGGAATCGTAGTTCGGCCTATTGCGAGTGATATGACTAGCATTTCAGCTTCTTTCGGAACAGTACAGTTCATGGGTATTGAACACTCTTCCTCATTGAGGTTCGTATGCACTATTGCACACATCGGTCCTTTGTTGGCTGCATCCGTGAATGTGTTTTTATAAAATGTGGCTCTAATATGCCGTCGAGATTAATTTTCTTTTTGTCTATGTGCCGTGGGATGGGGGCCACCTGTAGATGCTTGTGGACGGCTTGCTTGATGGGGGTTGTATCTCCCCGGGTTGAACCTGGTTGGTATCCGAGTTCTGAGAGTATGGATCGTCCCGAGTGAGTGCTGTTTACCCGTAGTAGTTGAATGTGACGGTGAGTGGTTATAATTTCTTCGGTGGTATGAAGAGTCCCTGTGTCGAGAAGCTTAGTTATGCTGGCTACCGCAAAGCCAGTGCCGACATATAGAGTAAACAGTCTCATACTTAATCGCCTACTGGCGAATTGAACCAAGAGTAAAACTGCGGGACAGAGGAAAATACGTACAGCGACAAGTCTTGGTGTCCCATATCAATGTGTACCTTCCTGCAGGCGTGAACAAACTTTCACACCGCGTGTACGTCAATAAAAGATCTTTCGTGGGAAGCACACACACACAGAAAGGAAACTTTATTAGCTGCCCGGTTGCGCGACAAAAACAAAAACGAAGGTCCAAGCGGGGGGCTTCTTTCCGGGCAGCAACTGGAACCAAGGAGAAACTCAACTTAGTCGCGCGGCGGCATAATGGTGAATAGCGTGAAAGTTTAAATTATTGGCTACTTATACGTGCAACCCTCTCAGGGTTAAGCAAGTCACGCACGTTGATCGAGCCTGCGCCAAAACGGCTCCCGCTTTGTGTCATGGTAAAACTGCTTAAAAAAGATGCACGCGACCGCACGCTGGCCGCGTTGTTCTGAAACACCACCCGGGTCTGCGCTTTCAGAGCGCAGCACTTTGGCCGACGCTCCTGCAGTTTGGCAGCGGCGATCGCGATGGCCACGGGGACGGGCACGGCGACGGCGTTGTAACCGAGCGAGCGACGACAGAAAAAAATGCGGATGAAAGTGTGGCGAAAGGGTTCGGGGGAGGGCAGTAGGCTGTGCCCGCACGAGACGCTGGTCTGTGCGACCCTTGACGAAAGGGTGAGAGGGAGGCGTGCGCGTAACGATAATGGGGCTCTTCGATTTACAGTCTCGGACTCACCGCGGATAGTCCGCGGGTAGTCCGAGGATTCCCCGAAGTCATAGGGATACATGGGAAAATCGAATGCCGGACTGCTTCTCGGGGAGTCCGCGGTGAGTCCGAGACTGTAAATCGAAGAGCCCCAATGTGTGTTCGTTTCCTCAGACGCAGTTCGCGGTCCCTTCCTGGGACGCACTTCACGCCACCTACGCAGAGGCCCACCAGAGCTGCTGTCGAGAGAACCTAGTAGTGAGTGCGGCCTCGGCGATTATGTGCGTTGGCTTCCTAAGACTCAGTTTAGCTGCGCACAAATTTCGCATTAGGGAGTATCGTAATCGCCAGCCACACTGTTTAGGTCTACCCATCTTATTTGATACGCTTCCAGCTTTTACCTCTCACATGTCGAATCACCTCCTCCAAACCTCATCGCATCGCATCGCGGGGGGAAAGAAACTGTGCGGGAATGGAAAGTGCAGAAAGCGGAAGCTCTTACAAATGGTGCCATTACAACATTGGGGGACACTCTTCGGCCAGTTATTAACCGCTTTCAATACTACACCTAGGAACTACCTCTGAATAGTCATTCGACATTTGTTTTCTGGTTTTATTTTCAAGAAAAAACTTTCCTTGTACATTGACTTCCTCTTCAAAGAACACGTTCCACAATTTGTTTCTTTCATGGAATAGACCCAAAATATTTTATTAGAGCAGACAACGCAGCTGGGAAAGCATAAATAAATTCTGAATGCATTGAAGACAAAATTCTTCGAAAACGTCACGTGAGATGACTACGCGTAACTCGTGACAAAATAATCAGAAATGACTGCTTGCCAACAAATACTAATAAAAATTAGTCTTCTTGGCAAGGTATAAAACAAAACCGACGATATGGGTGGTACCGACCTGGCAACAGTGGCTTATTTTTTGTAACAGCAGTAATGCATTCGAACGGATGCATTAAAGCTAGTATATCAATTGCGTAAGATATTGTAACTATTGTAATCATAGTAATATCTCGTGTACACCACTCAGCACAACCAGACCCAACACTACACATATCACTGGCAATAATGCACGGACACGGACATTTCTATTTTGTATAATTCCACGAATTGAAGCACGTGCTACATTTATAGCCGGTTGGGAATAAGGCACTGCTTTAAACGTTTAACAGTAACGTTCAAACGTTAGCCACCGCATTCCACCAATAATGCAGTAAAAACGAAATTGCACAGCTTTTAGTTTCCTGACTTACTGAGCACAACCACAATAAACATTCGTCTGTCACGGTTTCTTGCAAATGTAACAAGCGCGACCCCAAAACTCTGTGCAACAGCGTGGAAGGAGTGAATCGACGCGTGGAAAGAGCTTAAAATGTACTTTCCTCTCAGCACTTCGAAGGCGCGATATGAAAGAAATTTTCGCTCTCGCCCGGCCAGCACCTGTCGTGATGTGAAGAAATGGAAGGAACTCCCTACTAAACAGAAGTCGTCGTATAAATGCATCAGCCGCTCTGCTTTGCACCCAGCGCATTAGAGTCGGCTTCACTGCTGTACACAGTTGCACCGCTGGAAAGACATTTTTAGGGCCAATATAAGCCGCCCGATTATAAACGGCTGATTGCCCTAGGGCCTTTTGTTTAAATACCTCCATGGGCGCTATTCCAGAAGGCCCAAGTTCCCCCCACTCCCCAGCTGCTTGGGTGCAGAAAGTAGTGATGGTGCAGCATCCGATACACCTCGAGCGAAACCGGCGTAATCGCGCGAAGCACGTTCGGTATATTCAGCACACCCTATTGGGACCGCTTACGTTGAGAAAGTACGGCTTTTCCTATCATCCGCATGCAGCGCCACCTGAAATCGGGGTGCAGTGTTCACTTCGTAGAATGATAACCCCACTGCTACTTTCAAATCCCCAGCCTGGCTGTTGGCCCCAACCGGCGCGGGACGGTCCGTTTTTTCTCGGTGCTCTGTTCTTCCACTGAATTATTGTATTTACTCTATTTTAAGCACCCCCTTTTTTCCGCGATCGCGATGCCCAAAGAGGAGCCCGGGGTGCTTAAAAACCTAGATCGTACTTTTAAAGGATTTGAACTCCACCTCGAAACAGCGTCATGTTACGGGGGTGTCGCCACAGCTCGTGTACCCTGAGTTTCGCGCAATCTCGTGCCTTCTGGAATAGCATCCTATGTGGCCCTATAAAACGCCATACACCGAACCCCATTAAAGTCGGCTTGACTGCTAAGCACAAAAACAATGTTGTGAAGACACTTTTTAATCACGATAGTCTTTCTTGGGCTACTCAAACGCAGAAAGTTCGGTGTGTCTGTATGTCTCCGTGTCTGACTCGATTCATCCACCCGCCAAAGTGAAACAAAGGCTGCGCAATAGTCTTATATCCCCAAAACCAAATCTAAACGCCTAAGTCCGGTGTCAATTTCCATACTTGTCAACATTGCTGAATAAGAACAAGACATTACGCAAATATAAGGGAGAACATCAATACGTAAGGGATGTTTGCAGTGTTTATTAAAAATTCATGGATGCTTTGTTTTGGCGATAGCAAATGAAATACTACATCAACGGCAGAAACGTTGCCAGCGCTACCTCCTGGCGGCATTTAAGAAATCAAACGGCAACAGCAACGAAAGGTTCCACGAGATATGTTCCACGTTCCGCTTGGAACGCTCGTGGAGTTGGGCAGTGTGGTTGTATAAACGTCGCAGTAGGGTGCCTCGATTCACGCGCGTCTCCACCGTACGGCAGCGCTGGCATCGAGGCACCCGGCCTGGAGCAGTGGAACGCGGTAAATTTAAATTGACTTGAGCAAACCTCTAGCGTTTTATCTTGGGGGGAACGAGACGGGACAGGAACAGCATGAGAAGTGAGCGGGAAAGAGAAGGGAGGCATTTACTTGGCGGGGGTGTTAGTCGACTATCGTCTTGCGTCGGCATTTTCAACGAAACAGCAGGTACGCGGTCAATTTATCTCAGGGGCGATATAAAAAGTTACACATTAAAGCATGAAGGCCCTAGCTCTATTAAATGCGACGCATCTCTTTAACTCGCCTTGTCCCGCGTCGTTGTCGCGGCGTAGTCCGCATCCTCGGCGCGGCAGCTGTGCGCTCCGCCGCTCTCACCGCAGCGCCATCTGGGCGTCAGCGCGGTCAGCTCGCTCCCGTCGCCGTGCCAGCTGTGCGTTAGCGCGCAGCTTGCGCTCGCGCTTGCGCTTGATTAACACATGCGCATGCGCTGCTATGCGCTGCTGTGCGCTGCTCTCTCTCATTCCGCTGCATATAAACGCGGTAAGTGCGCCGCGCCGCTCAGTCGTTCCGCCACCGGCGCTCCGATGACATCGTCCGATGATTTGAATAACGCAACGGCAACCCCCGATGCGTCGCATCTACCTCATGGTTCCCCTCGCGGGAAGATGGTGTAAATTTTTGTTAAATACTGTCACGCATCGATGTAGCAGCGCTATCCACCAAGCCCCTGACAGACGCATATTGCTCAAAAGATTCCCAGCGCTTTAACCATACTCAGCTGGTAGAAATTAATTCGAGCCCTCCACTACAGCGTTCCTCAATGCCCAAGTGTGAAAGCCTAAAATTTGGAATTTGGTAAGATGTTTTTTTACGAAAAATATGAACGCCCCAGGCCTTTCATTATTAGCATTTTTATATGCGGCGAAACAGTGACACCATGCGTTACAGACGAACACACGGGATTCCTTGTTGGGTCCTCACAGAAATTCTTGAGCATTCAACATGAAAGCGCATGAGCCTTGGCTTTTCTCATCGTTCCTCATATTAGCCTGGGGACGCATGCTGAAAGCTAGGTTGCTGGCGCGCTGGTATCCCCTAGCGTTAGCCGCTTAGTGCCCACTCAGAATAACGCGAAAACGCATTTTCCGTTAGTGTGCCTGCGATCCGCCGAACTCGTCAGTTCAGATTACTGTCCCGTCGAAAAAGAAATGGCCGTGGATACGCTTGATTCGCCGCGAACTACGCCTAAAGATGACAGCGTTTGTGCTGCTGCCCAGTAATACCCCATTATTTCGATTGTTGATTTCGCATTTATCGAACTACGTAAGAACAGCGGTCTGCCACCGTCACTGAAAATAAAGGCATGCAACGAATGCGTACTCCCGGTAATAACTTATGGGTACAAACCCGGGGACTCACTAAGTATCTTGAAATCTATGTCCAGTTTTCCTGGCTTGATTAGCGTTCTTGAGGCCGGATAAAGCAAGAAGCCGATAGCCAGCCAATCTGCCCTGTATGCATCTTAGTCTCATTTTCTTGCGTGTAGTAGACGGAATTGTTGTGGGAATTCCCCGCAGCAAGCCCGGTTGCTGCGTGGAAGGGTAGAAGACCAAAGCCGTAACGCATCTGACGGCGCACAAGATCATGCGTCCCATGGCAACTGCCCAAACCAAACTTCTGATTGCTAAACCCCGTTCTTCTGTTTGAACAACGTGGATGATATTTGGAAAAGCATACTCTCCTGGTGAAGGAAAAGAGAAGCCCGGAGCCTGGAAACATTCAGAAAGCTTCCCATATAAATATACGCCAAAACTAGTCGCTCTTTATAATACGGAATTAAGCGGACCTACATTTAAGCACAGAAACCAATCCAGTTGGGCAAACTAAACAAACATTTAGTGTCTAAGTACAGTGCCGGGCGGGTCCAGGTTTTTTCGGAGAGGGGGTAAGCATCTATCAGTGTCGTTGATGATGATAATGTGAGGAGGAGGAGGAGGAGGAGGAGGAGGAGGAGGAGGAGGAGGAGTGGCTTATTATTCATCGAAATTTCGGAAAAGCAAAAACTCAAGATATTGAAAAAAAAATCAACTTTTTCCACGACGTGAGGGGTCATCTTCCTCGGGGTATAAATTCAAAAATTAAGGGAGGGGTCAGGACGTCCGGACCCCACCTCTGGATTCGCCAATGGTACAGTGTTATGCACTAGCTGCCCAGGACCAGCGCAAATCCTCCACGTGCGCAGGAAATTTTTTTCCGCGTACCAGTGCTAACGAAATCGACTCGGTATTATTGCGTACATCACGCAAACAGGTTCGGACTTTAAATACAAAGACGTCCACGCCGGAGCACATACAGTACACAAAGCGGCACACCTGGCGCGAAGTCGCATCATGCGTTTGAAGTCAAGTGAAAGTCGACCGTTGCGTAGCACAGCTCCATCAGCCAAGCCGCCTCAGTCCCAGCAAGAGGTCCATTGCAGGTTGAATCACGGTGGCAACTCCCCATTAGATGCTCGAGCAAGAAGAGCAAAGCGGCGCTGCCGCCCGTATACGACGCGTGCATCAGCGTCGAAGCGAACGTTATCCCGCCCTGGGGAACCGCTGGTGCGCGCAGCCCCCACCTTCCGTGTAGATTGAGTGACTTTACGTCCCTGTGCCACCCGCATCAGACGGGCTGGCGGGGACCGCTAATGGACAATGGCCAAGAAGGGCCCGCTCCCGTGACGCCACGCCATGGGGGAGAAATTAAGACGACCGCGCCCGCAAGGATTCCCCGGTCGCTACCGCGCGACTCGATAAAGAGTGAAGGTGTATACCTACTCCGCGGCGCAGCGTACGTTGCAGAGTGGCGCTGGGTCCAGTAGCAACTGTGTTCTAAACAACACACACGAACGCAAAAGCGCTTAACAAAAAAAAATAACAAAACTTCAACAAACACGAAACTGAAAAGACACCGCGTGCCGTGCGACAGGACGACGTTTTAATTTCGCGGGGTTCCCAAAACGGCGGCATACCAGAAGCCTACAGAGTTTCAATTACGTTGTTTACAAACAATGGGTATTACGGTAAGCGCGCTGTTTACTCTTCTGCGTGTCCCTGTGGGACACTCAGGTAGGCTCCTCTTATCATTCGTAAAGTATCAAGTAAATGGGTAACAATGCGCTTACACTTCGAAGGGTATACAAGCGTTAATTGGGACAAAGGGGGGGGGGGGGGTGCAGAAACACTAAGTTCGCTTAACCCTTACCCCGCGCTTATGATTTCATGTAACAACACAGTCAAAATGCTCTAACGACGCTGTTATTACCGATGTAGCGAGCTTATTTCCACTATACTATCTATTGCGCGTTCAAAAACTCATTTTGTGGCGCCAGGGCGCCGTGCGAAAATTTATCAAATCACGACGTAAAGTGCGTAAAGCAGCACTTTGCTCGTAATTGTAATTAAATGGCGGTAACACGCACTTGATTAGCAAGTAAAACGGTTTGCTGATTATTCGAACTTTATAACCTCGATATCATGCATGTGGAACAATTTAGAATGTAAAGGTATAAGATGCGGCGATTAAACATTGTCCGTCCGTGTAACATTGTCCGTCACAGAGCCGTCGCATATAAACCTTATTCTATGAAACCTCCGCCAAAAAAACTACACCAGGCTTTCACCCACACCAGCGCGCGCTTCACGGCAAGTATGATGTAATTGCAAACGCGCAGGCGACGATGTTCTCATAAACCATCGGCCTCACCTTTCAAAAACAAAACGAGTTAGAAGGAAGAGGGAATGGGCTGCGGGGGTGGGGTACGGGGCTCGCCGTCTTCTTCGCGTCCCTGCGTGAGAGAAAAAGTGGCCCCATAGTTTAGGCCTCAAAACGTAGCTCGTGCTTTAATTTTTTTTTTCAGTCACCCCATTTCGTAGGGATAATTTTCCGTACAATACGGGTCAGCTTCCCTAGGACTGCAGTCCCGCTCAAGGTCCGAGCGCCAGACCAGGGAGTCGCTTGTGCCTATTTTAACGGTAGGTGCCCGTCGCCGCCAAGACACATGAATGCACATGGTGGCTTCCACAGCCATGGTGGACGCTCAACTCGTAACCGCCTGTGGCGGGACATGCCGCCAGACTCTTTCACCACCCAGCAACGACAGGGTAACGGCAGCTTTCCAAACGGGAATACCCTTTCAAGGGTTAGGCGAAAAACGAAAATGACAGTTGTGTTCGGGATTTCGGCGCACGTTAAAGATCCCCAGGTGGTCAAAATTAATCCGTAGTCCCCCACTACGGCGCGCCTCATCACCTGTACAGCGTTGGCGCGTTAAACATCATAATCGATCTTTAAAAGGTCTGCACATGACCATGGACGCTTGCACCCATTAAACAAACCGGTGGGTGCTCGGCGGTACACGGATTCAAACCCGGTACCCTCCGCATACGAGGCGAATGCTCCCCTGAGCCATCGCTGCGGCTCACAACACGCGTGCATGTTGAAGTGCACGTGCATGTACTGTTTATAAGTGATAAATTTCTTAATATGTGTTGGCAAAGTGGTCGGCCATGCCCGGCACGTGTATTACCCCATAGTACCTCGTGACTACGAAGGTTCACCGCTTGAAACGCGGCAACGTAACTTCTGCGACGATACGCCTGCAGCTCCAAACGACCGGCCCACTAACGGCACAAAGCGTTTCTAAAACGTGTGTTATAGTGGATAAATCTGACGAAATTTAAACCATTCTCCAAGCCTCGTGTTGTCAGAGGACCCCACTGCAGTGCGGTAAAATAGAATACCTGGCCTTTTCTGAAAAATGATTTTGATCCAATTCACGCTAATGCGTATGATTTAACGGCGAATCACAATGTTGTTCGGTCTCTCTTTTTGCCTGCTCAGAGCAGTTCTGAGCAGCTTAAAGCAGCCCGTATGTTATTTGCCCATACAACGTCTACGGCTGGAGCAGCTCTGGGCTGCTTGGAGCTGCTCAGAACTGCTCTGAGCAGGCAAAAATAAAGAGGCGTATTGTGACGTCTTAAATGACTGACTGATGGCTTGAGTCAGTAGTTAGCTGTGAGCGTGAACCCGAACGTTTCAATGCAGCACATGGGACGATTGATAACGCTCCACAGGCACGACACGAGCAACGCAATGTTTGTTTTCCTCTGGCCTAACGACACAAAATGGCCAGCGATCTTTCTCCGTGTTATTGCACAACGAGCGCGTAGTTCTGCTCTTCCAGCAAGTATTCTACATACTGAAGAGCTTTTAGTGACTAGCATGGCACCGCTACAACTACGCCTGCGTTGAATGAGGCGCGCCTGTCCCGCAGTGCGTCTCAAGGTACGCCTGTACGCGGCCTGCCCGTACCACAGATGGCAAAAGCACGGCCACGTCAGTCGGCGTCTTTTTCGTATACACGGTTGGAAACGATGCACATGCGCAAGTGAAGGCAGCGATGTTAATGCGGCATTGCAGGCTACTGCACTGCGTAAATACACCGGATACTATTTTAATTATCAAAGAAAAAGCGTAACACATAGCTTATCCGGCGTCCTCTTTATCCCGTATGTCGGCTCCTTAACTATACCTACCATTCTAACACAAAAGCACGCTTTACAGGCGAGACTCCCCTAATTCAGTATGTCGGCTCCTTAACTATACATACCATTCTAACAGAAAAGCACGCTTTGCAGGCAAGAACTCCAAGTGATGTGTCTACAACAGACGGACTCGGAAGGGAACAGCGACAGAGTGCCCTTAACAGTTCAGCTGTGAAGTTGTTTTAGAGCTGCGTGCAAGCCGTGGTTTCATGGGACGGGCTTTTTAAATATTGAACGTGGGTTAGGCCAAAACAAGCCAAGGATGCATTTTTTTTTTCGTTTTGTTGCCTCTCTCGAACTCAGGCGATCTAAGGGAAGGAGCTGAAACAGAAAACCAGAATTCGTTCATTCTTTGCTTGGAGAAACCTCTTCGGCCACAGGTTCCACTCGGTCTGCACGCACTGCTACTTCCAATGCACTGCGGTGCACTGACATCACGGGTGGCGACGTACCCTGAAATTCATAAACGGAGTGACAACTTGGCGTCCTAACCTCCTGTCATGACGCCACTGCCATTAAACATTCGCATCAGCCCGCGACTAGGCCTTTAACCTTGTAATGCCCAGACAATTAAAAAATAAAATACAGCCATTGAAAGTAGGTGTAGATCCGCCGGGCACGCTTACGATGAAGGAATCCATCTTTTAAACTGTATTTGGGATTTCACGCGGCCAGTTATCGAGCTATAGTTTTTTCTTTTTTTTTTTTTTTTTGAAAAACGCTTGGGAGGTTTCAGAAATGATACAGTGAGCATTTCTTGGTGGTTGAAAGGCCCAGGTGCGAAAAAAAATCAGAAAGATGCCGTATCTTGTATGATACGTACGTTTGCATCACAGGGTTAAAGAACAGTTAAGCAGTGATTTTTACAGCGTTCTCACTGAGGCTTTTACATGTTGCCTAATTCAGCTACGTGACGACACGGGTAAAAGACTAACGCACTGGCAACCATACGTAGGTAACATAATTTGCATAGGCTGGCGTCGTTAGCTAAGCTTTATTGTTTGCTTTCGCTACAACGTTGGCCTTTCCGCAAAGCGTGCCGATCACTGACGGCGTCATTTCCCTCTTGAACGTAACCCCTTCCGGTTATGATGTGACCGCAGGCACCCGATTTTTGCCTCTAAGTTTGAATTACAAGCACAAACTAGTGCGAGGCAGCAGTTCTCACTCCACACACGTATAGTGTTGCACGAGTTTTTTGCTGGCGACAAAGAGGTTCGAGAAGAGATGCGAAAGCCGTTTCGCTGGGATAGTAAAACATCCTGTCAGTGAAACATTGTTGAGTACTTAACGTATTTTATGTTAGGCTGCACATGAACAAAGTTACTGAAATAAAAAGTAATAAAAGCGTAGCATCAACGAAGTAAGATGAGTCAATTTCGAAGCCAATAAAGTACGGCTACTTATCTATTCTGACCTCGGTTTGAAGATTGCATCGTTTAAATAAAACAAACCGGCCTTTTAAGATAAAAAGTGATGCTATTTGGCATTCGTTGGAGCAGGTGTCTTAGGAGGCACAAACAAAAATGTCGCGGTGAAGCAGTTTCGGGCTACATAACATGCGTCGCTATCTTCAAACAAACCTCAAACAAATGCATGCACTCTGCATTTTATCCTCCGCTTGAGTTACCGAGAGATGCCTCACCTGGACCACTGACTCGTGCATCTTCGCCAGCCTTCGGTGGAGACTTTCGGCTTGAGCAGCCAAAGCGGGAATTACCGTAAGCGCTGCGGAGTACGCACCAAAGAGGAGGAAATCATCAATTTAGGCAGCTGCGCGAAGTGCGCGCTCAATGCATGAAAAACAAGCGAGAAAAATGCCGCTTATCTGTTTGCTTCGCTGCCAATGTCTTCGAAAGGCGATATTCTGTCGTCCGTGCCATGTAACTTCTCTCTCCCACCATAGTGGATGTCATTTAAGTTTGCTTAATTTTATTCATTTTTTCAGCGTTCCCGCACTGCTCATGCGCCATCTCTTGGAACAATTAGTATCGATGGTTCTTAAAAAAACTCGTGACATCTTTTGTTTTTGTTTTTTCTCTTACTTCGCCTGTCTTCGGTGCC
Source organism: Haemaphysalis longicornis (assembly GCF_048455015.1). Classification (NCBI taxonomy): domain Eukaryota; kingdom Metazoa; phylum Arthropoda; class Arachnida; order Ixodida; family Ixodidae; genus Haemaphysalis; species Haemaphysalis longicornis. The sequence goes on along the minus strand of NW_027526361.1, from coordinate 53,740,244 downwards.
GTTTTTAACAGGTGTTTTTTTTTTTCATTTGCTATCGTAACGACGAATCCAACTTGTATTGTTAAGTAAAAGGACGCTGGTACTTCCGGTTGTGCACCGATAGTTTGCCTCCAATGTGCCTGAGGTATCCTTTGAGCTGAGTAATGTGGACATGTAGGAACCATGACAGCAGCTTTAGTATTTTAGAACTCTATTGTCTACTTATACTTGGTGTCCAAAAGTTATCTCAAATGCTTTTTTTTTTTTGGCAGGTAGTAGAGATGCGTGTGGGCTCAAAATAATGTAACGTCATTGGGTAGGTGCTTTCTGCGGCATCGCCGACAGCTTGCAACTTAGCGGAAGTAACAAGAGGGGGGGGGGGGGATCAAAGCGTTAAGGCCTTGCAAAATCACGTGATCAGGATTACGCAAGACGCAACCCGTTGCGCCAAGAAACAGTTGCCCAAAACGTGGGCGCGTGCAGTACCAAAAGTACTGACAGCTGAACACCGGCATAAATTAAATGTACAAGCACTGTGGAAAAAAAGTTATTCAAGCACAATTCCCGCTTTCCCCACCACAATAAAAGAAAAGCAGGCGAGTAAAATGTTCACGTATCAATGAATTTTTGTTTCTTGCTTTGTTTTATATGAGCGTGTGAATTAAACTACGTTTATGGCACGTCAGTTCTGCCTCGCCGAAATCTATTTACCAGGCACAATAAGGAGGATGAGAAGGTGGGAGGGGGGATAGCTCAAGTATCTATGGGCAAGAGAGTTATGGGTTTCGCTCAAAGGTAGTGGACGCGGGTTAATTGCGCAAGCATGTTCACGCCATTGCTTCAGTATGGGTTCCGCAGCACATTTTTTTTAAGTCAATGACATTTACGTTTCGCCGCACCTACACATCGTGTAATGCAACACCTATACCAGTTTTCTTTAAACTCGCCTCCCAGATCTTTTCGAAACACTCCGTAAGCATGGAAGGTGAAAAACAGCTTTCTCGATGCAGTTGCTGTATGATAGCTCTCCTGGGCGGCCAGTAATTTCCGTGTGATTGGGGGTGATACATTCCACCTTCGAGCAGCGCCTTCGAACGCACAGCAGATGTCTGGCCACCTGACAGAATAAAAATGAAGTGTGCAACAAGCAGCACATTCCGGAAGCTTTGCCTCGTCACTTGATGCCTTTTCGACCACTGATACATTTAAGAGTTTTTTTGCAGTCAGCCCACATGATTTCATGAGACAATTTCAGGCGTCAGTCAAACGCAACACAAAACTTCGATACTTCGAACAGCGCTAGTAGCGGAGATTACAAAATTAAGATCTGGTGTCTTTTTCAACCACGTTGCCGGTGACGCTCTCGGCAAAAATTGCTAATCGCGGGGCGCACCAATGGCGATAGCTAAGCGGCTCGCGTTGCACACACACATCGCACTCCGCTGTATTAAACTTCATGCGCAAAGGTCGCTCTTTTGGTGCGCTGTTGACAAATTGAAGCGCATTTCCCAATTCCAATAATTGGTTGTGTAATGGCTTAGCGCTTCGGTAAAGACCATTGAATGCCAATCAGAATCTGTTTGAAGTTCGTCGCAGAGCACCCACGGCATCCGCCAGAAGTTGGAATGGCAATAACAGCGAGCCACTAGCAATGGCGGCGCCTTCAGGCGCATGCGCATATATCGTGAAAAAGGTCCGTTGGGCCTTTTATACCTCCTTAGCTGCTTGTTCCAACAGATAATCATAGTGCGCAACTTGCGAGTAAGGGGGTGAGTTCCATTACCCGCTTTCCGAGTCACGATTCATGACGTAATAGGGACAACGGCCTACAGCAGGTGATCCGTACACTGGATAGTCCAACTTGAACTATCACTTCGGCACTGGCATTTCATTTAAAATCGAATGGGTTACTTCACTAGGTTGGCGAAAGCGCGCACTTAGCATAAGCCATCCACAAATGTCATAGTCGGACGGCACGTCACCTCTCCCATAGGAATTGTCAGTCTGTCACCGACGCCAACACCTGCCACGCACAAATTACGCCGACTAATACAACCGTGGCCCGGTTGGGAATCGAATGCAAAGACCCGCGGTAACACGCAAATGACTTCACCACTACTCTACGTGGAACCGAACATTTGACGTACTTTATGTATGACAAAAATGGCACCAAAAAAAGAGCCAAACACAAAGAACAGCGCGTGCCCGCCGTGGTTTTACAGCGCGCGCATCGGAAATTATGATAAATTCTTTTATTAGAAAGGGGAGGACCGAAGGTCGCTGGTGCGGGAAGAGGGGGAATAGGGAAGGAGGGAGACGCCCACTAAATCACGCTCTCCAGGCCGCTGGCAACGCCGAACTAGCCTATAAGGTCACCAGGTGTTGATTGATTGATTGATTGTGGGGTTTAACGAGCCGACGCAACGCAGGCGATGAGGCGCGCCGTAGTGGAGGGCTCCGGATTAATTTTGACCACCTGGGGATCTTTATCGTGCGCCGAAATCTCGTACACACGGGCGTTTTTGCTTTTCGCCTCCATCAGAAAAGCGGCCGCCGCGGCCGGGAATCGAACCCGCGACCTCGTGCTCAGCAGCGCAACGCCTTAGCCACTGAGCCAGCGCGGCGGGTCACCAGGTGTAAAAGTTGTTCAAGGATGTCCCTATGCAATGCTTCTATATCTGAATTTTGAAAACCACTATGGTTCAGTCTATGAAGATCAAAAGCGGAGCATCGGAAATAAAGCAGAAAAGGCGTGCTACTCTACTTTCAACGTGATGGTGTGCTGGTGGTTGTCCACTGCATCGCGGGAGATTCACTAGATGGTGCAAGCTGGCCTAAGGCGCGTAATTTGAAACCGAGGTATGTGGCGCGCGTCTACATGACCAGGCGAGAGAGTAACGCTCTCGCATTTACACATCATAAAAATCGTCATGCTTTTCTTGGCTAGGTTGGCGGAAGCGCGCACCTGGCTGGTGTCGCCGCTGAAACACTCCGCGGGCGCTTTCCACCGCCGCAACCAACCGCAGCCACGGCGTAGGAAAGTCGATTCTCCCTTAAAAAAATCTAGCGAAAAAAAAAAAACGCCCTCGCGTACTCACTTAAATATATTTATGGATCGTCTGAAACTTTTCTAGTTTATGTCACATCCCGCTGAGAATTGCAGCTCTGGCACCGCCGCATGAAATGAGCCAACCGTCAGCTGTGATACTTTCGGAATGGGGCGGCTACGCGAGTCGTTATGCCTCTGAGCTCGCATATCGGTGCTGTATAAATGTCCCGCGTATTCACAGGTTTGTTACCAGCTGCTCGCAAAAACAGAAAAATCACTCACCTATGTGGCGCCGCCTGCTTGCGTCCAACGGCTGCCCTTGATGCTGGCGAAGGTATAACTTCAGCAGGAAATCCTGCTGCAAAAGGAAAGTCCTCGTTCAGTGCGCGTTTACAGTTGTCGCCACACTATTGCCAGTGTCGTGCACTGACAAACAGCGTTATCATCATATGCTATTCCTGCGGCCATCTGATTTTAATATCGCCAGACAGCAACATACAGGGTTGACTGTGTTCTATCAAATAAAATTCTGCCCCTAGCAATGCTCAAATGACGCCGGCCGGAACAAATTTCAAGGGGGCAGCCCCGGTCGCAGTTTAAGATTATTTGAATATTTAAATATAACAGATAATCACATCATCACAAACAGATAATATAAATCACAGAAATAAAACTACCAGAAAACGAGAGTGCCGCTTATCTACTTGCTTCACTTCAAATGCCGTCGAAAGACGATCTTCTACAGCCCATCCCACGGAACTCCCCCTGTGGAACTCCCCCTGCCCACATTACCACCGGAACTGCTTTTGTCCGGCATTTCCTCACTCCCTTGCCCGCGCAGCTTCCTGGCCGGCTTTTTTCGGTGGAATTCGAGGACATTCACACAGCGCACGACGCCCTGTGCAAACACATCAGCGAGGTCCAGGTGACCTCCAAGACAAGCTACGTGGACGTGGACAAGACAAGCCCGCCGGTAGCTTGAACTTCATCAAGACTTGGACTTGCGTCTCTGCCACAATAGTATTCTCTCTCTACATCTCCCTGCGGATCGCAAGTGGCCCGTGTTTCTGAGCCTTGGTTTAGACGTAAAAGTGACACAGTCGTAACAGCCTAAGATGCTGGCAAACTATGCGCTCTACGTGTTTATGCTGAACGATCGGTAAATATATATAAAATGTGGGGCATTTTACACGTCAGACAATGACTCAAGGGGTGTATTCCGTGCTAAGAAGGATCAGTGCATAAATACATTGAGCGAAAGCGCCTTAGGAAAAACAAACAAGTCGTATTGGAAGTACTGCGCGTTTTTGTGCGTGTCCGCTGCTTGGATACTACAGTTTGTTCATCTGCACTGATTTAACCCCAAGAATCGATAGCTGTTATTTTATACCTCCCTAAGACGCACACGCACAGGCTCGCGCACGAAGCACTCCTGTCAAATGGCACGGGAAGCAAATAAATAAACGCAAATAAACTCAAATTTCACCAATACAACTCAAAATGCACTCAAATTTCCCGCCAAAATGGCAGCGCGGGCAAGAAGAACAATAACCACAGGAAGTGAAGGCTGAATTTCCTTTCTAGCAGGAAACAGGAGCATTACCTCCCAGCCACGGTGAAGAACCGTAACGTGTGGCTCATCGCAGCGTCTGAATTACGTAGTTGCGGTTGACGATGGTTGTATTCTATGTCGTGGAATACAACCACTTATGCAGTGAGCCCTGCTTAGGTGACATCACGAGAGACGGCATCCAAGCTGCGACAACGGACGACCAATTGACAACCATTCAAGCAATGATTATCGGTTCTTTAAAAGATGTCGCCGATGCTCGCGGCGTCGTTCCTCGTACTGTTATAACACGCGATCTGTTGCGAGAATGTTCTTTCCCTTTTTGGCTCGCCAACTACGTCACAAATACGTATAGCCATGCAACACCCGCGACGTTTCATTTCCCTTTCTGGATTCGCCCCCCCCCCCCTCGCACTCGGTTTTCTTCGCGCATGGCTTTCGGAAGGCTTTCTGCTCGCTCACACAGACGGCTTGCCCTGGCTATAGACAGCTTCGCCGTAAATACAAGTAAGCCCATTTGAACCCAGTGTGAAATCTGCTTAAGCCGTGGAGCTGTGGTTCTCATGTGTTGGCTCGAACGTCAACGGGCGCTCGCCCGAAAACGGCAGAGGCGTCGCCGCGCAAAATATACGGTTCGCGCAAAGGAATCGGCCGCTAAACGTCAACGGCGGGAGGCTCCTTCCCCTAACTTTTGATGATAATAGCTATTGGTTTCCCATTTGTAGCGGGGTGATGACATGACATCTTACCAAAAAGGGCTAATATACCTATGTTTTATACTTTTGGTTTAATACTAGCGCTGCTTAGGGCAGGCACAAAAAGCTTATTAGGCACAAAATATTTTTTTAAATGCGGAGAATCTCATGCTCGGGGCTGTGTCCCTCCCTCCCTTGTCGTCCGCCGTCCGCACTCTACTGCGCATGCGCGTCTCTTCAGCCCCTTCAGCGTTTGGGCTGACGTCAGCGCAGTCCACTATAAAAAGAAATAGTTAGGCGGCGCCCGGTTTCGATCCCACGACTCTCCGGCCGCAACGGGAGGTACGTGGCGCTCTTCCCACTGCGCTACAAACCGAGACGGGAGCATGTGCTACGAACGCGCCTTATGCCCTCCACTCATTCAAACTATGTCAAGAAGCTACTGATACAACGAAGGCACGCGAAGCTGAACGTCAACGGGAACGACGAACTGAAAACTAGAGGGAACTTCAGTCGACCCCATGGCTGCTTCGCATACTACTCAGGGTTCCCCTACGGGAAGATGGCGTACTTTCTTTCCTGTTACAGGTGGTAACTGTCCTAGGCAATATTCCCCTCTCTGCTTTTCGTCCACCAGCATTCTAATCTTTTCGTCGCCTCGGCAGCCTTGAGGTTAACTTCCTCTGTGCTACCCTTAAATCCTAGAGCTTCTGGAAGCCGAATATTGCCCTCACGTAGATTTGGATGGATACCCTCGCATTCTAACACTATGGGCCGCATAGTTTGTTTCTTTTCCGCAGACCACGCATACCCCATCATTTTGTGAATAATTCCCCACAAAGCTCTTAGTTCGCAAGCAACCTGCTCTAGCTCCGAAAAGCAAACCACTGCCCTGGGAATTATCGTAGAAATTTTCCTTTCTGATGTTCAATTTCTCAGCCCTGTACATCTATAACGACGTTTTAGCTTCCATTTTTTTCTCTACATTTATTCGTTTCAATCTGTCTTGCCTCTTTTTTGGTTACCTTGGCTGTTTTTGATTCTCCACTGTTCTTTCCGTATTTCATCGTTAGCCCAGTCTTCCTTAACCACTGCGTGTCCACGCTTTTTAGTATAGGTACCTAAAAACCTTAGCTGCCCACCTTCGTTGATCCATTGCTCTCTACCTCATCTCAAAACATATTTTACTCTGTGCTTCTCGAACTTCAAACGACGCCCAGCCCATATCTCCTGGTACTGCTTCGTTGGTTGTTTTTCCATGCGCGCCTAAGGCCAAACGGCCTACCGTTCTCTGGTTCACTTCAAGGCCTGATAGAACGTCTGATTCTAAGCAGAGTACAGCATTTGCAAATGTGAGACCCGGAACCATTACTCCTTTCCACATTCCTCTCACTATTTCATATTTGTTATACCCCCCCAGCGCTCTATGCTTCATTATAGCTGCGTTTCGCTTTCCCTTACCCTTAAGTTGCTCCCCGTAAGTTCTTAAGTAGTTATCCCCTTCGTTTATCCACATTCCCAAATATTTATATTCCTTCACTCTGGGTAATTCGCCTTGCTGGATAGACACTGCGTCAGTGGTAGTGTCATTGAAAACCATTATTCCTGATTATTCTGCACTAAAGTTTAATCCGAGCTCGGTGGCTTCCTGGCCGCTAATATTTATCAGCCGTTGCATATTGGTCTGGTCTGGGCTGTCCAGAAGGCCCGCGTAGCGGCGGAGAGTCTCGGGCTCCCCGTCCCGACGCGGGAGATGCCCTCTACACCTTGACACCGGTCAGGTGTCCTTCAGGACCCTTTTTGGAAATAAAGTTTCACCACCACCACCATATTGGTCTGGTTATCAGCTAAAAGAACAATGTCGTCTGCGTATAACATTCCCGGAATACGTTGTTGTACCACTTCGCCTTGCAGCATATGGGTGAGGCTGAATCCTACTTGACTTATTTTAGTTTCTTTTCTAACCCATCCGTGTATACATATAAAGCATGAACAGTATTGGGCTCAAAGGGCATCCCTGTTTCAGTCCCCGAAAAGTGTTCACCTTTTGGGCGCATTTCTGTACTTCCCATGTAAGGTGCACTCTATTGTCTTTATAGATTGCTGTAAGGAGCTGTATTAACTCGTCATCTAATCCCTGGAGTTTCAGAATTCTCCACAGCAGTTCTCTGTTTACGTTGTCATATGCCCCTTTAATGTCCAAGAACGTAACCCATAACGGTATATTCTGCGCTTTCGCAATTTCAATACATTGCGTTATCACGAAGAAATTATCATCCAATCGCCTGTCTTGTCTAAATCCATTCTGCAGTTCCCCAAGTATTTCATTTTCTTTCATCCATGCTTGAATTTCTGAGTTTATCGCCTGCATTACGAATCTGTACACCACTGACGTTACTGTGAGTGGTCTGTATGAATCAATACTGGCTTTGTCGCCTCTGCCTTTATATATTAAATTCATCTTGCTTTCTAGCTAGTCCTCTGGTATTTGGTTTGTATCACCTTATCTATTGCCATCATAAACGATTCACCTTACCTATTGCCCTCATAAACGATTCCTTACTTTAGGTCCAAGCAGGTTTATCAGTTGCATTGGTATTCCGTCCGGGCCCACTGCTGTCTGGGGGGAAACCTTTGCTCGGCTTTTTCCGGTTGCTCAAACTTATTTCCCTTTCCGCAATCTTCTGTGGCGCTGATGTTATCGGTGCAGGCTTCCCTAACACTATTGCCCTAAACTTCTCACTAATCACTCGATGAATATGCGCCAACGCGTGCTCTCCTAAATGTTTCCCCTCCTCATCAATCAAGAATTTTTGATTGATATGTTTTTTAGCTTAGTCATTTTACACGGTTCCAAAACTTCTTGGATGCGCTTTTGTCCTTCTTCCGTATTTCTGCCCTCCATTGTTCGCTTTTCTGCTTGATCTTTGCTTGCACCATTTTCTGCACTTCTAGTTTTTTTCCCGGTAGATATCCCATTTTTCCTTCATTACCTCCTGTTCCATGCCAGTTCTTTTTGCTTCTCTATGTTCTCTCCACGCCTTTCCTCGCTGGTCAATAGCCTCTTTTATTTCCTTATTCCACCAGCTTCTCGGCTTTCTCTTCCCTTTCCATCGGTTTTGTTGGTTTGCTTCATTCATCTTACCCTTTATGAACGCAATCATTTCGTCGTAATCCCAATTTTTGCCTGGGTATTTATTGATTTCATCTTCCAATCCATCAGCGATAATCTTTTAACTGCTCATTGTTCAAATTAGTTCCTCCGATTGTACCTATTTCTAAATTTGTCCGAGTTGCGGCTCCAAAGTGAAAGGTAAGCCGCTTGTGGTCGCTTCCTAAGCTGTCTGTGCCATTTTCATCTATCCTCATTTTCCACAACCTTTCGTATACTGTCTCGGATACTAAACTATAGTCTGTGCTGGACTGTCTGTTACCGCTTCCCACGTTATTTGTCCGTCACACTTGTTTTCCGTGTTTACTATTACAAGCCGGTTTTACTGACATCACTGACATCACTAGAGAACCGTTGTGGTCTGTGTATCCATCCAAACCTTCTATATGGGCATTCATATCTCCAACTAAACTTATTGCACCAGAATCTTTGAACTCGTTAATATCTTTGTTTATATCATTTACTCGTTTATATCGTTTAGATCTTTGAACCCGTGAGACCCCTGCGCCCTCTATCGGTGGGTTTGAGAAACTCTCTGCAAGGCCGCCGGTGGGTCTGGAAACCTGCTCCTACCCCTGCGTGACACACGGCATTCAGCAGACATACGAAATACTTGACGTACAACAGCTCCGCTGTAAAAAAAGCTGCCACGACTGGGAATCGAACCCGCGACATCGTGCCTCTCAGCACGGGGCCTTAGCCAGTGATCCGCAACGGCGGGTGCAAGGCACGACTTTGACTCGCTAATTTAAAGTGGCAATGTTCTGACCGCGCCGGAAGCCGAGCAGCCCTGTCTGCGTGCGGCCCTGACTTTCGGCAGCCGTTGCTAACGCACTATCAGAGTCCTTCAATGCTTCGCTGGTCATGAAACTCCCGGCCAAGTTTCGTACGGGGACAAAGGCTACCGCGAGGGGCGCCAGCGCAGATCGGAGGGCATCGGGCGGCCGCGGCTGCTCGGTAGCCAGACCGGCAGGCAGGAACGCAGTAGCAGCATGCCCGTTCGCGCCAAATTTTTTCGCCACTCACGAAATGATAAGTCCATTTGAGCGGCCCACGACACTTAAAGCGAAAGCGCATTGCTGATAAGGCGGCGAGCGTCTGTTTTATCTTACTCCGTGGTCCGTTCCCTGCCAAACGCGCCCTGACCACGCCCCCGGCTGCCCTACGATCAACACCAGCGCCGCGGCGCGGCCCCTCTGGGCAGCGTACGAAGCTCCCCCATAGCGTGACGCCGAAGTTTCATGACCAGAAAGGCACTGAAGGACTCTGGCACTATCTTCCGAAGCAAGTCAGGGGCCGGAACTGAGCGAGACGCGGGGCATGAGCCCGCTCGGCTTACCAACATGGCGGCGCTGGGGATCGACGGCATCTGGCAACGGCGGCGGAACAGATGGGACCCCGCAGCGGACCAAGCAGGTGACTTGCGCCTACGACGCGCGTTCGAAAATATGGTGGCCAGCGCCCGCAGCCAGAACGCGCCAGCACCACGCGCACGCGAGACCCTCGCTTTCTCCTTTTTGAGGCTTTCGGTTTGGTTTGTGCCGTTCTGTAGCGCCAGCTGTCAGTGCTTCGTTCTTGATTATTTGATTCAAAAACTTTATTAACACGACGGATTAAGTGTCTTTTGCCCAGGATTCATTCGCGCTTGCGGCCCACTTTTAGCACGCACTGCAGGGTCAGTTGATATGAGCCACCGTGGTCAGTTGATCTGGCAAGGTCACTCAGGCCAGCGCTCGAGCGAAATGCGCCACTTTGTCAGGGGTAGCAGGAGATGCGGTTTAAAGGCCAGACCGGGAATGCGCCATCGCTAACGGCTGCAGCGGGCAATTATAACTATAGCTATGAGGTGGAAAGTGCTCCCGCAGGGGATTGACCACTAAGCTAGAAACGGCCATGATCCTCCAATATGGTATCAGACATGGCTGTGAGACAGCCTGAGAGAGAAAGAAAACATTTTATTGAGCTGGAAAGTGGGGGGGTAACCCTAGAGCCACTAAATAGCCTTTATTTAGTGACTCTAGGTAAACCTAGTCCGGGCATCCATGCGTTGCCCTAGCCGTCTTCGCCCGTGACACCACGAGAGTGGTCCTCCAGCCGATAGCTTAATTGTCAACAGTGTCTACCGCACCCCAAGAAAAGAACTTGGGGGGTGGAAGGGGGCAGGAGTTGCAGGGCTGGGTGGGCTGTACGCAATGTAGGCAAAATTTGCACTGAGCAATTTACTTACTGTGTGGGGAGAAATAAATGTCAGTAATGGCCGAGAAATGGCTTCGTCGTTGCCGTGAAAGCAATAGGCAATGGGCAGACAAGGGACTTGCAATCGCCACTGTCTATACAACGTTTGAACTGCACACGTGAGATTACCATTGAAAGCGAGATGTAAAGTGATGACTGACTCCACTCACGCTGAAATTCCCAGCGTCTCTGCGCGATCGTTCCTCACTTTGTTGTGGTAGTTTGTCGTTGTTTTGATTTTGCGTACTTCCGCCGCTGTAGATTGAGATCATTGCTGATAAATTTTTTTAAGCGAAGCTTTAGTGTCCTCACTGATTCCGCAGTACGCCAATATGCCCTGCAGGAAAGCCAACTTTCTCTGACGACCTAAGAACTCTATGCTGACGACGACGATGAATCGTCGCGGGTGAGGTGAAAGAAAAAAAAATTACACCATCTTCCCGTAGGGGAACCCTGAGTAGTATGCGAAGCAGCCATGGGGTCGGCTGAAGTTCCCATTAGTTTTCAGTTCGTCGTTTCCGTTGACGTTCAGCTTCGCGTGCCTTCGTTGTATCAGTAGCTTTTTGACGTATGGTTTGAATGAGTGAAGGACATAAGGCGCGTTCGTAGCACATGGACCCGTCTCGGTTTGTAGCGCAGTGGGAAGAGCGCCACGCACCCCCCGTTGCGGCCAGAGAGTCGTGGGATCGAAACCGGGCGCCGCCTAACTATTTCTTTTTATAGTGGACTGCGCTGACGTCAGCCCAAACGCTGACGTGGCTGAAGAAACGCGCATGTGCAGTAGAGTGCGGACGGTGGACAACGACAACGAGGGAGGGAGGGACACAGCCCCGAGCATGAGATGCTTCGCATCTAAAACTTCTCGTGGCCGTAATCGAACCTGGGTCCCTCGCGTTATGAAGTCGGCGTCTATCCCATTGCTCTATTTTGACATGGTTGAAGCGGCTTGAAAACTAAGATGGCATCCTAAGAATCAGTCACGAGAAGAATGGCGTTGCTCTGCCTGCCGTAAGGCTGCTAGCCACAAAACGTTACGCCTAAGTGTCAATTTTGAGGTTGAAGACGTTAGGCCAAACGTCACATCTTGGGGTTTAACGCCTCAAACCGACACCCACACAAAAAAATGCTCACTGAACGCCAAGCAGCAGGTACGATTCGCGCCTTCCACACCACACCCAAACGTTAGGCCTACGGAATGCACTCCCGAGAGTTGCTGTCGGTATACTGGAAAACTGGTGCGTACCTCCAGAGGAGCACATACCCGCAGTGTGGGATTGGCCAACCAAAGAATCCATCCCGAGAAAGCTTCGCGTTGTTACGAATCGGCCAGCGCCGCCGTACTTTCCCGCATCACTCCTCGGCTGTGCGGCGAAGCCACTGCGTGCGCCTTCGAAAACAGGCGCCACCATGTCGGTGACAAGTTTCGACAAGCCGAGCCAGACGCTTCGCTTTCGGCGCATTTCAAAACTTCGGCGGCTGCCGGCGAGGCTCGTCTCCACGCTCTTCAAGGACACAGAGGCCCCGCGAACTCAGCGGAGTCCTCCTCTCTCCCCTCTCTCGGACTCAACGTGCACCAAGGCTACAAACGGCTTACGAGCTCTGGATAGAGCGTTGTGTGTGTCTGTGACGTTCGTGGCGTGTTGCAGCTTGTTGCGTTTTGACCGTTACCGCTTTTGGGTATAAATAGACCCCCGCAAGCGTTGTAAACCATTCCTGTTAGAGCAGCGAATAGATGTTGTCGCTCTGCTCGAGTCCTGTATTGTAACCTCGCCCGTCGGGGCATTGTTCTTTGGCTTCGGCTCACCTCTCGCTATGAAGTAAACAGTTACGTTAGCCTACGGCTTCTGGACTTCTTCACGGCTGCAACAGCGGCTGGCCGCTCGCATCATACACGCTACCACTCGTATGTCGGAGCTCGGAGGCCACAGAGCTCGGATCGGGTGCCCCCGCCCAGTCGCAACAGCGTCCAACCATCGTCGTCGTTAAACGGGGGGGGGGGTGCATGATTTTTGTTTCTTTTGGAAGCAGTTTGTGTCTTCTTTCAGCATATTCGCGTACAGGTAAGCCTAACTTAAGAGGAACAAAATATAAAATCTGGCCTATTTCGTTCTTTTTTTTTTTTTTTTTGCTTTTCAACTGCGGATTTAGTTGTGCCGAATGTTCTCTTGCTTCAGTAGCCTTCGATATTGTCAGCAAATGCTCTTTCCTAGTTTCGGGCCAAGTTAGGGATTTCTCCTGCTTACTGCCAGCAATTTATTCTACTTGTCTACTGTACAAAATAGCTAGCACGACCGGTGTCCATAACTGACGCCGATTGGTTACGAAGATACTCGTTTCGTAGACAGGGGCGGTAAAATTGCCTAAACAGCTTAATTCGACCTCAAATTCTTATTTGCTTTCTTGACGTCATGTCAATCTCACAACCTCCTTCGCTTAAAGAGAACCATCCGCGGTGGCATAGCCGGTAAGGCATCGGCTTTAACCGCTACCAAGAAAACCCAGTTCGGACGCCAGCCCCGGCTTTCTCTTTACAAAAAATTCCCCCGCATTTCCCCGAAGGGGAGTATGAGGAAGTGCGAAGCACGGGGTGATGCTATGAGGGGGAGTTTGTTGAAGTTTGGTGGCATTTTGCCTGTTAGTTACATTAACACCCCCTCGTGATCACGTTCGGCTTAACACGCCTCGTTTGTCCCTCTGCGGAAATCTTGGTGAATTAACGTGTATGTTCGAGAGATGTTCGAGAGGGAATGTAATCACGCACGAAGACTCGCACTAGACTAAACTAGACTAAACTCGACGCGCTCTCAACCGCTATTTATACGGACCTCGACACGCGCTCGACCGCACCTGCGCTAAGCCTGCGCTCGACTAAGCCTACCGCGGTCGCACGTGGAGCCCGCCGACACAATGGGAAGGGAAGAGGAGGAGCGCACCGCACCGCAGCGCACCGCAGCTGCGAAGCGCCGACCGGAGTGAAGGGAGAGGAGGCGCAGTCACGTGAGAGAATGCAGAACTAGCGGGTTTGTAGTATCACGTGTACACCACGCAGTTATCAAGCCGCTATAACGCCGCTGAGTCGCCAACGCACGCCGCTGACGACGTAGTTTGAATGCGTTAAAGATATAAGGCGCGTTACTAACACTAATATCAGCGTCGACGGGGCCCACGAGAGCGGCGCGCCCCGTGAACTCAAGGAAACGGTCTCGGAGCGGGGTGGCGAAGCTTCCCTGACCAACGCCAAGCCCGCGGCGGACGACGAGCAGCGGAGTGAGGAGGTGAAACCCGCCGACGTTGAGGGAGAGGAGGCGGCCCTCCTGAGCAACCAGCCAGGAGGGACCAGCTCTGACGACGCGGACGACGAGCTCCCGACGAAGGCCGCCGCAGCATCGCGCAAACCCGATAACATCACGGGAGTTGAGACGCGGCGGAAGGCACGCGGAAGGCACGCGGGAAACACGGCGGTGCAGTCACCAACAAACCGAGCCATGGAGATACCGGGTCAACGACCGCTGGGGGAAGCTCGGCTAACGGACGGACTTGACGTCCTGACCGGTAAGCGCTTTTCACACCATGGCATCACACCAGAACGCAGTCACGCTTGCCACTTTAAATGTGGTAAGTCTAACCTCACAGAAAAGGAAACATTGGCTAGTTGGCCTCCTGAATGAAAAAAAAAATAGATGTGGCCTTTTTACAGGAAACCAAAATTGCCTCTCGAGAGGACGCTCAAAATTTTGTACGATTTTTCGGCCACCAGTTCTGGTGTTTTTACACCCTCACACCCACCCGAGCGGGTGGTACCGCAATTCTAATCCGGAAACACGAATTCTTAACAGTAATCGACTGCGAGCTGGCGAAGGACGGACGCTTTTGTTCCGTCGACGTCCTGGTGGGAGGGGAGCTTACACGCTTTGTGTGCGTCTATGCGCCTAATGATACGCAGGCGCGGACCGACTTCTTCTCTTCTATTCGGGACATCCTAGTGGTCCCGGGCCGTGTTGTCCTAGCGGGCGACTTTAACTGCATTGTAAACGCCAGCGACAGAGCAGGTGCTAAGGGTGTAGTGGATGCGTCAGCGCGGATTTTGAAAGCGGTCCTTCGAGAGGGCGACCTGGCTGACGTGGCCCTTCAGCGTGGGTGGTCAACCACCCGCTTCACTAGATGGCGAGGCACGTCACAGGCCCGCCTCGACCGGATTTACTTGACGGAGGACGCGTTGCCATTAGTGATCGATTACGCCGTCACTCCTGCCGCGTTCTCGGACAACGGCTTGGTGACATGTACCATCCGAGCTGAGCGTGAAATAAAAAAGTTACAGCCGTTCCACTCTACGTGAAAACTGTTGGAAATGCAGAGCACTGATTCGCCATAATGGGCTGTAGCGCCGTTATCCGCTCACTGCTACCACCCGACGCATTTCAAATTTCCCGCCTTCGCAGTGCTCGCGCGCCCCCTACCGGAAACTGCGCCAGCAGGAGTTCTGTTCTTTTTGTGCTTGTTTACCCTCCCGCATCGCCGCCCGACGTTCACGAATGGCTGCGGCTTCTCGCTGGCGAAGTTCGGCGTCGGCGGCTCGCTTGCGGCGCTTGCGCTCAGCATCCGCAGCACGCCGCCGCGCCGCCTTCTCTTCCCGCGTAGACATTGTCGATGAAGTCGATGGTGAAACGTGAAACGTGCCGTGAACCCCCTGCCGCGGCTATGACGCAACGTGGAGCGGCTATGACGCAACGTGGCGCGGCTATGACGCAACACAATCCAACACAATCCACTTTAATCCAATCCAATCCAAATCCAAACCAATCCAAGCCAAGCCAATCCAATCCAATCCAATCCAAGCCAATCCAATCGAATCCAATCCAATGCCAGACCGACGGGGAGCGATGCGGACTACGGACGCCAACGCGGGTGACATCGTGAGTTACTTAAATGCTCTGCATTTAAAAGCCGGAAGCCGTTGGCTGATGAACTCCACGGTCCTCGAACACGCGTCCTTCGTCGATCGCGTAAGAGGTGAAATTGAAGCAATGAGCACTGCGCCCATTGATGGAGCTGCGTGGGAGCGCTTCAAACAGCATGTCAAAGATGCAGCAATCACAATCGGGCGACAAGAGGCGAGAGACAGAAGGGCGAAAGTAAATCGACTGGTGGAGTGCCTGCGCTCCCTCGTAGAAGCGGACGAGGAGAGGCCGGGGGAATTCTCTGAAGACATCCGTAACGTGAAAGACGACATCCGCGCTGAGCTCGAAAAACGGTACCCGCCGCGGTGGCTCAGTGGCTAAGGCGTTGCGCTGCTGAGCACGAGGTCGCGGGTTCGTTTCCCGGCCGCGGCGGCCGCTTTTCTGATGGAGGCGAAAAGCAAAAACGCCCGTGTGTACGAGATTTCGGCGCACGTTAAAGATCCCCAGGTGGTCAAAATTAATCCGGAGCCCTCCACTACGGCGCGCCTCATCGCCTGCGTTGCGTCGGCGCGTTAAACCCCACAATCAAATCAAATCAATCGAAAAACGGTATTGGGGGGCTCTTGTGCGGAGCAGGGAGCAACGAGTGGAGTCCGAGGCACAGCCATCGAAGCTTTTCGGCGCCTTCGAACGAGCAAAGACCGCCACTAAAAGGATTCCCGAGGTGAACCACGCCGGTGGTCTTGCTAGTGGGAGCGAGGAGGTGGAGACGGCCTTCAGTGAATACTACGCAAGGCTGTTTTCCCCGCACGCTCATCTTGAGGCTCCTCCACCGGAAGTCACAGGCGCGCTGCCAACGGTTGCAGAGGACGTAAAGGCCACAATAAACGAACCCATATCGGTAGAAGAGGTCAAGCGCGCGATCAAGAAACTCTCAAAGAATAAGTCACCGGGGCCTGACGGCATAATCTCGGAATTCTATCAGGTGTTTCGTGAAGAGATCAGCCCGGTATTGGCGGCGGTCTTTGAAAACATCAAAAGCACAAAACTGCTACCACCCTCCATGCGGAGCAGTAACTTAGTACTCATTCCCAAAAAAACCTCCCATAACACACCACCCAACGTGGAAGACTTCAGGCCTATCAGTCTTCTTTCCACCGACTATAAAATCCTAGCCCGCATCCTGGCCCAACGCCTCGAGACAGCCCTCAGTAGTGTTGTGGGTCCTCACCAGACGTGCGGGTTTAAGGGACGCTCCATCAACACCAACCTGCACCGCATGCGGACCATTTGTGAGGTGGCGGAATCAGGCATTCACCCCTTAGCTGTCCTACAACTCGACCTTAAAAAGGCCTTCGACCAGGTTGACCACGCCTTCCTGTTCACGCTCCTCGGTCAATGTGGGGTAGGGGATACAATGGTCGAGTGGATAAAAATTTGCTACACCGCCATCACCACCAGCATCATCATAAACGGGGAGGTGGGGGCGCCCATCGACATCGGAAGGTCAGTCAGGCAGGGCTGCCCTATGTCCCCGATCCTTTTCGCATTGTATATTGAACCACTTTGCAGGATGGCAATAGCGTCCACCAAAGGCTTGGTTCTCGGCGACGAAGAGCTCAAGGTGTTGGCCTATGCGGACGATGTTGCGTTTGTGTGCTCCTCGAGAGAGCAGGCAGGGGAGGTCGTCGCACTGGCTGAGGCATTTTGTCGATTCTCGGGGGCCCAACTCAATCTTTTGAAGTCAGAGGGCGCATGGCTAGGGGAATGGCCCACCAAACCACAACAACTCTACGGAGTTCGATGGAGGGAGGGCATCACCCGCTACCTCGGGGTAAACCTAGAAAACCGCACAGCCACCGCCCCCAGGTGGCAGACGAAACTGGCAGCTGCTGGAAGGAACTTGGAACCCTGGAGAGCGCGACATATTGCCCTTTTCTCTAGGGCACATGTCTGCAACGCCGTGGTATACCCAGCCATCTTGTACGCGGCCCGAGTCTCGACCATTGACGCAGGCTCAGTGGCCAAGTTACATCGGTTGTTCGCTGTTTTCGTCTGGCGATCCACGTATGAGCCCATGCGCCGCACCAACGTTTTCTGGAGCGCTGAAGCCGGGGGGCTTGGGCTCGTTAATTTAGAGCTGAAACTAACCGTGCAACGATTTTTGTACTTCCGAGATCACCGAGATGGCTTCCTCCTGGCGGCAGTGCAAAATGTAGGCGCGTTGCCCCTCGCCCCTTGGCTCGCAACAACAGCGGAGCTCCTAGGTGGTGCCCGTGCAACAGGTTTTTACAGAGAAGTGGCGGGGGCGGTGGCCCTCTTACAGGAGCGCTTCTCGTGGGAATACCTCTGCTCAGTGAAACCAAGGAAGCTGTATTGGGACCTCGTAGAGCAGACCCTCCCACCGCCCATGTACCACCTGCCACCCCTTGGTCGGCCGAAAAGTGACGTCCTGCGGCGAGTACGGAAGCTCCCTATCCCGACTGGCTCGAAGGACTTTTTCTTCCGCTTTCACACGTGTATACTGCCTACAAAGGCAAGACAGGAGGAACGCGGTTTTTTTTTGCCAGGAGGGGCCAACTGTCTGCTGTGCGGAGGGAGGGAAACGGCCGAGCACGTATTCATGGACTGTAACACGGCGTTCTACTTCTGGGATGAGCTGCAGTGCTCCTTCAACACGCGCTGGAGAATCACTTGGACAAATCTGAAGTTCCTAGACGCGGCCTCGGAACGCCCGCTCCTTCGCGACTGTGTCCACGTAATAGGGCTCCACTCGCTATGGAGGGCGAGAGTCGACGCCGTCGAATGTACTGAGCGCCCCCGACCGGCGTGGCGACACTTCGTCCAAAAGGCACAATGGGCAATTGCCGCCCTCGACAGGGATGAGGCAGACTCCGAACTACGCGACGCACTGGAACGGGGAACGCGGGCACTCATGGATTTCAAGTCACAACAGCAGAGGAGATGGGACGCAATTTGAGGGCTAGCCCCGGGTAACGCTGGTGTCCAGTTATACCAAGAAATGGCTTTACCCAAGACCTCTAATTTCTCCCTTCCCTCTATCCCGTTCACTTCAAACTTTGTGCAATGACACAGTAGCCCTGTTGGCAATCTCTCTTGCTTAAGTTTCACAAACGCTCTGTGACTTCGCGGGCAATACTGCCCGATTGGCTTACAGTTACTTGGCAAAGCATTCTGACCCTCTCCTCGCATGATAGCCGATCGCCTCATTTTTATGTTTAAGTGAAGCCATGTTCTGATGCGCTCGGAAACCACTGTAATCACTGCATACTGTTCTGTATATATTTGTAAATAAAGTTATTGTTACCAAAAAAATAAGTCGCGTCCACTTCCGGTCACCGAGGCGAACGGTCGTGAAATCATGAGCTCGTTTCGAGCGGC
The DNA here is from genome assembly GCF_048455015.1 of Haemaphysalis longicornis. Taxonomy (NCBI): domain Eukaryota; kingdom Metazoa; phylum Arthropoda; class Arachnida; order Ixodida; family Ixodidae; genus Haemaphysalis; species Haemaphysalis longicornis. The sequence continues at coordinate 53,721,244 of NW_027526361.1, read as the reverse complement.
AACAGCGGTCGACGCCGACCGCGGAAACAGGACCGAAGGAAAAGAAAACCAGGATTTTCAGATTATCTTGCCGACGCTGCCTACCGGACGCATTGTGCTCAACACCGTGTTTCTTCACGCCGACGTAAAGGGACGACCGTACCGAGTCGAAGACTTCAGGGACGCTCTGGCCCAACTTGGTGCACTGCCCGAGGTAATTTCTTTGGGTGCCTATCAAATCAATCATGTTTGGGCTGTGACTTTTAGGAGTGCAGAAGCGACAAAGAAAATGCTGACCACGACGGAGCTGCAGGTGAAGGGGCGTCGATGCCTCGTCATCGACCCACAGAATCAGGAGGTGAAGCTGAAGCTCCACTGGCTTTTGCACGGGGTGGCAGACGAGGACATCCGGTCAGCGTTCGTGCCCTACGGCAGAGTCAGCGAGGTTACGAGGGAACGCTGGCGGGTCGCCGGCGTGAACGAAAAGACTTCTACTACGAGGACTGTGCTTTTCAAGCTCAAGTCAGGAGTCAAGATCGGTGACCTACCTCACCAAATTCGTGTTGCCGGAGAACTGGCTCTCGTCGTGGTGCCCGGCCGGCCCATGAAGTGCCTTCGCTGCAACGGTGAAGGGCACGTGAGACGGGAGTGCAAGGTGCCTCGGTGTTCCCTGTGTCGACGCTTTGGCCATGCTGAGGCCCAGTGCACGAGGTCGTACGCGAGCGCGGTTGGGCCACCTGGTCACGACGATGAGTCCGAACACCTCATGGATGCCGAGGAGGCCGAGGAAGCAGCCAAGGGCACGGGGGATCAGGAAAAGACGGAGGAAGAGGCCACCACGTCAACGAACGCTTGCGAGGCCATAGCGGCAGCAGGCGGAGGAGACAACGACGTGCCGGAGCAAGCTCCGGCTCCCACGGATGACCCGTCGAAAGACGGTGGCACCCGAACGAACGCCCAGGCAACGGTCAACTACGCCCCCGACGCCATGGACGTGCTCGGGAACCCGGTCGCCAAACGGTGTCACATCGACGTTGCCGAGGGTGGCGTCAGCGACCCCGCAGTTCAGGCCGACGAGCCGCCGATGAAGACGACGCCGGGACGCCGCTCGACGACGCGGCTTAAGCCAAGCGTCGCGGTGGAACGCAGGAGTGTAGAGGCGTCGGGAGCGTCTCAAAAACAGCTCGACGACCCGGGGACCAAACGCGTCGCTTAGCGACGCGCTGGATGTGAGCGGTGAATATTATGCCCCCGGTTTCCATTTCTTCACGGGGAAATGTCTTCTCTGAACCTAGCTACCCTAAACGTCCGTGGTCTTTCGAGTAAAAGACGGCAGAGTCAGGTGCACCGCCTGCTAACAGATCTAGACGTAGACGTCTTAGCGGTTCAGGAGACAAAGGTAGAGGGGGAGGAGGAGACCGGGGGCATGGTGCAACGTTTCACGGCGCGGTATTATGTGTGCGTCAGCCACGCAGTTGGTTTTTCTGCTGGCTGCATGTTATTGGTGAAAAAGTTGCCGGGGCTTGGAGTGCGAGAGGTGTGCTCTGGCTTGTCAGGGCGACTCGTTGTATGCGATGTAGTATTGAGTGGTGAAGAGTGGCGAATAGTGTGCTTGTATGCGCCGAATGAAGTTAGAGAAAGGGCTGAATTTTATAGTAACATTAGGCCGCATCTGTTGACAGACAAGCGTCTTGTCGTACTAGGGGATTTTAATTGCGTCTTATCCACGCGAGATAAGATTAGTAATCGGCCATTTCGTGACGAGAGCACGGCTGTGCTGCAGGAAATAATAAATACTATTGGGTTAGTGGATGTGGGCGAATGTCTAGAGGGAGGACGGGAGGTGCAATTTACACATTTTCAAGGAGTCAGTCACGCTAGACTGGATAGAGTGTATGTATCGTGTGATTTAATTGAAAAATGTGAAGGGTACGAAGTAAAGCCTGTATCATTTTCAGATCACTGCCTGGTGGTGTGTAATCTAGGATACAAGAAACGGACCAATACTTTCACGTGGGAGCTATGGAAATTGAATGATAAGTTACTTACGGATGAAATCTTTTTTGAAAAAGTGAGTGGTTTGATTCGGAAAATAGAAGGGGATAAAATCGGTGAACAGTGGGAGTGGTGTAAACAGGAGGTAAAAATGAGGGCCATTGAGAGGTCCACTGTCGTACGATACGAACAGAAAATTATAGAAAAGACACTAAGGTCAAACCTAGAAAAACTTATCCGTGAAGAGTGCAATGCGCCTGGGGTGTTTAGTGAGGATATCAGAAAAATGAAACAGAAACTTGAGGCGCTTGACGATGAACGCTACCGGGGAGCCCTCGTGAGAGCGAGAGTGGACCGATTAGCCGGTGGAGAGGCCCCTACCAAGCGTGCGTTGGGTATAGAACGGGCGAACGCTCGACGTAATCATATAAGGGAGATAGAGTGGGAAGGACGGGTGACGGGTGATCAGCAAGAGATTGAACGGGCTTTTCATCACTACTACAAAGATTTGTTTGCCTTCCGCAGGGCTGAGGTGGAGGCCTTTAAAACCGAGTTTATCAGTGCTTTCCCAAGGATTGATGAAGACTACAAAGAAAGTTTAAGCCAGCCTATTGCAGTTGCTGAAGTTGAATGTGCGATCGATAGTTTGAACAACGGAAAGTCACCGGGTCCAGACGGATTAACTGCAGCCTTTTACAAGGTCTTCAAAAACGATTTATCGCCACTTTTGGCAGCACTATTTAACGAGGCCTTCGAACTAAAGGCATTGCCACCCTCTTACGGAGAAGCGCACACGATACTCATACCTAAAACAGAGGACACGGACAAACTTAAACATGTTACAGCATATCGCCCTATATCCTTGACAAATGTCGATTACAAAATTTTTATGAAGGTGCTTGCACAAAGAATTCAAACAGTCATCAAGCAGATTGTTGGGCCACACCAGACGTGTGGCATAAAAGGACGCACTATTTTTTCAAACACACACAAGGCGAGATGTGTGCTGGAATGCTGCGACGCTGCCCGAGCTCGCGTGGCTGTTCTCCAGCTTGATTTGGAGAAGGCGTTTGACTGTGTGTCCCATGAATTATTGTTGCTGATTTTAGATCATGTGAACGTTGGAACAGTCATCAAGGAGGGGGTGGCTCTGGCGTACCGAAAGTGCACCACGAGATTAATTGTAAACAAGACGCTGGGGGCCCCCATCAGCGTGGAAAGGTCGGTACGCCAGGGCTGTCCTCTGAGCCCACTTCTTTTCTGCCTGTATATCGAAAGTGAACACATTCGCGGGTTTCAGCTATGCGAGGCAGAGGTAAAACTTCTGGCCTACGCAGACGACATTGCTCTTTTCTGTACGACCAAAGATAGTGTTACAAAAGCGGTGGACATTGTTAAACGTTTTGGGTCAATCACAGGTAGTGGGGTAAACTGGGGGAAATGTTTGGGATTCTGGCATGGGGACTGGTCTTTGACACCGGATTTTTTTGCCAACGTGAGCTGGGAAACGAGTCCCGTTAAGTATCTAGGGACGCCACTGGAGTGTTACCAGGACAGCGAACCGTATTGGCGTGCCCGAACGCAGCACATACGCGACAGGGCAGAAAAGTAGAAAGGGGTTTTTCTTTCAATGTTTGCTAAAGCGACTGTTTGTAATTTATTTTTTATTGCCAAAGTGTGGTACGTTATGCAAGTGTTGCACTGCTCGCGTTTGAATGTACAGAAAATGCATCGTGCATTTGCTGTGTTTATCTGGTCATCTACATGGGAAAGGTGCAGTAGAGATAACCTTTTTCGACGCGTCAAGGAGGGCGGGCTTGGGTTGTCGCACCTGTTTGTCCGCCAGTTGGTGAATAGGTTCCTTTTTCTTCGCGATACAAGCGATCCTTTTTTACGAACAGTTTGCCAGGTGCGGCTGTCTCAAGCACTGCCGGAATTTGTTGTATCCAGTTTGCACATACAGGGAAGGATTTCAGGATATTTTAAAGAAGTTGTCATGTCACTCAGGTTTCTGTCAACTCGTTTTTCGATGGAATATTTGAGTACAGTGTCACGTATAAAATTATATAAAGATGTTTGCGACAGTCTGTTCCCGATACCACGATATAGAGAACTGTACAAAGAAGGCCCAGGGCAGGATGTACTGAAAAGAGTTAAGCGTATGGCTGTAAAACCGGGGGTGAAGTCATTTTTTTTTCAAACTTCAATCGGGGACACTTACTGTGCAAACATGGTTAAAAGAAAAGGGGTTAGATACACCGTGGGGTACTGACTGTACAATTTGTAAACAACCGGATAACATAGACCACGTTTTTATACACTGCTGGATGGCGGTTCACTTTTGGGATGTTATGCAGCGAACTTTACACAAAGACTTCCCACTTACCCCGCATGGTATACGGTATTTACCCACAGAGAATAACGAAGGAGTCCCCTACGATTTAATAATGCTCCTGGGCCTTCACAGCATATGGAGGGCGCGCATGGCGTGGCTCCATGGCGACGTGGATGCCCGACCGGCCCGGCAGTTTCTGCGGGAGAGTGTCACGCAGTTCGTTGAGGGGCTGAGAGTCCAGCAGCCAGTACCAGATTGGTTGGATTTTTTAGAGCCGCTAATTTCTCTAAAGTGATGATTAAATAACAAAGCCTAGCCGGAAGCACGGCTGGTATGTTAATGTCGGTGTTTGTTGTACCGAATGCAGTGTGGTTATTTTTGTGTTGTAAGTGTGTGTTGATGACTGGTAATAAAGAAAAAAAAGTGGCTTAGTCGGTAGAGCGTCGCGCTGCGACCGCAAAGTCCTCAGATCGAAACCTGGCGCCGGATGCTGTTTTTTTTTTTTTATAGTGTAGTGGCCTGGCCCTGGCTGGCGCGCCGAGAGAGGGTGTTGCGAGCTGGAGAGTAGTAAAGGGGCTTTAGGAGAGTAGGCGAGGGGGGAGAGGAGGCGCTATGCGAGCGCCCTCACGCGTCGGAAATCCTGCGCCGTTGCTAGGCACGGTAGCTAGCTCCGTTGCTAGGCTGCGAGGCTGCGGACGGAGGACGGCGGTGGAAGCAGGAGTAGGCCCGACTAAGAAGTGCTTCGCACTTAAAAAATTTAAAAATGCACTGACGATACACTCCCTATAATGCGAAATTTATGCGCAGCGCGAACTGCATTCTTCTCGGTCACGGCGCATAGCTGCTGCGTCTCAGGAAGTGATAGCGTGATCAGCGAACGCACGGCGGCGCGCGCTATTCTGCCGTTATCTAGGCAGCTTTTCGTAATCGTATTTGATCCTCCCGCGCAAGTGTCACGTGGTTCGGATGAGCCACGAAAGGAGGAGGAGAATGACGAAAGTGTGAGGGGAGGCAGGGAGACATACTGAGCCGTGGAGAGAGAGAGAAAGACTTTATTGGTGTCCTGCGAACGAGGAGAGGTAAGGGCCATGCAGGTCCTTCCTCCCCCCGCGACTTAGGTCGTCCTCAAAGCAAGGGCCCGCTGGCTTCCGCGCGGTCGGTTCCCGCGGGCTCTCGGGGTGGAAGCCCCAAGAGCGCGCGCCGGGACCTCCCTGCGCCTCTGCCGAGCAAGGGCGGCCTTGAGCCGCTGGATCTCTTGTGCTTGCACGTCGGGGTCATAAGTGTTCATGGCACTAGTGGTTCGAGCGGGCAAGTCCTTCGAGGCACTCGCCTCCACCGGGTTGAGTTCACAGTCCCACAGTCGCACATGACACGTTGCACACACTGCACAACACCGACTCGTACACTTCCGGGCACACGTGCCGCGCCAGCATCGGCGTCAGCACCGAGTTCGTCTGGAGCTGCCGGTACAGTACCGCGTCTTCCCTGCTGAGGCGGGGATGTGGGGGCGGCCGAAGCCGGCGCCCCGCACGGTACCACTGCAGGATGTCTCCGTAAGCCACCAAGGGTTCTATCTCTAGTTCCTCCGGCCGTCTCTCTGCCGCCTGCGAGTCGCGGGGAGGCGCCGCGCGGCCCGTGAGTTCGCGCGCGACGGCGTCCGCAGTCTCGTTGCGGTTTGGGAAGCCGCTTCCGCTCGCCCCCGCACCCGCGTGTGCCGGGAACCAGCGAACTGTCGTGACGGTCTTCGGGGCCGAGGACCCCGCACTGCACTGTAACATTCTCACTGCACTCGCGCACACTGAGTCCTTGAGGAAGTTCGTGATGGCCGTGCGCGAATCGCTGAGGATCGTCGTGCAGCCGGCACCCGTGAGCGCCAGGGCGATCGCCGCCTCTTCGGCTTCGCAGGTCCTCTTCGCTCGCACGCTGCAGGCGCTGTACAGTTCTCCCGTGGTGGCCTTCACCGCCACGGCTACGTAGGTGTCCTTTCTGTCGGGGTACTGGGCCGCATCCACGTAGAGCGTCCCCGTGTCGTTCGCGTGCGTCTCGGTCAGCGCACGCGCCCTGGCCTCCCTCCTACCACGGTTGTGGTCCGGGTGGATGTTGCGGGGAAGCGGCAGGATGCGCAGGCGCTCCCGCACCGGTTGCGGCAGCCGCGGCGTCTTCGATGACTCCTGCTCTTCTCGTAGGTTGTAGCCGACTCTCGCGAGGATCTCCCTCCCTGCCACCGTCGTTGACAGACGTTCGAGTTGCGCCGTCCTCTGGGCCTCGCTGACCTCCTCCAAGGTGTTATGGAGGCCCAGCTCCAGCAATCTCTCCGTGCTGGTGCTGGCCAGCAGGCCCAGCGCCGTCTTGTATGTTTTCCTGATGGCCGCATTGATCTTGTCACGCTCCGACCGCTTCCAGGGTTGGAAGGCTCCGGTGTACGCCACGTGGCACATTGCAAACGACTGTATGAGCCTCAGGAGGCTGGCCTCCTTCATGCCGCTGTGCTTCGTGGCGAGGCGCTTGATGAGCCTCGTGGCAATGCCGAGTTTCGTAACTATACGGTCGGCCGACGTGCCGTTGCAACTACTGGCCTCCAGATACATCCCCAGCACCCGCAGGGTGGTGACTCTCGGAATGACGGTGCCGTCCCGAGTGCGCACCGTAATCACTCGAGAATCCTCCTCTCCTTTCTTGCGATACCTTCCCGGGGGCGGGATTAGCAGGAGTTCCGACTTCTGCGGTGAGCACCTCAGGCCGGTGTCCGTCAGGTAGTCTTCGATGGCGTATACCGCCGTTTGCAGCACTTCCTCGATGTGGCCGTTACTTCCCCCGGGGACCCACAGGGTAATGTCGTCTGCGTATATCGTGTAACACACCCGCGGGTCCGCCGAGAGTCGCCGGGCCACCCCGATCATCACCAAATTAAAGAGCACCGGCGAGATCACCGAGCCCTGAGGGGTGCCCACGCTGCCCAGTCTCTTCGGGTCCAGGCAGAGGTCCCCCGCCTGTATTTCCACCGTCCTGCCCGTCAGGAAGTCTCGAATGTACTCGTACGTCCTCTTCCCCATGTTGAGGTTGGAGACCTGTCTCAGTATGGCCGAGTGGCGGACCTTATCAAATGCGCTCTGCAGGTCGAGGCCCAGCACCGCCTTGTTGTCCTGCGTCGGTATCGACGTGTCGAGGATGTCGTGTTGTAACAGCAACATTGCGTCTTGCGTGCTGAGCCTCTCCCTGAAACCGAGCATGGTGTTCGGATAAAGGCCCTCCTCTTCCAAGTACCGCTGCCACCGGCTGTTGATCACGTGCTCCAGGACCTTTCCCGCACAGGAGGTCAGGGAGATCGGTCGCATGTGCTCGATGCTCGGCGGCTTGCCCGGCTTGGGTATGAGGATCGTCCTCGCACTTTTCCATTGTTTCGGCAGCCTACCCGTCCGCCAGCACTTGTTGTAATACGCGGTGAGGGCCATCAGCGCCTCGTCACTCAGATTCTTGAGGGCCTTGTTCGTGATCTTGTCGGGACCCGCGGCGGACTTGCAGTTGAGCGTCTGCAGGGCGGCGCGCACCTCTCCCACCTCGATGTCGCGGTCGAGCCACGGATTCTCGTTGCCGCAGTACTCTGGGAACACTTCCTCCGGGGTTTGCGGTAGGTACCGTTCGTTGAGTCTCTTGCGAGTCTCCTCTTCTCCCAATTCCTTGACGGTGGTGTGCATGGTCTGCGCCAGCCGATGGCGCTGATACCCTCTCGTCTTCGTCTCGTCGAGGAGGTGGCGAAGCAGCGCCCAGGTGCGACCCCGGTGTAACTGCCCGTCCGCCTCGCTGCACGCCGCGTGCCACTGCTGGGCGCAGAGCTCGCGGCTGTATTTCTCAATTTCGCGTCCCAACATCGCTATGCGTTTGCGTAACTTGCGATTGTGACGTTGACGTCGCCATCTGCGTTGCAGGGACTGCCGCGCCTCGATCAGGTGCGCCAGCCGACTATCCACGCTCTGCGTTTCCTCGTCGGTTTCGACCTCCGAGGTGGCCTCTTCAGCCGCCCTCACGATCGCGGCCGTCCACTGCTCGATATCGTCCACTTCTTTCTTCGGCTCCCTCAGCCCCTCGCGGAACTTGCTCCAGTCCGTGAATTTGTGCTTCCGCTTGGCTTCTCCCCCCGCCGGCACCGACGTGGGCAGGTCCAGCTCCAGTATGAAGTGGTCACTCCCCAGATTGTGCCCCGTGTTTCTCCACGTGGCCCCTGCCCGCGCCGACGGCGACTGTCGAACGAAGGTCAGGTCCGGGTTTGAGTCTCTTGATACGGACGTGCCCACCCTCGTCGGCTCCGCCGGGTCCGTGTGAAGGGTGAAGCCTGCTTCGGCCGCGTCCTCGAGGAGGCACCGGCCCTTGACTGTAGTGCGGGTGTATCCCAGCTCTTTGTGCGGCGCGTTAAAGTCTCCGCACACGGCAACCGTGCCGCCTTGTGCTTCCCTGACGGCCTTGTGCAGGAGCGCCCTAAACCGCTGCTGCCTGTGGGTCGGATTGCTATACACGTTGACGAGGAGCAGCGTCTCCTTGCGCTTCCTGCCCGTCACCACTTCCGTTGCACAGTACTCGATCGTGCTGCGTCCGAGGAACCCCTCGCGCGGCACAAAAGTCAGACCCTTCCTGACGAACGTGCACACTCCCTGCGCTTCCCCTTTTCCACAGTCGCGCGCACTGGGCGGGGCGCTGTGCGTCCTGTAGCCCGGCAGCGTGGGGGGAGTTTCCATGTGCGTTTCCTGTATCATTATTACATCCGGCGTGCGGTCCACCGTTTTCAGGTGTTGTTGTAGTATCGCGCGCCGGCACTGGAACCCGTTCGCGTTCCAGTGCCAGACCCTTAGTCCTGACTGGGCGATCGATCCGGCCATGTTGGGGCGTCCGCGTGTGAGGGGCTGTAATTATCGTGCGCGGCCTTGCCGCTGCCTCCTAGCTTCTCGTACAGGAACTCCTGCAGGGCGTCGAGTCGCCGCTCTATTGCCGTTATCCGTGCACTCAGTCTGTGCTCCATCGCGTCGACTCTCTTCTCGAGTCTGTCAATACGCTCCGTGGTCCTGCGCAGGCGCACCGCCACGCTTACTCCTTCCCTGTGGCGGTTCTCGTTGTCGGAAACTTCTAGACTTTCTTCCAGGAATTCCTCCTCGACCTCGCTGTGCGATCGATCCCGGCCCCCCGTCATGGTCGGGGGATTAGGGCGTGGGGTGGCAGCCTTGTTAACCCTGGCGGACTGCTGGGCCGGCCGGGGTGCATCTTCGGGTCGTGGGCTACGGTGTTCGGGGACCGCTCGGGGCGCCTGGGTGGTGGGCTCCCTCGGGCGATCTCTCCTGGCTTCGGGTACTGTGGTCGTTGGCGGCTCCCTGCGGGGCCGCTCGGATTGGGCGATCAGCCGCTGAATCGTGTCCTCCATTCTCGACATCTTCGCTTTGAGCGACGCGTTCTCCTGCCGTAGTCTTTCCATCGCGTCGTCTCGCTGGCGCGACGCTTCTCGTTTCCGCTGCGGTGTCTTCGAGCGGCCGCGCCGCGACGCAGGTGCTCCGGCCACCGCCGCCGCCCACGACACGCTATCGGCGCTCTTCCCGCGCTTTCCCGCGCTCGCGGAGCGGCTGGCGTGACGCTGGCTCCGCCCCCCGCCGCCGCGGCTGCTATCTCGTGGCTGATGCAATAGCGGCGGGAAGTTGCGTTCGCCGAATTGCTCCCCCTGTTGCAATGTCTGGCCGTGCGCTGGCGTCGCGCACTTCCTTTCCCATTGTCTCTTCTTCACCAAATATGGCGTTTTGAATCTGTTCTTACAGCGACTCGCTCCGGTGGGGTGCGGTCCCCCACACAACTTGCACTTTGGTCGACATTCTTCTCCGTGCGTCTCGCTCGGGTTGGACTTCCCGCACGCGAAACACACCCTCGTCTGCGGTCGGGGGCACACGTCTCTGCGATGACCCACTTGTGCGCACGTTCTGCACACCTCGTGGTGTTGCCTGTACAGGCTGCACCTCGTGAGCACCAGTCCGTATTTCACCGTAGAAGGGACTCGATTCCCTTGAAACAACACTATAATCGTCGTAGACTTGCCGATCCTGTGGGCGTCGATCGCTAGGGGATTGAATTCGTTCACTATGTTTGCCCTGATTTCCTCGGGTGAGTCCTCCGCCGAGATGTTGCGGATCACCCCCTTTGCCGTATCGTCCGGTGCCGCGTTGTACGCGTACACCTCGTGCTCCTGCCCGTTCAACGTGACGGAGCGCATTTGGGCGTATGCCCTGGCTCGGCTCTCGTCGGGCGTACTGATCACTAAAATATTTTGCGCCGGGTTCGGGCAGACGGTGTCACTCCTCGCCGCCGCCATCTCGAAACCCGCCGCCAGACACCACGGCTCGCATTATGTCTGCTGCTCTCGCCCTACCGACCTGCAGACCGCCCCTCGGGCGCACCACTATCTTGTAGTCCTCCCGCGGAATGCTGCGCGGCATACGCGCCATTCTCGCCAGCGTGGCATTAACCTTACGGGCAAACTGCGCCCTCGTGGGCTGAGACTTCAGCGCCGTTGCGGCGGGCTTACCGGTGCTCACGAGGGGCTGCAATCCCTCTTCCCGGCCTCGGTAGTGCTTCCTCGACTGGAGCGTCCAACCCGCGTGGTCGTCCGGCGAGAGATCCTCTCCCGGCACTACTACCGCCGTGCGTCCCTCCCGCAAGTCCAGGCGGGCTTGCGAGTCGTCGTCTCGTGGCTCCATCACGTCCATTTCCGCCTCCGGGTCGCCCTCCGGCGCCCCGAAGCCTTGGGCCGCGTCCATCATCCGTCCCCGCCGCCGCAGCAGCCGGGCGTGGCCGACCTTGTGCTAGGCCTCGGTTAGGCTTAGCATGCCGGCGCCGCTTCGCTTCGGAACTTGAAGTCCTCGTAAAATCCGTAAACTCGCTCGGATTTTCCAAAATGGGGTATCCACGGGTTCCGGGCACTGAACTCAACACGATCGTAATGAAAAGGACTCACTGGGGTGCGATGGTCCGCCGAAAATCCGCGTAATCCACGGAGCCGAAGTGAGACACGTTCGCTCGCCTCGGCCGCTCGCAGCGCCCCCTCTACTGAGCCGTGGCGACGCACTAGAAAATGACGCGTGCCGCCGCCACCCACCAGAAGCTGCTCTTCCGTTTTCTTTCTACCTGGGGTGCCTCGTTCGCTCTCTCGGCTACGCGGATACCGCCGCCACTGCCGCGAAACCCCTGTACCAGGCGCCAAAGCGCTGCGCGCTAATAGAGTTTTAGCAGTACGTTCGTTACGTTGCTACCGGGTTTACCGGGACCCGACTGCGCATGCGCCATTTGTTCCGTACGCGGCCGGCGTCTATCCCGGCGCTCTGCTTCCGTGTTACCGTATCCGGAGCCCGCAACCGGCTTGCTCGGGTGTTGAGCTTAGCGTCCTGTTGGGCTTAGCGTCCTGGCGATCGCCGCTATCTGTGCAACTGCGAATGACACTCCGTAACACAACGTTTCACCTCACTATCATCCCCTTTCTCGCATGTGAAACTTTATTTGAGCTACAACTGCCGTGAGCGATCGGTGACCGAGACATCTGCGTAGCCTGTTTCGATGCTTCCGCGCAGGTATCGCCATCTCTCGGCCGCGCGCCGCGGCGTCCACGTCCGGTCAGCATAAGCTTGCATCGCGGCAGATATATCTGATCGCCGCTTTTAAAATAAGCCCTGAGAACAATCCCTAGCACAATTTTTCACCACACTAACACCTACTTTCTCGCAGGGGGAACTTCGTTTTAGTGATCAGATTGATTCGGAAGAGCAGCGACAAGTGGTTGCTACCGTGGTCTGCGCCGGTTCGAGCCGCTGAGTGTGCCGAGCTGGCAGGCGCGACCGGCGTGTGCGCGGACTGTTTCCGATGCAGAAAACGCTTCACGATTGCCTGCTTTATCGATTTCTTGCGTACAAACGCGTGGAATCTACAAATACAGCTCAGCGATCGTCGTAGTTGACCATGGAGCAAAAACAGTGGGCGGAGCGGCGCCGATGAGGCGCACACCCGCATCGGGCCATGTGTTTCAAATTCACGCGTACGACTAGTCGTGGTGACAGTCGTAACGATCACTCGCATACGAATCGCGTGTACCAATCGTACAGGAGTCTAGCGCTTCAATCGGGCAAGGCCAAGGCCATTCCTCCACGTGAACGGCGCGCGACCATGTCGTCACCTGCGCCAACACTCGAGTGACTCGAGCTTGCGAGGTAGCGGATGAGAGCCAGAGCTTATAGTCAGTTTCGTATCTCGGAACATCAAAGCATAGAGTTAATACTCATCAAAGTTACAGTGTTACGGTAACTTCATGGTTATGGCCGTAAAATATCACAAACAAAGAGAAATTTTTGTTAGAAGTTTTTTTTAACACTGTTAATGCATAGTATCTGACGCAACGTTTACGCTGCCCCATGGAGCAACGTTTTTAGATTAGGTCAGTTTGCAAACTGCGCCTCGAGAGGCGGCACCATTTTGTCGCCATTCCGAGAGGTGGCGCTGGCGTTGCGTTGAGATCTAGTTTGGGGAGCGAGGCTCGCCCCGGCCATGTGTTTACGCTGTGCTGTTGGCGCATCGCCTGTTCGTCACGTCTGTATTAACGTATTATCTCTGTGCTGTTATCGTGCATACATATTTTAGTGGATATCTGAAGTGTCGGTGCGGTTTGTTGACGTGCTGCGCGCCGGGCTGCCGTTCGGGGTATGCTTCGGAAGCGGCCAAGTCCGTGCAGCGGCATATTTCTTCAAAGCGCCGAAGGGTCCTGACGGATTGAAGGCGTGGGAAAGCGCGATTCCGCGGAAAAACTTCAAGGTTACGCCGTAAACATACGTTTGTGACATTCACTGTGAGCCTTCAGACATCGTCAACTGTTACGAACACGCCGTGAACGGTCAAACTGTAAGGATACCGTAAGGCAGGTGGACTCTGAGGGACCGCGCGGCGCCCCGTATTTTCCCTGACATACCTGAGCATCTGTCGCCACCAAAGACGTCAAAGTCATGCCGAAAACCACCCAAATGGATGAGGTTCCACCTATGTTGCGTCCTGCCAAAATGATGGGTCTTCGCGCGAGGAAACTCGCGAAAGTGGCGCGAGTGGTGTAGAAAGCGCTGATGTCAGCACGTACATTGGGAACTGAGCTGTGGTTCGCGGTTATGCAGGAATTCAGCAAATGTCCGACATTTCAATCGTAGAATGTGAAGGCTTCGCCTACCCAGGTTATCCTCTACAAGCTCGAAGATTCTGGGTGCAATTGTGCTGATTGAGAAGGGTGCAGTAGTCGGGCAAAACTTGTCGGTTGAAGTTAATTCAAGAGGTTTGCTTGTTACGCCGTGTAGCTACAGCGATAAAAATGGGAATATTCACCCTCAGCTGACAAGGCAGAAGAATTTAGAACATTTATTCGCTACATTGTTGCTAAAGATCAGCCCTTGGAACAAATGTTACCTGTTTCCAGACGTTTCATCCGCAACAACTGCCGTGAAAGGGCATGCAGTGTGTGTGGCACAACATATTCACGGTGCTGTCAGATCAGATCCCAACCCGGCGCGGTGGCTAAGGCGCCGTGCTGCTGGGCGGAAGGACTCGGGTTCGATTCCCGGCCACGGCGGCCGCTATTCTGATAGAGGCGGAAAGCTAAAACACCCGTGTGTTCGAGATTTCAGCGCATGTTAAAGATCCCCTGCGTGGTCAAAATTAATCCGGAGCCTTCCACTACGGCACGCCTCATCGCCTGTGAAGCGTCGGCGCGTTAAACCTCTTATAAATCAATCTGACTAGTCGAAACTGAGAAGTGTTGCCTATCTGCAGATCGCAAAAAGAAACGAGCAGGAAAAATCAACGCAGAAGACACCATAAGCGATGGCTCAGTGGAAAAACTACCAGGCTAAACGCTTTAAAAAATCGGCATATCAGGACTACAAGAAGATAAATGAAAGTTTATGTGACCCTAACAGATAGTCCATCAATCAGATTTACGAATCAACAAAAAAGAATGGCAGTACGACAAACATTCTCATCCGAGAAAAAAAAACGTGTCAAAGAAATAAAAAAACACTGGTTTTATAATTGGTTCAATATTCTTTGTTAACAGCGAAGCTGTTTAACAAATAACAGCGAAGCTGTTTAACACATCGTAATTTTTCGTGTCCGCAGTTACAATACCAAGAATTTGCTGAGCGCGGGAACGTGAGCGCGTACGCGTCAGCACTTGGTTTCCAATCGGCCCAATTGATCAGTTTTGTTGGGGTTGTAAATATGTTCTTGTGAAAACGTACCTACTGCATTTTCTTACACAGCATAAATAAAAATGTCGAGGCGTCTTTTCTTGATTCCAAGTAGATGGCTGACTATTGTAGGCTTTCCCGCAGTTTCAGAAGTGTAAGACGTGTTCGGGTATGCTTTAAACATTATTGAGCTATAAGGGATCCCGTACTGGGGAAAAACTAAATGGAAAAATAAATAAATAGAACGGGAAGCAGCCGAAGACAAAGCGGACTGTGCAGTGTTTGCCTTGCCTTTTTTTCTTCTTAAGTACAGCTTGTTTCTCGTTATAATGTCGATGAAAATGTAAACCTCTTGTCACTAAAGCGTAAGAGTAGAGCGAAGTTGGATTTCGCATGTCAAAAAAGAACATTAAAGGTGTGCGGTGGTCGTTCACCGGCGCCTTTCCAAGCAAGGAGTAGCAGACGACGCGCCGAGACCGATCTCAACTAGGGTGCCTGGATGTTCCTCCTCGCCGCCCCTGGGCGAGGAGGAACATCCAGGCTTAGAGGTCTCTTCGATTTGGCCTGCACTTTCTGCATGAGTTCAGGATGAGTTCATCCAGTTCAGCGCAGGCGCCGCCACTGCAGAACCGGTCCTGCACTTTTGTCGTCTGCTTCTGC
The DNA here is from genome assembly GCF_048455015.1 of Haemaphysalis longicornis. Taxonomy (NCBI): domain Eukaryota; kingdom Metazoa; phylum Arthropoda; class Arachnida; order Ixodida; family Ixodidae; genus Haemaphysalis; species Haemaphysalis longicornis. The sequence continues at coordinate 53,706,037 of NW_027526361.1, read as the reverse complement.
ACCTCCTCCCTGGGAGGTGCAGGGAAAGCGTGAACTCATCCTGCACTCTCTGCACCGTCGGTAAATCGAAGAGAAAAGTGCAGGCGCCGCGCGCTGCACTCGAAAATCGAAGAGACGAGTGCTGCACTACCTGAATGAGTGCAGCGAGTGCAGTAAAATCGAAGACACCTCTAATCTCAACGCTACCGCAGCGCCACCGCCTGGTCGGCGACAGCACCGGCCCGCGCCGCGGTGCTTGGAAGAATCAGTATATTATCTCTATGCTTGGAAGAGAGAGAGAGAGAATAAACTTTATTTAATGAGACGAGTCAAGCGGGCGGTTTCCTCAGTTCAGGACCCCGTTGGAGCGTCCAGCCGCCTCAGCTCGGTGGATCAGCCGAAGCTGCTCTTCGAGGCTAGAGCTGGCCAGCACTTCCTCCCACTGCTCAATCGAGGGATTAGATATCGGGGAAAGTGAGGGGTTAAGCTGGCACTCCCACACCATGTGATACAAGGTGCAGGGCGCGTTGCAGAATTGGCACTGTGGGTAGTATATTGTTGGCCAGAATAAGTGGAGTTTGGTCGGGTGGGGGAACGTGTTGGTTTGGAGGAGACGCCAGGAGCGCTCCTCTGCCTTGCTGAGGGAGGGGTGGCCAGCGGGTAGCATAAGTCTGGTGAGCCTGTAGAATTGGGTCACCTCCTGGTATGACGTTACAGGGATCGCTGTCTCAAGCCAACTTTCTCGCGGCGCTCGGTCCAACTGACCTAATCTAAAAACGTTGCCATGGAGTGATGTTGACAGGGCAGCGGCCCAGTCAACATCACGTGACTTCCGCTCCATTATTCCGGAAGTAAGCCCAAATAATTTTGTCCCGACTTGAGACAACGAAGAGCGAGTTGCGCAATCCTCCCTGTTCCGTGGCTGAGCCGGCTGAGCTGCTCACCCTGGCGCGCGCGCCTTCCCATTGCGAAGTTTGCGTGCTCACGGGGATAAGTCGGTGTTCACAACGGGTGCTGCGTGTGCGACACTCTTTTTTGCCACCTGACAACGAAGTTGCGAGTACCGCTGCCGTTCTTAAGTTGTCACCAAGCATAGTACGATCAAGTCACAGAAGTTCAGAGTTACTACGTTTGAAGAGCAGATACAGTGAGATACTATACAACGACCTTGTGTCCACACAGGCACGCGTACTATGCAAGGGGGGGGGGGGACCAGGTAACAAACAAAACAACGTATTGGACGACGCCAAAACACTCATGTGTGCGACTACTTGCAGGGGTGTACCGCCACATCTGTCCCTTACGTTCAGCTTGCTTTCCTACTCCTCAATCAGGTAGATACCTGCGACAAAACCACCGGCGTGAATGGGCGCGGCACAGTCGTACTACACACCGGCGAGGTCACTTTTCCGACAGCTGAGGAACAGCTCCACCTCACTCCTTGAAAGCCCGCCGTGACTTTTGGCTACCAAAACACCTTTTTTGGGCGTATTGGTAGCGCCGCCGTTAGCAGATCGCACTTTTTTTTTTCGACAGCACACGATCACAACCGAAACCGCCGAAACCTCGAGCAGACGGCGTTGCCTCGAATGGCCTCGAGCTTGCGAGGTAGCGGATGAGAGCCAGAGTTTATAGTCAGTTTCGTATCTAGGAACATCAAAGTTACAGTGTTACGGTAACTTCATAGTTATGGCCATAAAATATCATAAACAGAGAGAAATTTTTGTTAGAATATTTCCTAACACTGTTAATGCATAGTATCAGACGCAACGTTTACGCTGCCCCATGGAGTGATGTTGACGGGGCAGCGGCCCAGTCAACATCACGTGACTTCCGCTCCGTTATTCCGGAAGTAAGCCCAAATAATTTTGTCCCGACTTGAGACAACGAAGAGGCGAAGAGCGAGTTGCGCAATCCTCCCTGTTCCGTGGCTGAGCCGGCTGAGCTGCTGACCGCGGCGCGCGCCTTCCCATTGCGAAGTTTGCGTGCTCACGGGGATAAGTCGGTGTTCACAACGGGTGCTGCGTGTGCGACACTCTTCTTTGCCACCTGACAACGGAGTTGCGAGTACCCATGAGGCTGAAGACATATCATTGGTAAGGTGGCTTATCATTGGTGGACTTGGAAGATATACATGCCAATATAGTTGGCCGGAAGCGAGTAGTACAGGGCTACTGTGTCAGACTGTGTGCGGTGTTCCACAAGTGAACTTTGCTTTGAGTTTCCGTGTAACACCCGCATTCATTCTATAGAAGTTGCTGGAATACTAGGACTTTACAAAAATACCTATATCCTCTTAATTCGAGGAGTAATTTCTCCTCGAGACCTCCAATCCCCCAGATTGTATTAGCTTCACCTTGTCTTCAAAGGGTGGCGGGTGAGGTTTGATTATTGATGTGTTGAAGGCTGTTCTGCTTCTCCGAGAGACATTACTTCGAAATGCACACACTTAGCTACAGTTCGTGTGAAAAGTTTGGCCTGTTGACGTGTGATAACATGCGTTTATTTAAAAAAAATGGCTCCAATCAACGCGGTGGTTGGACTGCGAAGCTGTAAACGCACCCACACCGATGACACACGGGGTTCTACAAAGACTAAGCCAGAAACTGGAAAATGCGCACAATGGTGCCAGTGTTATAATTTCGTTTGGGTTGTTTATTGTGAATGTTGCCGTGAAGTTTGCCTTCTGTTATGTTCACTTTCTTTTGTGAGAACCGTGTTGTAGCAGAACCGTGTTTTAAAATATTGTAAATAAATTTTAAACTGCACAAAACAAATACTTTTTATTGTAAAAGTTGGTTGCAAGCTAAAATTTACAATTCACCATGATTAGTGCACCCTGAACGTAAAAGCAGAATAACTGGAGTTGCGCTTGCCTGCATTGCACACAACGGCTTGTTTTTCTGTTATTCAGTCTGCGATTATTGTTGCACCTCACCATTTGAGCTGTAACAAACAAAACAACGTATTGGACGACGCCAAAACACTCATGTGTGCGACTACTTGCAGGGGTGTACCGCCCTATCTGTCCCTTACGTTTAGCTTGCTTTCCTACTCCTCAGTCAGGTAGATACCTGCGATAAAAGCAAGAAAACTGCGCCGACAGCACTAACCGCAACTACGCTGACCGGCGTGAATGGGCGCGGCACAGTCGTACTACACACCGGCGAGGACACTTTTCCGACAGCTGAGGAACAGCTCCACCTCATTCCTTGAAAGCCCGCCGTGACTTTTGGCTACCAAAACACCTTTTTTTTTTTTTTTGGGGGGGGGGGGGGGGCGTATTCGTAGCGCCGCCGTTAGCCGGTCGCACGTTTTTTTTTTTCTTTTTTTTTCGACAGCACACGATCACAACCGAAACCGCCGAAACCTCGAGCAGACGGCGTTGCCTCGAGCAACGCTGCCTGCGCTCGCTCTGGTGCCGTCGCCGCCGCCGCAGCCCCTGCCTCCACAATGCGTCCGGCCGAGCGCAATTTATTTTAGATTTGCAATGCTTTAGGGGAAACTGCGTTGTTTATTTACGTATTTTTAGCGTGTGGATTTTTGCAACAACTCGGCTAATCAGCCGTCACACGGAACGAACGGTACGACGCTGCGGAGTGCTAAAACACGTTTTCCGTCTCACTCCACGGAAAGAACCCGGTACGTACGCGCGCATGCGCAGTCGGGTCCCGGTTAACCCGGTAGCAACGTAACGAACGTAACGAACGGACTGCTAAAACTCTCTAATATGCGAGTTTTACGCAGAAGATACGAGTTTTACGCGCAGAAGATATATATATACACCTGGGCTATGCGGCAGGCCATAGCGGAAGGCTCCGGATTAATTTTGATGATCTGGAGATCTTCAACGTGCGCCTGAATGTCTACACGCGGGCTTTTTTGCTTTAACAGCAGAGCTGTTTAAGCTTGAGCATTGGTCGGCGTGCTCAATCGTGAGTGCACTCATTTGTGCTCATTTGTACTCAAACTCACGAGTAAGTGCGATTGTGAGTGAGTACAGACCCATACAAAAAAAAGTGAGTACGATGACGAGTAAGCACCAACACGAGTAAATATCCTCGCGATTACAGTACTCATAGCAATACTTGCGAGTGCATGTACGCGTGAGTACGTTGCTCGCGAATATTGTACTCATGAGTACATGTACTCTCGAGTACATGCACTCATGAGTACTCTAATCGCGGATACAAACTTCTGAGTTTGATCACGCACTCGAGTCGCGAAGTGCGTGCACAAGTATCACGCATTTCACGGCGTCCCGTAAAGGAATGTAAAATGAGGTGTTAATCCGACTGTCTTCACCCCCTCTTCCCCGTTGTTGCCGTTCTCGGCAACCGCTCCTCACGGGGTTGCCATAGTGATAGCCCGGGCAAGCATGGGTGGTTTCGCTATGAAGGAAGGGGCGCAGGAGGCTGCTAGCATGCACAACGCACGCTGAAGCCACTCTTTCACGGTCTTCAGAATCGGTAACCAGAAAAGCTTTCGCCTATTTCCGTTAGAAAGAATAGTGCAAGCGGAACCAGAAGAACTGGTAAGAGCTGGCTCTGGCTTAGTCGAGCCCATAGACCCAGTGCAGCGCGTGAATGCAGGTGGTTTATTGCGAGAACAAGTTAGTAGAAACACTATGGAATGCGAGTAAATGTGAGTAAAGGTTGAGTACACGTGAGTACAGATGAATACGAGTGAGTAAAGATTGAGCCCGAGTGCAAGTTGAGTATAAATATACAGATTGAGTACGAGTACAAGTACGGATGAGTTGAGTACGAGTACACGATTAAGGGTACTCGTGAGGACTAATGAGTTTGAGTAAAACTGAGTACGATTACAAATGAGTACGTGATGAGTGAGTGTATACGAGTGATTTTGAATACAGACGAGCTTTTTTGGTTGAGTTTGAGTGAGTACAGTGTGAAGAAAAAAACTGCTAGTTCTTTCTGCTTTGCCGACCTATGTTTGAGCTTGGTCCGCTGGAGTTAGCAAAAAAAAATATTAAGCAAAAAAAAAACCCTGCGCGAGGCGCCCGGCACAACCTTCTCGCAGTAACGTCAGCAAAAAATACCGAGCGCATGTGAGCGTGCGCCTCGTGAGGAGCGCGCATCGTCGTCTAGGCTTGCGCCACGTGAGAAGCTCCCGCCTTCGTCGCCTTCGGCGAGGCGGAACCGTGGCGCACCGATCGCTACAGGGCCCCCTTTCCCCGTAGAGCCGGAGGCCGTTGCGTTGCCCACGTGACGTTTCTGGTCGGTTCAGTTTGGGAATAGCGGGGTGGGGTTGTTGAGACGGCGAAGGCTTGGGTGGGTCCGGAGGGGAAGACTAAAGCGGGCTTGAGGAGCCTAAAGAGCAAGCCTATGCATGTTCCTCGTACTGCGAGCGGCAACCCCAGACTGTCACCTTCGACACTGACTGACACTCCATCACTCCTGGAATCCGCTGTCAGTGAGGGCAGATGCTAGGTCGACCCCCAGCTCTGCTGTTTGTCCAGCCTTGCACCACTAGCGCAAGCTGCGCCATTTTTTAAAGCAAAGCTTTCTACCTCTAACAGCCAACAGTTCTTTCGCGGCGTGCGGGACAATAAACGCGGGACAATAAAAAGGCACATTCGGGGATGCCCACTGGGCATAGTACTTTGAATTGACGTAGACATCAGAAAACAGAATTTGGCGTCTGTTTATTTAGCGCCCGATTTCATGCTCCCCCCTCCCCAACTTTTGTTTTCTTTTGATATCTTCCTTGTTGCGGCGGAGGCGGCGGCAGGGGGGTTTACTCACTGAGCACACGATGGCGCGGCTAATTTACCCAGCGTAAAGCCCCAGCGTTCCCCGCGTGGACGTACCTGCTCGCCGGCGGGTGCGTCGGCGGTACGGTTTTGTCGTCTGCTTTAGCGACGGTTGTTTTGGGCTTGTTTCGACACAGCTTCAAGTCCATTGCGCGCTTCCTTCGCACGGCTTAACTTGCTCGGCAGCACCTCCTGGGTAACCCGGATCCGACGGAATTAAGTGGTGGTATGGCAAAGATACGTTAAGGATTGGTTTGCAGGGCGGGAAAACAAAATGTAGGAATGGAACTCCGTTTTCTAAATTGGTGAATACCAACTCGGATGTGTTTTAAAAGGTATTACAAAAGGCAAAAGGAGCAACTGGTTACAAAAGTGATTACATAAATGCATAAAAAGTGATTTGATTACATAAATACATAAAAAGTTATTACAACTGGTTACATAAATAGCGATTACAAAAGTTCCCTCGGCCTTTCGAAATTCTCAAACTGACTAAAACTAGCTAGTTTTAATCGGCATAAATGGGAATCACTAAGCTTAGATGCCGAATTGTTTCTGTGTCTGCGCTTGTGTCGTGCGGTGGTGTAGCCCCGAGCTAGCACATCAGGATGGCTAGGTTACGCTTTCTCACCCTTCGAAAGACGCTTCTCTCTGTTTTCTTTCTGCCGACGCACGGCCGGGCTAGAGCGGCGGCGTGCGCCACTCTAGGCCGGCCGTGGCCGATGCTGTTGTGTGTTCGGGACGCCGCCCCCGCGAATTCCAGGTAACTGGTTTCACTCTTTGCAGAGCCACGTGTGTGAATTCAAGTGACGTCGCGTGTGCAATTGTTGTGGGTGTCATTTAAAGCTTTGCTTTCCAATCACCTCCACAGCGTGGATTGGAGCCAATTTTTTTTTACCTTCACCAGAAAAACTAGCTGACACGGCGGTTAGGATCGCGTCCACGTCCTTGGGCTCGGCAGAACAACGCAATAGCCATTTTCTCTCACATTAACTCACAAGAGCCTTCATGCAAACAAAGGCCAAATCCACTCCGGATAGTGTTCGCACTAAATATTCTAGGAATATGCTACGACGATAAGTAGAAAACCTTTCATCTCAAACTGTTCACGAGCGTGCATGCTTGCGCACTGCGCCAGTGTTGCTGCCATTATGCACGCAACGCGAGGAGTTCAAGTCTCAAAAACTCGAGCGCCCGTTCAGGCTAGCGCCATCGAGTCGGCGGGCACGATAAAGACTCCGCGGCGGGGCATCTTTATCTTCTTCCGTTAATGGCCCCCACCGCGGGTCCGCCAATGACGGGTACGAGCCGACTGGGAGCCTCTGCAAAGCCGTATTTACGACGGGCCCGCGAAGGGTATGCGCCCGCGCGAAAACAGCCGCGGGAACGACGCGAGCGCTCGTCTAACTTTTATTGATTCCCACCGGGTGAGTGCGAGTTAACGAGGCTGTGAAATACGCACGCACAAATCAGCGGGCCGGGGTCACGGGGGACGAATACCTCCGGCGCCGTTAAAATTTTTCTACCCTGCAGCCGTTCGCCCCCTTCCCGCTGTAAATAATGCAACCTCCCGGGCCTCGGACGCCGCGACGTGGACGCCAGAGGGTGGGGGGGCGGAATCGGTGGGCATTCCATATTTTTATCGCCAGAGGCTTCATAACGCTCCGAACTCGCGCTCGTGTGAAAAAAAAAGAAAGAAAGAAAAAAATAAGTGCGTGCTGCGGGCCTTTGATTTATTCAGAAGTGATATGAACGCGGAATGGCCATCACCTTTGGCGTCTCTGCAGGGCACCAGAAAAAGTGCAACAAATGACCACACGACTCCCGTTAAAGACAAACCGCGATTTTGAAGATACCCAGTAAATTCCACACTGACCGGCTTCCTTATTTTTGATAAATGTTTTGGCACCGAAGTTTTTCTTTGCTGTAAAATCTGTTACGGGGCTACTTGCTCCATTTGTCCCCGATATACACTGGAATGACGCTGGAAATAGAGGGAGCAGTCAAAGAAACAATGAAAAAATTGAGGAGTAATCCTGAGCTCTATATAAAGCAGTATAGAGCGGGTCTGACCAGGTCTATCAGGCGGCACACAAGAATGAAGACCTCCATGAAAGGCTTGTGACACCACAACGGCCTTTTAGTCATATCCCCTTTCTCCCCCTTCCTACCAACTTCCTCGCCACTTCTTTAACACAAAGTGTTCGATTCTGGGATTCACAAAGATTTCACCTGCGTCATATCCGTCACGGAAGTGACGCCAGTACAACGAAGCAAGCCGCCTGTAAAGGGTGCACCCCTGCACACGAGCTCTTCTTGCGGGGAAGCAACCTTTAGTACTAAAGAGTATGTTATACTTTGGGTTGCTCGTTTTCGGGTTTTATATTTTAACACGAAAGGGTTTTATGCCGCGATACACCAAGATTTCACTGACGTCATATCCGTCACGGAAGTGACACCAGTACACCTTTGCCGAAGCGACCCGCCAGCAGGACATCGCTCGCTAAGCCACCCACAAGACCGCTGCCGACCGCGAATCATGCTAGGCTGCAGATTTCGCGGCACATTTCACTTTCGCGTTTTACCGGTTCCTATTGACAGAAGAATAAACCACATTTTTTTTTTCACTTGCTATCGCAAAAACCAACCCAAAGATCGCTCCGACCTTAACGAATGCGGGTGCTGCCGGTTAATTACATATATTTTGCATCAAATGTACCTGCACTTTTTTTTTTGCGCTAAACAACGGGGAGATGAGTTACAAGCGCCAGCGTTTCACGAGTTTTGAACGGTTATGACTATTTAAACCGCTTGGTTTTCGAAGCCTCTGCGGGACGCCCCAGGACGGAACGCCGGGCTCTACGTGGGTCCGTTATCTCGCGGCACCGCCTGATCCCGGCAGTCGTTTAACATCGACCATTACAGCGAGCTACGACAAGTCTAGCCCCTAAATCGCTCCACACTTAATAATCACTTACAGCTCCGCTTCTTCGAGTCAGTTTCGGTTTCGGTGAAGCGAACACCGGGGTAGCCGCCATGACAGGAAGGCGCATTTGACGTCACTGCTCTTGTCGCACCACATCCGATGCCGGTCTGTCTGGGTGCGCGCGCGCGCCAGACCGGCCGTAGTCGCACATTACGTCAGTCCCCAAAACTGTGACGTGATGCACAAGGCGGAAAAGCGCGCGCCAACAGCACCGCGGCCCCCTGGGATACGTCACGGGAGCGCATCTGACGTCGCCGTTTGGGTCGAAGCGCAGATGGCGTCATGAGCTTGCTCGACGGCGGGGATGAGCTTTCTCGTGCGCGCAAGGATTTAAATTTATTTAAAATATGTTATACTGAACGATTACGGTTTAAACTTCAAAGGAAGCTTTTTATATAGTTATCAGAGCTTTGAAATTTTGCGTCAGTACTCCTTTAAATATTTGCACCCCGTTTTAGCATGAACATACAACATGAGTACTGAGGACACCTGTTTCATATTAATATTCCAACTCTATTCTGGGTAGCACAGATTTCCAGTGATTCCACTCCTTTAAACTCTTTAGATTCCACGAATTATGTCAATTCCGCTATGTGGAGTGGAGTGGAGTGGAGAGAGAGAGAGAGAGAGAGAGAGAGAGAGAGAGAGAGAGAGAGAGAGAGAGAGAGAGAGAGAGAGAGAGAGAGAGAGAGAGAGAGAGAGAGAGAGAGTAAACATATATTGATGAGCGTAAGTGCTCACAACAGGACACTCGCCCGGTGGAGGGCATCCCTATTCCGAGATACCTAGGCTGCGACTTTCCGTCCAGGCCCTCTTTCCCAAGTCTTGCTGGTGTTCAAGGTCTGGATCGGCCAGGAGAGTCATACACTGCTCAAAAGATGGGAAGGGGATAGGTTGTAGGCATGGAGTTTGTTGGCACTCTCATACCTGTTAGTACAGGGTGCCGGGAGTGGGACAGAAATTGCAGAGGGAGGGATACTGAGTGGGGTAGATAGAATGAAGGAGTGTGCTGTGGCGATAGGAATTTGTCTGCAATCGCTAAGGTGTGGCGACTTCTTGTCTGGTTAACCGTGGGTGAGGTGGCGGAAACTTTCTTCTGCCTAGCCTATAATGTGCCAGGACGTCTGAATCAACGTTTCTGAATGGCAGAGAAGTGGGTCCATTTTGATGATAGCGGACAATGTTCCCTCTCAGGTAATGGCCTGGTTATGTACGCCGGGGCAGCAGCGTGAGCTGGCTCATTACCGTCAAGTGATTCATGCCCAGCAACCCAGACGATTTCCATATCAGGTCTGCAATTGTTTTGAGAATATTCAGTGCTGGTGTATGCGCCTCCCCCCCCCCTTGATTACGCTTTAGAGTCATTCAGTAATATGATGAAGCTCTTTTGCTGGTCGCGGCAAGGCAATCGCAACTTCCTCTGCCGCTTCAGTTGAAGTTGTGCATACGGTCAGAGCTGTCATTTCCTGACCCACTGCATTAACAACGCAAATGTCATTGCTGGTTGATTGGGATATACGGCTGCGTCACTGCATCTTGTTGTTGGGTTATTTCCATACTTTGAATTCATGAATTTAGCTCTAGCGATGTGGCGTGCCTTGTTATGAACAGGGTGAATGTTTCGTGGTATTAGTAGAACTCGAATGTGCTGTAGAATCTGCAATGGAACACGTGTCTTGCAATTGTCTTGCATGGGTGGCATTGCATATCCTAGCTGTCTTAACGTAGTCCTTCCCATTGGAGTTAACTTCAGTCGTTCAAGCCGAGAGGTTTGGTGTGCTTCCACTATCTCCTCCCAAGTATTACGTATTCCCAACTGGAGCAACTTTTTTGTTGATGCCTTTGATGGTAGTCCTAAGGCAATTTTGCAAGCTTGTCGAATTATAGCATTCAATCTTGTCTTCCGCATTGTTTTAAGGTGAGATAGAGCGTGCCAATCGCAACCCTGCTGATGAGCAGTGCTTGTATGATGCGCAGGGTATCTGACTCTAGCAAGCCAAACCTTCTATTTGACACCCGACGTACAAGATGCATTAGCTGGCTGAGGGTACGGTTGAGAGGAGCTATGGTATGCAGTCCTGAGCCATTTTTGGGAATCACAAGGCCTAAAATATGAAGATGGGGCACGTTGGGAACTGGTTTGCCCTGTATTCCGAGTTTTGGCTCAAGAATGCTTTTCTTCCTCTGAGTGGTTTTTTTTCCCAATTTCTCTGGGATTATGCATCACATGAAATGTTCCGAGAAAATGTACCTGAAACATGCACAAAAAGCAAAAGCCAACATTAAAAAAGCATAAAAATTTAAAACGAATCACCTGAGAAGGGATGCAAGGTGTATATCGGCACAACTGATGAAGTCCCATTTATCACGAGTGCATGATTCATCCATTTATTCATGCATTCATCAGACGATTTATCACGCCCACTGTAAGATGAAGGCCTCTCCCGATATGGGAGAATTGGGCCAAATACTACACCAGGGTGGCCAAGTCCTGTGGTGCCTGTGCACAAATTTTTGCTTACCTTGTTTAAATAAAGCGAATCTATTGTACGACTAACAATAAAGTTCATAGTCTGTCTGTCTGTATTGTACAACTAACATATCATCACGACGCACCTCATTTTCACCAATGATCTTCAGAAGTATGTCCAGAGGGGAACACAAGAACCTTAACACAACTTAACACAAAAAGCCAACACACAGTAAACATTGTTTACAGACACTACATGATTTTGTAATGGAGCAAACATAGTGAAACTGCATGTTTACGATGACAAGCTAATGCGCTTTAAATTATGTGCTACAAAACGATGGCTGTGACCGTTTTCCACAACCACGGGCACCATTAATTACTTTCTTCTTCTCCAAGACCACTTTCCAAGACAACTTATCACTGAAACACCACAATCTCTACTAGGCTCTTTGAAACTACACCAGTGTGGCTCATGTGGCAATCCCAAGTATGTGGGTCTATTCGGTTATTCATGCAACTACCATACCGTGTGCATTTCCGCTTTAAGCAGCAGCTACCTTAACCAGGATGTGGCAAGTTTGTTTTGCGTTTAAAGAGGCCATGCAGACAAAACACAAGTTTGGTTCATTCAAAAAATTACCTTGTTAGAATCTCATTGACACCACTTTTAACGTAAACATCACTCAAATAAGTTATGTATGTAATTAGGAAAAAAGGGAATAGCCATGAGACTCACTAGACCATTCTCGCACTAGAACCTATTATATAATACGCAGAGTTGTGCGATTGGCTTGGCCTGTCAAAAGCAAACGCAAGTTAGGCAGCGGCAATTTGCGTTAAAATTGAATGCATATTCATTTTATAGCAGTAAGAATGGTGGGGTACACAATGGAAGTTAAGAATTAAATGAAGAAGCACCAGTGTTTGCTGCTGTTGGTACTGCACGCACTATGCTGGTTACAGCTGCAGAGCAGTCCGGCACTTTGGGGTAGTCTCACACGACACTAGCCAATTGGCGTAAGCACCATTGCCTTACGTGTCTCTGTTTGTCGAGCATACCCCATGTTTCACAAAACGATTACTACCTACTGTAGAAAAAACAATCCATGTGCAAATATGGTCCGAAACAAAGCAAAGGAGGACAGCGGTCCTGCACAGTATGGTGCCGCCATCTAGGAGGACTGACGGCAAACAAGGTGTTCTGGAGCCTGCTGCAGACTAAACGACGCACTGACGTTTGTTTGAAGACCTGTCCTTGTTACGTCATCGCCGTCACAAAACACACGATGTGGAAGAAGAATCAACATTTTAACTTAAATTGATTACTTTCTCAGTGAATAAAGCATTGTTTTCTGCAGCACAAGTGCTGGGTCCACTACGAAACACCAAACCTTTCGAATAGAACAAACTAGGATTTTGTCTGCTCAGCCCCTTTATTAAAGAAACAAAAATTATTTGATGTGCATACGTTACAGTGCAACAATGGATCTCACCCAGGCGATGAAGCAGGTAATTGAGAAATATAGGGAATACAACAAACCTTTCTACATTATAGAATGCAACTGATTGCATTGTCTCCAAAAGAGACTGTGTATTTGGAAGCCAGCGGCCCTAGAAAGTGAGAATAAACACATGTTCTGATTTAAAATATTTCTGTACTTGACATGTGCTCTTTTCAATAAACCAGTTGTTGAAAGTTCGCACTTTGTCTGTCGTCTTTGGCTGTGCTATTCACCCCCTAAATACGCTGCGAATTTCACCCTTCCTTTCCTGCACCTTTTCTTAATCCCACCTGTTTACACATCACAAAGCCAAAATATTCTCCTATTGACACGGAGCAACACGATACGCCTTCAGTGTACAATTATACTCAGTAAAAAGTACTCAAGGACCAAAGCCAACTTCAGCCACAGCCAATTTTACTAGTCAAGTGTTTTTTTCACTGAAAATAGGCATCCTTATGACAAATACACAAGAGACAAACACATACACAGTAAATACACCTATGACATGCTTTATACAACACTTTAATTCTGCCCACTGAAAATTGTGACTAGCATTTATTGCAACACAGCTCCATGAATATGAATTAAATTATAGTCACAAATGAGAATTTGTGAAGCATGGGCGTCCCTTTCAAGAGGTTGTCAAAGTTGTTCACAAAGCTCTTCGTCATCTGTAAGGCACGGAAAAAAAATGGGGTGGAAATAAAACACTGCTTCTAATCAACAATCAACAAATGATTAATGTCTGGGAAATTTAATGGAAGCTTGCAACTCGTGTGTGTAATAGTATACAAATATTTTGTGCCTTCATCACACTGCAAGCTACAGCAATGTTTGCACCCAATAAGCCAACTGAACAGCCTGCATGGGTGCACCAGTTAATGTACAGTTAAATTTGGATATAGCGAAGTTGACAAAGATTGGCAATTTTTCGTTACATGCATGTTTCGGGTTACGGCTTGCATGAATGTACCAGAAATTAAACCAAAATGCGAGACATCAGTGAGGGTGAACTCACTGATTTATTTCACCGTGAAAAACTGAGTGATCTGCACCTGCTGCTTTCCCACGGCACTCCAAAGAAGCAGGGCCACTTACCCCCATATTCACAAACCTAACTTCAGTGTCACTTTCGCCGTTTGGCACTGTTCGGGTCCCTTTTAACCCGTTTCAAGGACCTATTTTATGGTGAAAGGGCGCCTTTTCACGAACCTAATTGATGCTCTTTGCCGCATTCAAAGTTGTTGAGAGGGTACTAATTGGGATACTGCACTGGGCGGCGCCGTTTTTCTTTATCGCAGGCGAAGATAGCATTTAAAATTGCGAGCTTGTCTTGAAAAGAAACAGCTTTTCTGGACAAAGAGTTCTGGTAGCAGAACTCGTCACAGATGAATCGACACCACAAATGGCACTGGAGATGCACGACTAAACATTGATAGACAGGCAATAGCACTTAACCGACACCGCACTCTCACTAGAAAGGCACGGCAGCTTGCGGTGTGGGCGAAGTTCGCTAAATTAGTGCATTTCTCCAGCCGATTTTCCAAAAAACGTGCAAAAAACACTGGCTTATCAGCGTAGCAAATTCGTTACATCAAGGTGAACCGTCACAACGACATCGTTACATAGAGATCGCAAACAGATTGGCTTCTATGGGGGTGGCAATGGGGGAATTGAAAAGCTTCGTTAAATCCGGGAATTTGTTACATACAGGTTCGTTACATCCAGGTTTAACAGTAGTGAGCATTACTCCACTTCAGAGATGCCCTTTGGTCCCCCAGAAAAACCGAGGTACCCAGTCTCTTTTCAAGTGCCGTGCTTTTGCCCCTCACATCAGATGCTGAGTCTTATCACTCCTATGCCTGCGCAAGGGAGCATCTCTCAGGTGAATTTGTGCATCCCACCAAAGAGGTGTACGAGTCAAGTGGGTTCCCTAACTATGCGTTTAGCGAGCATTTTATGAGCTCGCCAGTGCTAAGATGCTCAAATGAGGAAAGGCGTCCCACGGCCTTTTTCAACGCAGGTACGCTCAATGCTGGCACTGTGTTGAAAAAGTAATCCTAGACGACAGCCGCAAGAGATTGCAAATACTCCCATAGGAATTTTATTGAGGACTGAGGGGGGAGAAATCATACCTAAGGTATCAGATAGGTGAAGAGACTGCACTGCACTGTTTGTTCGAAAATGACAGCATAAAATTAGAAAGGTGTATAAATAACTTCAAGTAAACAATGTGACTGATCAATCACTCTCCCGCAGGGTGTGCCAAAGAAATTATTTTTGTTCCAGGTTCTTATATTGCTACAAATTGAACGGTCCAGTTCCGTTCAGCTCCAGAACAAAATAGCAATGGTTCACAAGTAGTTTGAACTGTTACATCTGGACCCGCAAGAAATTGTTTCATAGAATTGAAAAAAATACCTCTCTTATTTTTACGAAACCTCCTAAGGCCACTGCAAGAATACTGACACTAATAGGTATGTATTAAAATTATGAAGGCACATTTTGGGATGCCCACTGGACATAGTACTTTGAATTGACGTAGCCATCGCAGAACAGAACCAGCACATTTGGCTTATTGCAATTTAAACACAGATATATGCACAACACGTCCATCATACGTAATAGAGTGCTGTGGTGCAAGATACAAAGATACTAACCCTGGTATTCTGAGTCCTTCCTACACTTGAGCCTTTAGCGGAGCAGTTCTTTGAAAGCGATTTCCCCATGCATAAGCATTGCGGAATCCTCCCCACAGCCAAGTGGAGGGAGCAAATGGAGCGTAGGAGGGACCCAGAATACAGCCCTAAGAGTGCTTAGCAAGAAATATATCTTTGGTTTGACAGCACAAATTTAAGACACTAAGAGTGCTCATTCCACGCTGTTGATGATTATGTAGAGTCGCAATGCTCTTGCAGGTTGCTGATGATGACATGTCAGAAAAGAGCTACTTATGCCAAAATGTAGAGTTCTGCACAGCACTTGCATTTTTTCTCCTTGCTCCCCAAGCTGTAACACATTTGTGTCCTTTGGAAACTACAACTCCTTGTTCGTCAGGCATTTCGAGCAAACAGGTAGTGTAGAGTAGGCCGAAAGGCCAACAGCACTCAAATCTCACGTCGGCCAAATTTACTCTGAACATGCTGTACGTACCATCAAACCATGACATGACGGGTAACCTCGTGAAATGCATTGTTAATTAGTTGGAAATGTCTAAAACAGCTCCGCCTCAGGTGACGCTGCACCTGCCGGCGGATCGCGCAAACAGCCATGAAGCGAAAGTGACACTGCGGCCGGCCCTATGCTTTTCCCTACGGCCAGCCAGAATAACTGGTCGAGCTCCGCTTGGCGTGCTTCTCCTTGGGCTGCGGCAAAGGCAGAGTGTTGCACGCAGGTTTGCTCTAGCTCTCACCGAGTGGGCTGGCTGGAACGTCACTTCAGCTTGGCCATAATGGCCGCACTCTTCCCAATTTCGGTTTCGAAATCTCTGATTTGTGATGGTCGTTTGCACCGCGGATATGCGTATTTCAGCTGTCATATTAAGTACCTTAGTCTTTTTAGGCAGACTATGCAGAAATAACGTTTTGAAGAGGTTTAAATTTTTAGTGCAGTTGTCCTTTACCCTCCCACCCAATAAAGATGCCCATCGAATTAAATTTTTTTACAGCCTCAACCTGACCCAAGGATTTCCTCCCCCTCCTTGCTGCGAATGCCCATGAACATGCCAAAGTAGAGAATGCTAACAGAGCCAACAGTGTGCACTAAATACTTAATATGACTCCTGCGCAGCTCACTAAAATCTGGAATTCCCTACGATCGCATTTGCGAACACTCGTTCACTTGAGCTGTGAGCATTCTTCCTGCAAGGCCAACTGGCCAGAGATTGATGGGCTGTGTATGATTCACATCACGAGCTACGACTGCTGCTGAGCAGCGGCGCACTTAGATCGTGAAAGCTTGACGACGGTGCATTCTGACCAAAGAGTGCACCAACGTGGACAAGAAAGTGAGACAAGAAGCGGTGCTGACGAGCAACTGAACGGTTTATCTTCTGATGGCACACGAATATACAGGGTAACCTTGTTCATACGTATTTCACCGGACCGGGAAAACAAAATGTAACAACCAGGAAAACGCAGCAGTAAGTAAACCTTTAAAAATGAATGAAAACAGTGTACCTTTGACTTGCAACCATGTATTTCTGAAACTTTCGCTTTCAAACCTTAAAAAAGCTCAAGAATGTAGGATTGCCGCTTTTTGCGATCGCTGTAAAACACCTTGCGCTGAAACGCAAGGTACCTAGCAATGTCGACTCTCTGCGCACTCGCTGCTTGTCTACTGCGTTCAGTACATCAAGCTTTTTCTAAAGGGAAAGCGCCTCGAGGCGTTTTTGCGACGCCATCAGGGCACGACAAAGTTTGCGGTTGCAAGTTCAACGGTGTTCTCAAAGCTTAAAGAGCACGATGATGACGAGAGCGTGTGCTATTCTTGTGGTGGTGCTTTTATGGCAAACAAGCACTTCCAGAATTCCAAAGTGACACGTCCGTTGTAAGTGCAGTGATGATGGTGATAGCATAGAGTAACATAGGGTCATCTAGTGGTGACGAATCGCACCCACGTGCGGCTTCACGCAGTCCCTTCCGTCACCAAGCCTGGCCAAGGCTCATCAAACGTCAAAATGGTGGTTCGTGCATGCTGCCCAGTCAGGTTTGGAGTGTCAGATTATAACGAATGATCCAGGAATGTACTCTGAGCCACGACGTAACAGTGAGGATTTTAATACATGGGATTCTATGAGAGCTGCACCGGGACTGGACAAAAACAACATGGCAGCCAGGAAAACGCAGCACTGAGGAACAAATGAGCGGGGTTCTACTGTATACCCAAATGTGGCCGTGACACTTTGGCCCAACTGTAGCACAGTTTCTTGCAAGAAGTACCCACTGGCCGTACATTGAGCAGCATTTTTCTCTTGGTGAAATTTTGCCCAACTGGTGCATCCATTCCATCACCGAAATCTTTTAAAGAGTTTGCACACGTTGCAGGAAGACTATATTATCCCCGTCTGAACGGTGGAGCCAAGCATATAGACACCACCACCACAGGCACACGGAATGCTGCATAACTTTGTGTTTGAACTGAAAGATCACACTTTCAGCTCTTCAAGACACTTTCACAGTGCTTCAAGCTTTCCCTTGCTACTCGGGCTCAGAAGAAAAGAGCAAGGGCTGGATTCTGTTCAGATGTCTGATCTTCGTACACATCATCCACATCAACGTGGCCAAATGTTCCCCATTGGTTAAAAGTATCCATGTTTTCTATGCTTGTGCAATTATAGCCCCTAAAGTTTGTAAGACAAACAAAAGTGTCCAGGTGCTCCTGTCGAACGAGAAAGTATATCACCAGAAAAGAACTCACCACTGTCCTTTTCAGCCAACTGCGCCAGACTGATACCAGACTGCAGAAACAGAGAGTAGAAACAATAGTGCAAGTTGAGCTAGTTGGTGCATGATTGAAAACTTCAAAGTCCACAAAAAACGGGGACAGACAGGAGCGACACACACAAGCGCTTTGTAAGTAGGACACTCTAACACAAGATGTCGACCAAACAACAGCAAAGTGTAGTTGAACTGCCTTTTCTCAATATGGCGAGAGCCAGCAAAGCCTAGGCAGGCTAATGGCCACCCGATACGCTATGATTCACACAGTGTCTTGACAAGCACAGACATTAACGGCAGCAATTAGCTACTAATTCTGCATTAATAAAAAATACACAGGCACAAAGAATCACCAACTATACCTGAGATCACGTTCAAGCAAGTTTTGGCACTGATTTACCACAGAGTAAGCAAGGGTAAATAAGCAGCTATGAACCTACAAGCCTTTATGGTAAGCAATGCTTACCAAGTAAGAAATCTAATAGAATGGGAATCCAAAGGATCACTGTACTTACCGAAGTGAACACTGATGGACTACATTCCAGAACTTCACCTTGTTCGGCAGCTTGCCAAGCTGGGAACAAAGTAACATTGCATTGTTGAATCAGTCACAATATCTGTACACACATATGCACACACACAAAAAATATCCCCTGATTGACAATCATGTGCTGCCTGCGGCAAAAGCAAATGCTTTCACACATGTGCAATGCTAAGAAATGCACATAAAAAAAACCGAATTTGGGTCTTATGCCATAAATGCACAGTCATGGACAAATGAAACGCCATCACTAAAATATGAACCAGAGCACACAAATAGAGCGATTACTTTCATGCAAATCAAAATGACGTGTGGCTTAATTACAGTAACAAAGTTGGGAAATGTGGCTTTCTAAATACACCAACAGCGCCGCCATTATTGGACCTCCACAAACAGAACTTTTCAATTTTACGTGTTCAGGTTCTTATCTTTGTGCTCGCATTTTCGTTAGTCCATGACAGCACATGTGGGCATAAGGCTGTCATAACAGAGGGTTTGGGATGAAGTTAGAACACTGTAGCTTCTTTGACTTGCGGTAAAATCTCAATGCATTAACGTATTTGTTTTTTGCCCACAAAATATCAATTAAGCATGCAAGTAGTAGCCATGTTAGGTGTCAGTATGTTTCTGACGATGAAACGCTTCAGCTGTGTGCTACTACACTCAAGTACTACAGTAGTACCTCTTTCATCCTCCCGACAGTAGCCTGCCTTCATTACCACTATCATCAGCCACGCATGGCCTCTGCATGCCAATTCTGGCAGCAGCCACAGGTGGAGAGTACTCTCCACCTCCCGGGAGTGTGCAACAATGAACCAGTAGAAGACGACTATTGGCCACGCATGGCTGATGACAGTGCAGGGCAGGGTCATAAGGATGGCAAGTGCTGCAACGGTATCCATGCATAACAGTAGTCAAACAAATGAGCCGAATGCAGCCCTGCTCGATTATAATGAATGCAGTGTTGTGAAAGAAGTTTTCCTCCGTAAATTACAGTAGATTTGCGGCAGATTACAGTAAACAAATGTGCACGGTACCATGAGGGTTCATTTCTGTTCCTCACTTTTTTTTATCACTTTTTGTATTACCCCAAAAATTTCCTCTTGTACTTATGCACGTCAGTATTATAGCAGGTTCGTACAGTAGTTCAGAACGCGCGGGTTACTGGCTGGCTAACATCACTGCATACAAAGTTTACAGCAGTGTAATGGTTATGCAAAACTTGTGCACTAACGAAAAAGCCTAGGTAAAAATGCCTATTCACTAGAAGCAGGTGCCCATTAAAGATCCCCTTTCATAGGCCTCCAGTACGGTGCACCTCATATGCCAGATGTATTTTTGAGATGTAAAACCCACAAAATAGAATTTCAAATAGGACTGCGTGTATGTTTCTATATACAAGACCTCCTGTCACCATATTGTATGCGTATAATACTCTTTGCAAGGAAAATTAACTGAATATTTTTGTTGTTACTGCTGTTGCCCAATCTTAAAAGGGATAGTCTTTGGTAGAAAGCAAGTATGGCTCCAAAGATTCAGCCTAAAAGCATTGAATAAATGTTTACACCATGAAAAAAATAGAAAGAAGGACAGGGAGTGAACATTTGTTCAATGGAGAACTGCCAACAAGCCTAAACTTTAACGTTGGCCTGAAAGCAGCCAAGGCAGGCTGTCCTAAAACACCTGTAGCTAGCCAGATGACACAGCTCCCCAAAACACTCACCCCGGACCTTGGCAGCCTCCCATGCCTGGTACTCGGGAGAGCTGAGGTAGGACTTGAGTGCCTCCTTGTACTCTGTCTGCAAGGACGGAAAAGGGATGGCTCGCTCACGTTTCCAAGAGCAGAGCAGTGGACACACAGTGCCATTCAACCAGAGCTACGCTCCCCTGACAAGATGAGTCAAGGCAGAAGTGTGCCCACAGCTTTAGGGTTAAAGCAAGAAATGAAGGCACCACATGGGAGCACTAAGGCTACACCAGGAGCACTTAGGAAAGATCTGCCCCTGAAAGGACTGCGAAGTGCAAACAACAGTGTATTCACAATTGGAGCCAGGAAGATGCTGAATTGGGCAGGACTAGGCTAGCGTAAAAGCTTGTTCTTCCCCCGGAAAACGTAACATCCTAAGAAAAATGCAGATCAGTAGAGACTGGAACATCAGGCACGAAAAATCAAGGTTTTAGGAGCCTATAATAGGCACCTGAAAGTGCCATTTAGGCATATATAGGCACCAAATACTGTAATTAGGCACATATAGGCTCAATTCGTATTTACTTCAGCAGCGTATTTCACGACAAATTTTTTACTTGCCGTGAAATCAGCAAACAAATTCTGTTCTGTGAAAAAGTCACTTTATTTTGTTTGTGAAAATAAGCCACACAAGAGTTGCTATTTTAAGATTCACTTGCAAGTGAATCTTAAAATGGTTGTTTCGACACCAAAAGAAAGGCTTAAAAGCAATGATAAAACCAAACCCATCTCAACGACTTGCTGCTTGAAGTTGTACCGCATTTTAGTCAATAACTGTATGCCAAAAAAAAAAAAAAAATTAAATTAAAACGCTCAACGTCCACTGAAACTGGGAAGCATGCTTGTACTTCGGCACGCTCCATGAGTTAATTCCATCTGGAACATCAGAATGTTTGCTGCTCGAGCCTTCGGGAGTTCTTCTAGCACAAAAAATCCAAGAATTTTATGTCAGACAGATTTAAGCAACCAGTCCTTTGGGGATGGTGGTGGATGTGCCCTGCACCTTCGACCTTCGAAATTAACTCAGCATTCTTAGTCATAATGGCGTCCAAGCACTCAGCTGCTGCAATGCTTTCCACTAAGTGTGAAATACGCACACGAATGTGCCATGTCACGTTCAGGTGTAGCATGGTGTAAATAATTTGGGCTGCTACACTTTTTTCGACTGCAAAGCTGCTAAGCCGGAGTGTTTTTGTAGTAGTTTTCCGCCCTTAGCTGAGCTACTTGAGGTGTAACGGCGGGCTCTGGTGGAAAGAGGCACAATCGGTAACTGCTTCTTGAAGACACAACTGCACTTCGAAGAAAGATCTTAACTGCAACTTATTATAAGTTGACAGAGCAGGATGCCCTTCTCACCTCTTCCCAACACCGATGAACCCCATGGATGGTACACTGAAGTGCTATGATTTTGTACAAATTAATGAACCATTATGTCCTGCAGAAGCACACCATTAGCTAAGCTGTGGGAATAACGCCACTCAATAACTATGCACTATGTACCGATTATCAACATTGGACAGCTCGCAAGACTTTTTGCAACTAACTCTCCTAATACTAGGTTTCCAAATTCCTTCAAAGGTTACCTGGCACGGAAGACGACGGCTGTCATGACTAGACTATTTGTAAAGTGCCGAGATGCTCATTCCTATATGCTCCAATTCTCATTCCATCTTCGTGCTACACGTGCTGCATCTTGCCGGCCGGTGGTATACCGTGATAAGCGGCTGACAGCGCACGTGTTCATGGCGTCTCCTTAAAACTTTGGTGCGTCCTAGTTTAACATAGTTTTCCCCCAGGAGGTGTCTTTTACCTCGAACGGTATGTGTGCGCTGTGTTGTGTTCATTTTTTGTCTTGGGTTGTTTTTTCTTGTGTCAGCAATGAATAGGGCACGTCAGCAAATGTTTTCGCCATTGGTCCGCTGACACAGTGCGCTAGAAGGGCATAGAACAAAAAAGCTCGTGTGGACAGGGGTGATGTCGGTGTGAGCTTGGCTGCAGTGTTGTGCACGGGCCTCTGGCGGCTTGGCCAAGGTGGCGAGGTCAAGGTGGTGGCGGCTTGAGCCCGGTTTGTGCTTCTCGGCCTATTTAGCGTGGCACATGGATTTTTTCACAAATGGTGTGCGACTAACATCCGATTGCAGGCTTCTGAAGCTAGAACAGTTCTTGTGGAACATAGACTCGTAAGACCGAAAAGGCATATATAACACAAATAAGGCATTTTTAGGTGCTAAAACGCCAATATAGGGCCCATATATAGTCAAAATAGGCGCTAAAAAGCCCATATAGTCAAAATAGGCATGTATAGGCACAATAAACTATTAGTACTTAGAATGCTCCACTTCCTTTAGTTCATACTTATTAAATAGGCTTGATACGGATGAAAGAAAAAAATAGGCATTTTGTCTAAAGTTCTGGTCCTTACTGATCAGTGTGCGCAATATTTCTATTTTGTTTTATGCAGGAATATGAACCTTAACTGTCCAGTGCACAGAATTGTGTTGGAGGAGCAAGAAGGTCTCAGTGCACCTCTCTCTCTCCTATGGGGTACTTGAGTTGACCTTGTAGCGACAACTACGGCACTTGAGTGTGACAGCCATTTATTTGGGGGCTGCACATGCATACCTACAGTTTGGATGCTGGTACGACCGGGGAGGAGGGGAGACCTGAGCACCCAACAACATTTGCCACAAATGTTTATAACTCCTAGGCTTCTCCTATGAAGCAGCACCCCCTGCTTCCCACTGGTGTAAGAAACTGGTGCTCCCGTTGCCAGTCTTTGTATGCCATGACCCTCTTCAACTGCATTGCTCCCCGCTTGTGCAAATACAGTAGAAGCTCGATAAGCAGAAATCATTTAACCGGAATTGCCGCTTAAATGGAACCCTACCCTGTACGTTGGTTGGCTTTTTTATTCCGATAACAAAAAAACACTTTCCGTAATCGGAACTAAAATTTCCGCGTCACCGTGTAAATGAACCTGAGAATGGAACTTCTTGTCAGACCCACTGACATGACAATCAGCTTTTTCTAGTTACGGCTGCTTCGTTTTTTTTTTTTTTTTAGCCTCATTGGCCTCGTAAGCCTCGTCTCGTTAATAGTCAGCCATGTTAGCGTGACAAATGCAACATCGCAGTTCAGTTCTTGTTCCAGTCATCCAGTTTCAATTCAGGGCGCTGAGGTTACAGGGCTCAGCTCCTGCCACCTCGTTCGTGACATCGTGGTGCTTTTCGCACTTCATTACCGCGTTGCTGTCTTCTAAATTTCATGCCTCGTAAGCAATCGCAAAGTTGAGGCTTCTAGTTAGTCACTGTGAAGATGCAGTTGCAAGGACTCAAACAAAAATAATTGATGCATTTTGTAGTGCACAGCGACTCATTGTTGCCAAATCAACCTTGTGAATGCTGTGCCTAAATCTCTTGTAGTTTTCTTGCTTTCTGAAAAACTATCAGTTACATTCACCTTCTCGTGCTTGGAGTTCCATGAAATGGTATTACGAGTGTGTACTCACATAAATTTTCACTTTCACACACCTACAGTCTAATCCCACTACAACGAAGTCCGCTTCAATGAAATTTCCACTTCAACAAAATATTTCCAGTTCCCCGTCAGCTAACCATAGAAGTCAATGGAACGAAGTCCTCGCCACAACAAACCATTTGTCTTGCTTGCTTTTGCTTCAATGGAAGTTTTGCTGATTGGGGCTGAGTTCGAACAATTATTTTACAATAAAATAAGCATAACAAGGCTATCTAAAACTTTTTATACGTTCAAGGCGCTTAGTTTCTCCAAAAATGTGCACCGCACGCCCACTCTACCACCCATAAACAAAAACAAAGTCATAGATGGATGCCATTGTTTGCTGGTGATAACAATGCGGCTGGACAACTTGGAACCGGGCCTGGCAGGCCCGGTTCGCCAAGCTGGAGCTACAGCCAATCCGTATCCAGTTGAAATCGCGCGAATGTACTTCGCTGCTCGCGCGGCGCCGTCATGTATGCGTTGTGAACAGCTATCATTGCAGTTTTCCTTATACAGTTCTTCAAAATCAAAAGCAAAGATAATGTTTTCCTGTTTAGTCTTGAACCCGTGTCATCCTATCTTAGTTACAAGCACGCGCGGCTTGCTGCCAAGGTCAGTTGGCACTGTGTCTAGTAAGAGGATAACTCCATGGAGGATAAGATAACGACACCTCTCTTGCCTGCCACAAGTGAGAGTAAGGGTTTCCAACTGCTGAGAAGCTATCTGCAAGTAATCAGCTCGGTAGATTTGCCTTGTGCTGTAATATGTTTTGCGACTGCATTTCTTCCCCCCCCCCCCCCCCCCCCCCCCCCCTTCCTTGTAAACACGGAACAACTGGGCATCAATCCTTTTTCTAAACATTGCATTACGCTGTCAATATTGCGGATAATATACGGGGCTACTTTCTTTCCCTTCCGTGGTGAGCTGCGGCACACTTCGCCTCAACGAATTTCCGCTTCAACAAAATTTTTCCCACGTCCCATCAATATCGTCGTGGTGGGATTCGACTGTATCTCAGTAAACGGAACTCCTGTTAGACAGAACTAATTTTTTCGGTCCCTAGAAGTTCTGTTTATCGAGAGTCTACCGTAGTTCGTTTATCATGGTAACTAAGTAAGTCGGGTCCAAACTGATCACTGTCAAAGTGAACTCGCATCCAGTGCTTTGACAGCCGGTGTTGCTTAAGACCAGTTGGCCCGTGCCACCTCATTAGGCCCCATGGCTGGCCACCTAGCAGCTTGCACAAGTCCTTTTTACCCCAGCATGCCGGTACCAGCCCATGCCATGTGGTCCAATTCTTACTGCCGCCCGCTGTCCGGCTTAGCAGATGCTAAGGTTGCCCCAGACACCAGCTGTACAGTTTAGTGTGGTTTCTTATCATGGTTGTCCATGTAATAAATGCTTACACTACAACAGTGACCCCTTACTTCTGGAGTGTTTGCACCCATGTGGCTAGAGCTTCTCCTGCCCCATGGCTCCACTCGCTCCAATCTGTGCAGGCCTTTTTCTGCAGCTGGCACAAGAGTAAACTGTCATCAAACAGTTTTAAAAGACCATAAAAGAAACATGCAACTTTGCTTTATTTGATGGATTTGGCAGTTTTTTCTCACTACCAGAGGCGGGCAAACTCATGCAGTTTCGACTTCAACCTCGAATGGACCTCAAAAACCTCGCCTTATGAGGTAAGGCATAAGAGGCTGCAATTTGCTGAGTGAGCGAGGTCTGTACCTTGACCTCAGCCAATGATACTGAGGTTGCGTGAGGTTGAGATTTAATCTGAGGTTCAAGTGAAGTCCAAGATGCTTCATTTTCAGTGTGCACACCATACTCTTGCAATATCTATTGATTACAAGAAAAACAACGCACAGACAGGAAAAAGGAATACAAGACAACACAGCACTGGCATTTTGGTCTTGTGTACCTCTAAGTAAAACATCTTTGAAGCAAAACCACCCCAACTTTGTGCCATGTTTCTTAGTGCAACATCAGGCTGAGGTACTGTGACTAAGTATTCACTTCAAGCTATAGATGTTGGTTACCTTGATGCCATACACTTATTTGCACTTTCCTTCAACCTGCTACTGGTCGAATCAGCCACTGAAGAAAATGCAGCAGGAGCTGGTAAGTAGCAACGGGCCAGTCTGGGAAGAATTAGCGCGGCCATGCAAGAGAGACGCGGTTGCAAGGGCCACTGTAATGCTCACCTTTTCGGCATTGTAACTGTCGACGTACTCCTGCTTCGACTCGCCTGGCAGTTCTCTCCACATCTGGCCCATTACCCTGGCGACCTCTGGAAATGTCCGCTCTGGGTGGGTGGCTGTCACAGAATCCCACATCTAGGCGAGAAGAAAGACGGAAGTCAATATAAAAATTAAAGCCGTTCCACTCACCGTGAAAGCTGGCGGAAGTGAAGAGGAGTGGTTCGCCATAATGGGCTGTGGCGCCGTTATCCGATCACTGCTACCACCCAACGCAATCAAATTTCCCGCCTTCACAGTGCTCGCGCACCCCCTGCCTGAAACTGCACCAGCAGGAGTTCTGTTCTTTTTGTGCTTGCTTTTCCTCCCGCACGTGCCGGCGTTGCACTGCCAGTTTTTTTTTTGCTTATAAAAACCAACCCAACGTGCGTTCCTAACTAAATGACCGCAGACACTGCTGGTTAAGTACGTACATTTTGCCTCAAACGTACCTGCAGTTTTCTTTGCGCTAAACAACGGGGAGATGTACAACAAGCACCTGCGGTTCACGAGTTTCGAACGCTTATGACTGTATAAACCGCTTGGCTTCCGAAGCCTCTGGGTTACACCGTGATGACAGCCGCTGCGACGGTTTGGCTAAACCAAGGTGACAATGTCCTGCTCTTACTAGTCACGAACAGCTAAGCAATCTGCAAGCCCTAGCCCCCACTGTGCCACATTCACACCACCAGCTTTGTTAAAAGCTTGCCTCGACGTTACATTGGAGGAAGTCTACTGGTCCCAGCATCCCAATGAACTGCAAGGTATTTTGACGGGTTTGTACCTGAAGTGTGCATGTTTGCCTATATGCAACCATTAATTTCTTTAGTAAAACTTGTATAGCACAGTGAACATTAATGCATGCAGTAGAACATCCATCAAGGAGATGGCTTTGGGTAGCCTACTTGAAAGCCCCTGCCAGTGGTAACCAACCCTTTCTTTCCTGCAATAGCTCAAATTAAGCTTCAAACCAGAAAACCTACCCAAAAAAGGTGGCAGCATAAAAAGCATACCACATTACTAAATTCAAGCAACCTCACTCACGTCTGAATGCTAGGGAAGCATATTTCTATTTCACATCAGAATAATTTGGCCACAGGACACCTTCAGCTTGACTGCAAACTACAGAAATATTAAATGTGCGAAGAAATACAATGCATTTGTTTTAATGCATTTGTTTTTAAATAAAGCCCGAACTCTGTAATGTACTAAAATTTACTCACACAAGCATGCCAAGCATGTGCTTGGTACAGTTTTAACCGATTTCTCTGGATGGCAATTTTTTCTGGACAGCGCAACAATTCCATTGAAATGTGCAAATATCAAATTTGAGATGGCAAATCAAATATAAGTAGCAAAAACTGGCTGCAAATGGAATCAAATATTTTTGAACATGGATTTTTTTTCTTTCGTGTGTATAGGAATTCTAAAACATCGCCACACGCACAAAGGAAAAGATAACTTACACAGTCACGACTTAACACATCTGAGTGTTCATGTACTATTACAATGCTTGATGAGAAAATGGTACAAATTAAAAATAAAGGATCAAAACAGTATGGCAAAGCAGTAAAACAAAAATCTGTCGCACATTGCCTCGAAGAAATATGGGTTCCTCAACCTGCTGTGAATCCACGAAGTGCATATGGCTTGTCCCTCCAGTCATTTAAAAGTGGCCAGGCCCAAAGTGGCTGGTTTGACCTTATTGCACGCCAACCTCTAATAACTCAATTCCTCCTTTTCACTTATACATTTTACGCAAGCAATGTCCCAAAACCTCACTATCTAGCTGTCGGTGAGGCTACCCTTGCTAATGCGACATAACCCTCAGTTTATTTTTTAATTTTTAACCCTTTCCTTTCCTAGAAAAAAAAAAAAAAAGTACCATATTTACCGAAAAATGTTTCTCGACCAATTTGTACAGCTTCCTTTTCTCAACAAAGCGGCACCATTATTTCAATAAAATAACGTTCCTTTATTTCTCTACATGTGCAAAAGAGATTGCTGTAAGATGGCTTCACACGGCCCCATTATTTCAATGAAATAACGTTCTTTTATTTCTTTAATTGTGTAAAAAAGATTGCTCAAAGTTGACTTCACCGCATAACAGCTGTGTCTTGCAAAAAGCGCCGCAGGGCTCCAAAATGAGTGATGACGACGACTACACTCGTCATCGGTCATTTCGGTACAAAATCTCATGACGACTATACTCGTCAATGGCATCAAAAGCAATAAACGAAGTTTTTTAGGGGCAAAGCACCGTAGGGGCTCTGGCTGTAGTCAAGTTGTCAAACAATTGTAAAAAAACAAGTGTATAATGAATAAAACCGGTTCAAAATAAACTAACATGATAAAAAACATGCCAAACATGATAAATAAACTAACATATTTCAGGATAGCTGAACTGCAGTAGCGCACAAGCACTTGTTTTAGCGTGGACGAGCATAGCTCGTCCTCGGGGAGAGCGGGTACAACCCATGTGGACGAGCTCAGCTGGTCTAGGGTAGGCAAAGGGTTAACTGCCTTCTGCATTAAGCCAGATTTCAAAGTAGGTAAGATTTCAAAGCGTGTAGAGGAGATGTGTCCAATTAAAGTGTATGTGTATATTAAGAGCATACCAAATACAGTGCACAGGCACTGTGACAAGCACAAATAAATGCTTCCAGGTAACTGCACGTGTTAGTATTGCAAGTATATATGTATCCGTATTTCAGAACAGACAACCTATAATGTGCATAAGAATGCTTGGGTGCGTGTTTTTATGCATTTTGAAGCCCTCTTAAAGGTGCCCATCAGCACTTACCACCGATAACTCAGAATGTATTTTGGGGTAAAGTCTGTTGTCTGAGCAATCTCCTCCCGCAAGAATTATGAAAATCCATTTACTATTACCGAAGCTATGCACGGTGAAAAATTGCACATAATCGTTCCCTCTCAACTCGACGAAAGCTGCGCGCGCTCTCCCGGAGAGGGGTGTGGCTCGTGGCGTTCTCCTCGGTGGCCTTCAATATATCACAGGCCAGGGAGTTTTCTCTTTTTCTCTGCAATGTGGAGGGGTCTATTTGCGGTCTAATGCAACAAAAAAGCAGGCATTGATGCCTGCTCGCAAGTGCGCGCTCAGGCTGGTAGGGCGTTTTTGATGCAATAAACGTATGTTGTCAAGTGGACTAGTTGAAAGAAAAGTATTGAGTTCATCACTCGAACTCCACGCGCCCTCAAAACACGCAAGAAATGCTAAAACTGTTCGCACAGGTTCAGGTATAAAAGAGGTTGGTGCACAGCACCGACAACGGCAGATCGTAACAGGAAATGCGAGAAGTTCACTAGCAACAGCCAATAGGACAGCCACCGCTGTAATAATGTAATTACAGTATTGCATAACGAAGGAAACTGAAGAGAGCGCGGTTAATTTTTTTATGTCTTTCATAGCGATTTGTGAGCTTACCACTTCACGTGCACGAGTAATATCTGGTACGGGTATTCCTGGCAGTGTAATCTAAACATCGCACAGGTTTATTTGCACTGCTCAAAACGTGTAGCAGGGTCCTTTTAAGTGGGCACACACAACTCTCGCACTTAATAAAAATTTGGATATTCGCCAACACTGCTCCATCCTGATCCATTTCTTGTAGACATTGAAAAATATGCCAAAGCTTTTCTTCTGTCTCACACAACGTTCACAACTGCCCGTCAACTATGTTGGAACAGGATACCCAGGAGAAAAAAAAAAGGTATGTGAAGTTGCACATTTTAGGACTAATACAGAGAAGCAAGATGACAAACTAAAGCCCGTTCTACATGGTGCGTTTTTCGCCTGCGAATTCGGTGGAACGAACATTCGCACTTGCGAAGTTCGCAATGCCTGGAAATGTTGTCTACATGGCCTGCGAACGTCGCAATTTTCGCACTTCAGAAACACATTGTTTGCAGACTGAATTAGGTCTGTCACGAGCAAAGCTTGTTGTGATGTTAAAAAATAAACTTTATTGTACTTTCTGGGGAAGTTGTTTCAGATTGTTTTGCAGTAAATATGAGTTTATTAGCAGTTTCATTTAACAATCGTGAATTATTTTTCAATATATGCACACGTTTCAGAGAACACAAACACAGCAAGCAACCCTGGGTTTGCTTGTTGTGCGTGCCTAGCACATTTTGGTGTACCTCGGAAGGGACTTCTTTGGTTCTTATGTACTTCTTCCGAACTGCTGTGATGTCCGCGACATGCGCGGACATCGATTGATCATTCGTTGAAAACGGCGCGCGACATCGCGTTGTGAACACGCGTACGTTTGTGTTGGTGCGCCCGCACTTACGCCGCTCGTATGCAAGCAACGCCATCTGGTTGCTAAGCGTGCAAATGGTGATGACGTGACGTGGCTGTGACGTTCACCCAGCTGTGTTCCTATTGGCTGCAAGTTCTGGCCCCTCTACCGCCTCCACGCCGCACGAGCGGCGTTCGCCGGGGATGCTCGATCGTTCCCAACATTTGGCACTTTGCCGCAGCAACGAAAAAAAGCCGTTTTGCCGCACGAGCGGCGCCACATCTGCGAATTCGCAGGGAAAATCGCACCATGTAGAACGGGCTTAAGCATGCGGTTTCCATCCTTCTCACAATTTCTCTCACCTTTCTACTGTACCTCATGTAAGGCGTCAGGGGCTTGTCGGGACGCCTTGGGGGTTGGGGCTTGAGGCTATTGGCCTGGAACAAGGTGGTAGCAATGCCATCAGCGCGTGCAATTCACCTTTAACAGGGCAGGATTTGGAGCAATATTGAAATAAGAAGTTTGGGAGCACGAAAAATGCAGTTTTTAGACAATTCTAGGGAAGCAAATAACAAGTTTGAATCATCTTTTGAGCTGTACAAAAGTAAAATTGCAGCATCTGGGGGATAATGTAAAGAACTGTATTTATCCCTCGTTTATTTTAGTTGAACGTAGCCAGCAAGCACATTACAGTGATTTTGTCATTTGGAAGTGTGCTTCTATTTTTATCTAGCCTGCCATAAAGCTGTCTTGTAGTTCATTTGAGACCTTGATTAACCCTCTTTGCTGTTACCGACGAAAGCTGGCCATCAAATACCAGCTCCTCGGGTCACTGGAGTGAGTGAATAAACTTCATTTGCCCAGTTCAGCTGGGGGTTGCAGTCCCCCGCTTTACCAAGACGGCCGCCAGGTGTCTCCTGGCGGCGTCTGAGGCGAAAATAGACAAGTGGTGCCTGGAGGAAGCCGTTTAAGGGGTACTCACCTGATCACATGCCTATGGGACTCACTAATTCGTGCGTGCATCGATGCGAAACATTTTACAGATAGATTAAAATGTTCCCAACAACCCAGTTTGTTTCGTTTAGAAATAGATCTCTTCTTTACTGAGATTAAATATAATCAAGAAACACATTTTGGTTTATCCATTTTTCACCACATGGCGCTAGCTGTCGAGCAAGCAAGTTTTATTTTTTTATTTCAGTGCAGAAGTGACACATCTCCAAAATGAGCAAACTAGGCTGTTGTAAACATTTTTATGCATTTGTAAAGCTTTTCGTATAAGTTGTATTCACTTGCGAGGCACGCATGCAGGCAACCATGTGAGTGAGCCGTCAGTGGTTACGTCGGGCTTCATGCGATGGCGGTATTTGTCCGTGCTGAGCACATGATGTGTGTTGGACGTTCCAAACTCTACCCCACCGAATGCAAAGTAATGCCTCAACTCCAATGTGAGCGCAATTAATAACATCTCTGTTGACACCACCATTGACAATCAAGTTGAAACGGAGCGGACGACGCACGCCAGGTCTTTTTTTCTGCGGCGAGCCAGCACAGTGGCACAAGCCGCGCCATGTTTGTGGCCTCCATGTTTGTGGCGCTTCGGCCATGTCCGTGGCTGCTGCCAGTGTTGCCAAGCAAAGAAACTGGCAGCTAAACTTTTCAGTGAATACCATCTATTGCTGCACGAGGTTTTTAAGTCTGTGGGTCATGAAGTAGTGAGTCGCATAGGAATGTTAACAGGTGAGTACCCCTTCATGCCATGAATATAGCCCCAAAAGGTGACAGTGCCTTATGAGCACAATTGTAGCTTGAGAAAGCACATGCATGAAAAAATAAAGTGCTCCTTACCATGGGCGAGGTTGACTTTGAAGAAGACTTTTTCACTCTCGGCCGCACTGTTAGGCAACAAAAACAAGGTTTCAGTTGATCGCAGGATATGTAAGGAAAACACCACTTTAAGCTTGCCACTTTCCCTCCACACTGATTGCACTGAAAACCCTGTGTGTACACCTGAAAAACCTGGTCATCACACGTTTTGACTGTTGAAAAAATGCAGAAAACAAGTGCAGCAATCAGCTACTATGCTGCTAATTTCCTAATTTTCCCTCCATTTACTTCCTGACAAAATATTCCAACAAGAAACTCCATGTTTACCGCTACTAAAACATAAAATACAGTAGAACCTTGTTGACACGTTAAAAAAAAAACGCGAGGGAGAAATGTATTATCCGAGAAATTGTATGATCTGCCACAGTAAAAATAAAAAGCAATCGAGAGAAGAACATGAGCATTTAATGGCCTTCTTCACTAACTTGTACATGTCTGTCAATGTCTGCTGGCGCATTATTGCGTGCAGGACTCTGGGGGGAGCCCTCCCCAAGGCCGAACAGAAGAGAGTGTTTAGACCGTCGGCTGGGTGGGCGGTCGTAAAACAGGAACACGTGTGCGCTCCGGCGGAATCGGGGGGTCAGCGGGTCGCGGCTTCAGAGGAGAGCGAAGGCCGGCTTCTCGGAACCGCGGGGCCAGGGCGGTGCCAGCGACTCGGGACCTCCGGAGGAAAGAGCAACGGGACAGTCGTCTTTGGGCAGCGGCAGAGAACGGCTGTCGACAGAACGCTCATCCGAACGACGAAAGGCCTGGGGCCTCCTTCGTTAGGATGTAGCATGGAATAACGTCCTTTTCATCGTCACCGGTCCGCAGTCTGGCCTACCTCGCAACAAACTGGTTGGTGGCGGCGGCGGGATAAGCCAAGGCGGACGAAAGAACTTCGTGCAGAAGAACCACCTGATCCGGGATCAGCGCGAATTCATCATCGTGGCCTCCGGGAGACACGAGCGACGAAGAAGGTGCGAGTGAAGAGTGGACGGAAGACTCGAGGAGGAAGACAACGAGGCCTTCCTGACGTGTGGAGAAGGTGCGGCAACGGCGATCCTGGATCGACCAACGCAACGTGGCTCCGGGAGACACAGGCACCGCACGCTGGTAAGTGCTTGAGCGACTACGCTTTGCCAGACAATTTTGAACAGGGTTCAAATCAGGCGCTAAATTGACTGCCACCGGGTGTGTAGTTAATTTGTTTGCGGGCAGAAAGCTCTCGCCAAGCATGGACATTGCAAAGTGCACGAAAGATGAGTTGCTGCTGCTAGCAGCGGAGTTGCGGCTAGAGGTGAATGCAAGAATGAGAAAACCGGAAATTCGCAGTGCCATTCAGGAGGTGAATTTTGAGGAGGACGAAATTTCAGATGCGTGGGCCAAAATTTGCCGAGTGGAAAAGGAAAAGGAAGAGGAGCGAAAGAGGCAGGATGAGGAACGGAAGAGGCCGGACGAGAAAGATGCCAGAGATGCACAGATTAAGCTTGAGGAAATAAAGCTTCAGCAAGCTAGGCTGGCAAATGGGGATTCCTCAGTCGCCCAAGGAGGCGCAGTTAAGATGACAAATTTTCTTCAGCCATTTAAGACGGGAGATGACATCGGTCTCTACCTAATAAATTTTGAAAGATTGTGTGAGGGGCAATCATTCAGCCGCGATACTTGGCCACAGAGGTTGTTGTCGTTGCTTCCGGGGGAAGCATCGCAGGTTGTGGCACACCTAAGTGCTGGCGATGCAGAAGACTACAATTTGGTGAAGTCGAGCCTGCTCGCGAAGTACAAGATTTCGGCAGAGGAGTTTCGAAGGAGGTTTCGGCAAGACAAAAAGAAGCCAAACGAAAGCTTCGTTGAGTTTGCTTGCGGACTGAGCAATAACTTCACAGAATGGGTCTGACGCCGATGGGGATTTTTCTAAATTGAAAGACCTCATGTGTTTAGAGCGGTTTTACAAGACCTTGCCAGAAAGCATGCGCTTGTGGGTTAAGGACCGGCAGGTTGGCGTATCCGTAAAGAAGGCAGCCCAGCTGGCGGATGAATACGTGGCTAGCCGAAACATCAAAGAAGGTAGAGTCAGTCAGGATGCGCGCCAGGACCAGTTGAGAAAGGGAAGTTTCTTTCCGGCGCCACAGAACCGTTTCATGGAGGCTAAAGGGCAGCAGGGGAGCAATGGTGCACCGAACACGATACCGAAAACGGTCGTCAGAGAGCCCGAAGACCCGCCGAGAAATTTTGATGTCAGGCGACCTGTAATGTGTTACAGCTGCAAACAGCCGGGACAATTTGCTCGAAATTGCCGAAATGAGAGGCCGGCTTTTGTGTGCGTGAGCAGCCATCCAAACAACCATGACCTGCTAAAACCGTACACTAAGGAAGCCATGGTAAATGGGCAGAAATGTAGGGTGCTTAGGGATTCGGCAGCTGCCATGGACGTGGTCCACCCAAGTTACGTGAGAGCGGAAGACTACGTGTCAGGGTGTGCGTGGATAAGACAGGCAGTGAGTGAGGATTCGGTATGTTTACCTACAGCAAAGGTGAAAATCGAAGGACCGTTCGGGGTCCTGAAGACTATTGCCGCTGTTTCAAAGGGGCTGCCAGAAAGTTTTATCCGTACCTGTTCTCAAACAGCTCCGAGGCATTGCTAAACGAAAGGGGATGCGCCTTCACAGACGCGCAAGTAATGGCACTGACACGATCTAAGGCGCGGAAACTTGCGCATGAGCTATGTTACAGCCGTGAGCCAAGTGAGGTGGAAGTAGACGAGTTGGAGAGTTTGGCCAAGATGGTTGCCCAACCAGAATCTGATGCTTCTGTTCCTGAGATAACAGAAACTTACGACGGTGACTCAGGGGTATCCCAGCCTCCGGAAGGGGGCCCGTCAGAAAGGGTAAGCGAGGGGGAGCTTCAGACAACGGTGTTAGCACCCACTGCGCCCGTTTACGAACAGTTGCTGAATACTGACCGCGAAGCTTTTATAGCGGAGCTGAAAAGTGATCCGTCACTGCAGGTTCTGGCAGTTAACTCAGAGGAAAGTGTTGCATCTAAGAATATCACCTTCCAAGAAAGACAAGGACTTCTGTATCGCAAGTACGAAGACAAGCGCGGAAGAAAATACGATCAAATAGTGGTGCCGGATAGGTATCGAAAAGGTTTGCTCGCTCTGTGCCACGATCACGCGTGGGCAGGCCATTTGGGAATAAACAAGACCAAACAAAGGTTACTACAGGAATTTTATTGGCCAGGGTGTTTTTGAGACGTGCAGCAGTTCGTGCGAACTTACGAGACCTGCCAAAGGGTGGGAAAGTCAAATGATAGGTGCAAGGCCCCAATGGTGAGTGTTCCTATCATGTCCGAGCCATTCCACCGAGTAATGGTTGATGTGGTGGGGCCACTTCCAAAGACTAAGTCGGGGTACAGGTACCTACTGACGCTACTGTGCCCGGCAACCAAGTTTCCGAAGGCCATACCGTTGAAGGAAGCGACTTCCGTCAAAGTGACCGATGCTTTGCTTGGGATATTTTCGCGGTTGGGATTTCCTGCGGAAATACAATCAGACCAGGGCACGACTTTTACGAGTGCGCTAACCACCACTTTCCTCGAAAAATGTGGAATCCGGATGTATCGCAGCTCAGCTTATCACCCGCAGAGCAACAGCGTGGAACGATGGCACGCTGTGCTCAAGAAAGTGTTGAAGGCTTTGTGTCACGAAAGGAAAACGGACTGGGACTGTTGCCTTCCGGGCAATTTGCTTGCCTTGCGAACAGTGCCGCACGAGGGAACAGGGTTCGCCCCTGCCGAGTTAGTGTACGGGAGAAATCTTCGGGGCCCCAAGACTGATTCGCGAGCTTTGGGAGGATCAAAGAGTTGACCGGACTGTGGTAGAGTATGTAGTAGAACTACTGCAAAGGATTGGTGAGAGAAAACTTGGAAGCAGTGCAGAAAGTCTCAAAGCGCTATTATGACTGAAATGCGAAGAGCAGGTCGTTTGCAGAGGGAGACAACGTGATGATCCTGCGACCGAATAGGCAGAATCGTCTCGAGGTTCACTGGGATGGGCCAGCGGAAGTTATCCGACACATCTCTGACGTGAACTACTCAGTGAGACTACCAGGGCGGAGACGTGAAGAAAGAGTCTACCATGTGAATTTGATGAAACCATTCTTTCAAAGAACGGAAATCGTCAGCATCGCTTTGAACACCATACCGGAAGTTTCGGTCGAGGTTCCCAGTTGTGGGGACAAAGTTAATCCGTCGGTAGAGGAAATCGTGCTTGGCGCCGTCGACAAAAGTGACTTAGACGATAACCAGGTGCGGGATTTAGAAGGTGTTATTCGGGAATTCCTTGAATGTTTTGCGGCACAGCCAGGGAAAACCCATTTGATCATTGCATGACATCGAGCTCACCTCCGAAGCGCCTTTCCGGTCAAAAGCCTATAGGGTGTCTCCCAAGCAGTCGGAGATTATGAAAGCGGAGATCAACAAGATGTTGGAGATGGGTGTGATAAGGGAAGGTTACAGCGAATATTGCTCTCCTTTGATGTTGGTCGAAGTGCCTGGGAAAGAGCCCCGACCTTGCGTCGACTACAGGAGACTAAACGCCACAACCAAAGATCAAGTTCACCCCTTGTCTAATATTGAGGAGAGGGTTGAGCTAGTTAGTGGAGCAAGGTTCATCTCCACCTTTGACTTGATGCGCGGGTACTGGCAGGTGCCTCTAACGGAACGAGCTAGCCGATATGCCACGTTCATCACGCCGTTCGGAATGTTTCAGCCCGTCACCATGAGCTTTGGCCTGAAAAATGCGCCCTTTTGTTTTTCAAGGCTGATGGATCGGGCCCTGGAAGGGCTGAGTGAATTTGCACTGCCCTATCTCAATGACGTGGCAGTTTTCTCGGCTGACTGGCCGACGCATTTGGAGCATATACGACAGGTACTGGAACGATTCCGAACTACGGGCCTAACTGTGAAGGCGGAAAAATGTCAGTTGGGAAGGGCGTGTGTCACCTATCTGGGACACACGATAGGCCGGGGAAAGCGTGAGCCTATGGCAACGAAGGTTGCTGCCATCCGTGAATTTCCCAAGCCGTTGACAAAGAAGGATGTGAGGTCTTTTCTGGGAATGACAGGCTCTACTTGGACTACTACTCGGACTCGGACGTGGCCAGTCCCTTAACTGATAGTTTGCGTAAGCTAGAACCTGAGGTTGTAACTCGGACGGCGGCCAAAGAAGCAGCGTTTCAATCTCTGAAGGAAGCTTTGGCTTCGAGACCAGTGTTGGCTTCACCGGATTTCGACCGTGAATTTGTAGTTCAGTGCGACGCGAGCAACCGTGGGCTAGGTGTCGTTCTGTCACAGATTGATCAAAATGGTGAGGAACACCCTGTGCTGTACCTCAGTCGAAAATCGACGCCCCGTAAGGAAGCCTACAGAACCTCCGAAAAGGAGTGTTTGTGTATCGTCTGGGGCGTCCAAAAGCTAGCCTGTTATATTCAGGGAACCAAATTCACCGTAGAAACCGACCATTGTCCCCTTTCGTGGCTAAAGC
Source organism: Haemaphysalis longicornis (assembly GCF_048455015.1). Lineage (NCBI taxonomy): Eukaryota > Metazoa > Arthropoda > Arachnida > Ixodida > Ixodidae > Haemaphysalis > Haemaphysalis longicornis. The sequence goes on along the minus strand of NW_027526361.1, from coordinate 53,668,163 downwards.
AAATGTCTGATAAGAATGGTAGGCTCTTGCGATGGAGCCTCATTCTTCAAGAGTATACATTTGAAGTTAAATACAGGAAAGGTGCCGAAAACAACAATGCGGATGGCCTGAGTAGAGGCTTCTAAGAAAAGGGAGTGTTTTACGAGTGTTTGTTTACTTTAGGTAGTACCGGTATTTTTTTTCAGTAGTGACTTTTTACTTTGTGTCCACGCTGCCCTGCTTGGCAAGAGCTGAATACAAAAGGGGATAGGCAAGGAAGTGCTTCTGTGAATTGTCTGGCAGCGGCGTCGCTCGGGCACTGCTGGCTGGCGTTGTTTTTGTGCGTGTGTGCGTGCGGTGTGGGCCCGAGAGTGTTTGGGGCGACCCGTGAACATTCTTCGCTCGACCCTGCATCGGGGGACGCAGCCTCGGCGAAGGACTTTATTGGGGGGAGGAGTCTGTTGCGTGCGGGACTCTGGGGGGAGCCCTCCCCAAGGCCGAACAGAAGGGAGTGTTTAGACCGTCGGCTGGGTGGGCGGTCGTAAAACAGGAACACGTGTGCGCTCCGGCGGAATCGGGGGGTCAGCGGGTCGCGGCTTCAGAGGAGAGCGAAGGCCGGCTTCTCGGAACCGCGGGGCCAGGGCGGTGCCAGCGACTCGGGACCTCCGGAGGAAAGAGCAACGGGACAGTCGTCTTTGGGCAGCGGCAGAGAACGGCTGTCGACAGAACGCTCGTCCGAACGACGAAAGGCCTGGGGCCTCCTTCGTTAGGATGTAGCGCGGAATAAACGTCCTTTTCATCGTCACCGGTTCGCAGTCTGGCCTACCTCGCAACAGCATGTTGCGGCCCTTTGAGAGCAAGAGCTCCTTTCTTAAACACTGCAGACTTTCGTCCGCACTGGGATTGTCCTTCGCGTGAAAGTAACGCTGCACTGCTTCCAAGCTGACTACGGCCTGAGCATATGTGGCCGCCGGAGATGCCACCTCTTCTTTTCCGTGGTTGCTGCCATCTTTCTCGGGGGCTTTGTCCAGCGCCAGTGCTGCTTCATGGCGCGGTTCCACCATGATTTCTTACAAGGTTAGCGTTTCGCACGTTGGGATGTCGTTATACAGGTGACGTTGGCTAAAGGCAGCCACATTACCAAGTGACTCCAGCAAGTCCAGCACTGCGGGAAAGCCGCCTTTGTGACCCAGGCAGGCCGACCACTGCTCGACGCCTGCTTATTGTGCCGAGCGCGCCCTGAGGCTCGGTTCGCATGCACGTCAGCATGTTTTTTGTTCCCCATAAAACATATAATGCGGTCGTAGTTGGGTAATATTTTTAACATTTTTAACATGCTTACTGGGCAATCGTATTATCCAGAAATGTAGTAACCGCAAAAGAAAAACACTGTAACATTGTAGGGCATTTCTAATGTTCGCAATTGAGAGTATAGTAACCAGGGAAATCGTATGAACCGGGAACATATCAATTAGGTTCTACTGTAATTTATATATTGACATGCGTGCAATATGCAGGCTACCTTGCCACAACTGTCTCTGCCTGCTGATGATTGCTTGGCAAAAGAACCATAGCGGGATAGCGGAGCAAGCCTCAGCACATTCCGCCTGAAAGCAGCATAAGCAGGTCATCCTAAAAAGCCTACAGCAATTGCCAACCAACATGGCTCCCAAGAACACTCACCCGGAACATTGGCAGCCTCCCATGCCTGGTACTCGGGTGAGCTCAGGTATGACTTGAGTGCTTCATCGTACTCAGCCTGCAAGGATAGAAAAGGAACGGCTCACTCACTTTCCCAACAGCATAGCAGGGGGAACAAAGTGCCCCGTAACCCGAGCTATGGTCCTTTGACAAGGCAAGTCGAGCCAGAAGTGTGGCCACAGCTTTACGGGTAAAACAAGAAACCAAGTCAGCACAAGGGAGTACTAAGGCTACATCGGCAAAAGTTAGGAGGAATCTGTTACTGCAAGGACTGCTAAGTGCACACCACAGTGGATTGGCACTTCGATCCATGAAGATGCTGCATTGGGCACAGGTAGGGCACTTCAGAGCACTTGTGCCTCCATGAAGTACAAATACTGGAATCTTCTCCCCTGGCAAATGCAACATCTTGAAGAAAAATGCTGATCAAGGTGTGTACTTTCTTATCAAACCAATCTGATGGGCTAGTTGGTCCAACATGATCAGACAGAAATGCTCTAATAAGGGGATGAACAGAAAAAAAAAGAAAGCAACACACAGCACTTCTGTTCGTCCCACTTTTAGCTAATTTTCTTCTAACTCTACACTTTTGTCCTCGTAAACATGCGAATTCTCTTTGCTCAGTGCACAGAGACGTGTCAGGTGTGGCACGACCTTCGACAACCTTGCTCAAGCAGTGAGGAGATCCTGGAACACCTCCTTCGCCCCCATGGGGAATTTCGGTTGACCACTGTTTAACAAATGCCAACACAAAGAAGTGTGAATTTGGGCACATGCTTATGACTCTACTATAAGCCTTTTGCTACAGAACAAGTGCCACTGCTTCACGGATCGGATTTTAAGGGATGTGACTCATCACCATGACCATCTAGTTGCACTTCTCCCCGCTTGTGCGTGTTATTTGTTTTTCATGGCAGCTCGGTCAGTCCGTCTCTGATCAATCAGAGTCAAAACAAATCCGCAACCAGTACGTCGACAACTGGTGTCATTAAAGGCCACCCGATGAGTGCTAACGCCACATGGCAAAACCCCGTGGCTTGCCATGTAGCAGCCGGTGCAAACCCTCTCGTTACTTCATGCGATGAAACTGGACAACTTCAGCTCACCTTAATCTTCCATGTCTTCCATGAACAACAAACGGGGTCATTATTTCGTAATTCTCTCAATTGCCAAAGCTGCCGCGCTATCACAGCAGTCCCTCAAAATGGTGAAGCTTATAGACCCCTCGAATGAAAGCGCCGCCATCTTGCATGCGCAGTGCCCTCTGGTAGCTGGCCAATTCGCTGGCTTGGGCGTTTGCTCCACGGCGCATGGGCGCCAGCTGCGGCTCAGTGAATTTTTCGTTGCAGCGCGTTGTACGTTCTTTTCCGTAATGTACCATAAAAACCCGCGTATAATACGAACCCACGTATAATACGAGGTGTAATTCGGGGACATCAAAATCAGAAAAAAAGTTTTCATCCGCATATAATGCGAGGTAAAGAGCACATAAAACATTTATTTGCACTGCAGTTACCGTTCAGTCTTTGTCAGTTTTCGCTGGCACCGTCTCCCGACGTCCGTTTAGTCATCGTCAGGGTCGCTGCCGCTGTCTGCTGAAGTCGCCTTGTCGGAAATGTCTTCCCACAGAAAGTGGTCCTCAGTGCTATCAAGGGCGTTCGAGGTGCCGCATTTCTTAAAAGAGCGACTGACGAGCTCCTCTGGAATGCTGGCCCACGCATCCGCGATCCAGCCACAAAGCACCGCTGGAGGAGGAGGAGGAGGAGGAACAACTTTATTTAGTCAATAATCATTGACTTTGATTAATGATGGGCTTCTTCTTGACACCGTGAAGTGGCCAGAAGACCTTGCTTCGTGGCGACTTCTAAAGCCCAGTCCACGGCCTGAATTTGGGTCTCAGGCTTGGAGCTGGTCACCGCAGTCTCCCACTCTATTTGGTTAGAGAGATGCCATTCGGCTTTAGGTTGGAGCTCAGGGCATTCACATAAGATGTGGGCTAGGTCGGCTTTTTCGGCCTCACATATTCTGCACTTTGGGGTGTACAGACCTGGGTACATTAGGGCCAATTTATAAGGGTTTAGAAAGGTATGAGATTGGAGTTGCCTCCATGTCGTTTGCTGGATTTTCGTTAGGGAATAATGAGGCGCAGGGTAAACCAGTCTTTCATTTCTGAAGTGAGATGTAATTTCTTGAAAAGTAACCATACGCTCCTTAGACCCTCGCAGGCACGATTGGTCCACCGCCTGGTTGACGAGTTCGCAGGCAAAACTGTGGGCCGCTTCGTTCCCTGGATGGGACGAGTGCGCAGGAATCCAGATAATCTGGATCTGGCGAGGTTCGAAATGATTTCGTAATAGAATTTGAGATGCTGCTTCGTGAATTTTGTTTTTCGCAAAATTACGCACAGCCGTTTTGGAGTCGCTGAAGATAAATTTTGCTTTGGTACTAATAATTGCAACAGAAATTGCAGCCTCTTCCGCTTCTTCCGGCCGCCTGCCATAAACAGTGGCTGCGGTGATGTGCTTGAGTTTGTTGTCGATGGCTGCAACTGCAAAGGCATCCTGCACTTTGTATTCGGCTGCATCCACGTAGACTACCTCCTCGTGGTGTTTAAACAGTTTTTCGAGTGCTAGAAACCCGCGTCAGCCATTCGGTAGGCTAGCTGTCACTTACGGGTATCCTGTCCTCATCCACTCTTGGTAGCAGGACCCGATGCAGTCTTTGAGAGGCTTGTTGATGCAAATGTCTCGCGGTTGCAGCTGCTGGGATGTCATTCCTCCTGGCATGACAATGAGTTCGGTGCGGGGTTCGTGCAACAACTTCTTCACGGAATCGGCCAGGTGGCAGCGAAAGGCGTCCAACACGAGCACTGACGGGAATCCCCAACAGTGCTCCAGGCCGCCGACACCACACAAACTTTATCCAGTCAAGCACCAGTTGCTTTCTCCACCCACGAATACTGCCTTCGGTAACGCCGAACTGCCGTCCTGCAGCGCAATTTCTGATGGTCTCGGCACATAAAATAACTTTTCTTTTAATTGCAGCCGAATACTGTTTTAGTGCACCCGACATCTTGATAGACTTGCGGTGAACGTGCCGAGATCCTTCGCGTAGTCAAAACAATCAAAATGGCGCCGGCTGAGAGAAGCAGCAGCCAGCTAACGCCACAGCAAGATGGCGCTCCCTCCGCTGAAACCGAAAGTGCAAATTCTCGGGGGAAAACTTTGGGATCCACATATAATACGAGGCACAAATTTAACAGAGTAAAATTTGGAAAAAAACCTCGTATTATACGCGGGTTTTTACGGTACTTCAAATTGGAAAGTTGTTGCATAGGACCAGTTTAAGCGATCTGGCTTAAATTGGCGGCCTTTTGGGCCGCGGTAGAGCTGAAATTCGCCTCAAGGTAGCGTGGTCTACGGTGGGTAAATGATGCCGTGTCGAACATATGTTTGCAAATACTTCGTCGCAATTTTTTTGTTTGCGTGTGTGTGTCCGGGAACACGTAAAGCGGGTATTTTGATGGCTTCACTGCAAAAACTGATGTTTATTAAAATAATGTAACCGTGATACGCTCGGCGCCCATGGGCAACAAGCAGAAGCGCATGTTGACATCAGTGTAACAGACTTCTGGCTTCATATCCCTGCAGGGTTTAATACAGGTAGTTTTGGGTGGACTCAGTAAGTATTTGGCATATTACATAGTTTGTATTAAATATTACCGATATATCAACTCCTCACCCTCAGCCACCACTGCCGCCAACTGTAAACAAAACTTCCTCTCTTTAGAATTTCAAGCTACTCTGCAGCACAATTTAGCCATGCAACTAATGTACAACATAAATAAAATGAACAACACAGCTCCTGGAGAGTGTCCGCCATTGGGCAACTTATTATTAAGCGTCTTATTAAGCGTCCGCCGTTAAGCAACCAGACAAGCATTCGCTTTTGCGATGCTCTTATCTAGGTTGGATGTTACCGACAAAGAGACATCACATTTGGGTAATAGACTGAACTCTTGGCTGAAGTGAGCGAGTGCACAACTTTATTTTGCCTGAGTCGGGGATGAGGGAAGAAGGGAGGTGGAATTCCCTTCAGTAGCCCCCCTCCCTCCTTCCGCTCAGATTGGCTGGGGAAAGGGACAACCTGGGGAGGTAGTAGTCACTGTGAAAATCGCCAACGCCAGCCCATGTAATACTTGAAGCCGGGTATGCCGCAATGTAACCGCAGTAACGGTGGAGATGGAACTAATACCATCTGCGGCACAGGCAAGTTTCACTGACCCCTTTTAGATTGGAAAGAAAGTAGAATTTTCTGCTACTACTCCAAGGTAGGAGTGTACAGAAAGAGCTCAGAAGAACAAAATTGCCAAAAATTTTGTGTGCTTTAAAGTGCGCAACTCACAAGTTGCTAGTCTGGCTCATTTATTAGCAACATTTAATTAAAATAATGTGTAAATTAGTGGTAAACCCGCATGCGCGATGCATGCGAAGCGTAGTCAAGGCAAAGGAGCAGCCGCACCAGGCCCGCCGTGATCGGCGCACACACTCCAGAGAGGGGAAAGGCGGCCTGCGCGCTGCGACCGCTGAGTGCGAGAGTACGTTTCCCCCTCGCCAGATGGAACGGTCTATAGATGGTATTCACAGAAAAGGTTAGCTGTCAATTTCTTCGCTTGGCAACGCTGGAAACAGCCACGGACATAGCGCACCTTGAACCACTGTGCCCGCACACCACAGAAAAAAAAAAAAAAAAAAGAGCTCCGGCATGCGTCGTCTGCTCCAATTCAACCCGATTCTCAATGGTGGGGTCAACACTCAGATTGCAGTCGAGGCATTACTTTGCATTCGATGGGGTAGAGTTTCGAACTTCCAACACACATCATATGCTTAGCACGGACAAGTACATCCATCTTGTGGAGCCCGACGTAACCAGTGATGACAAACTCACATGGTTGCCCACATGCGCGCCTCACCAGTGAATACAACCTATAGGAGAACTAAAACAGCACCATCTTCATCACACCCCTTCGGCGCCCCCTCTCCCACCTCTCCAGCCCTCGCAACAGAGCACACCCAATGCACGCATGCCTTTTGAGGCAACGAGTGGAGTTTGGCCCCGTTCAAAAGTGTAATCCTTAGCATTTGTGCCTTTCACATTCTAATGACAAGTAGCTAACAAGAAGATTTCGCAGAACACTTGTGCCCCGAAACATTACTACATTTTCTTAAAACAAATAGCACTGTCTAAATGAAATTATGATTGTGGGAGAAGCTCAGTGTAATGAGATGGGCACACACAAATGCGTGGTTTGCGGTTATCAGAGGGTGGCCCTGAAGCAATGACTATGTCCAGGTTTAGTCGTGGGAAAACATACGAGGACTAAGTGAGATTGAAAGGGTTAATGAAAGGAAACCCTAAAAAAATTCTTTTAAAAATCAAAGTATTGCGCTGCTTGGGAACACTCCTGCAAGGAGCAAGTAAAGAGTGCAGTAGCACAGATAAATGCACGGAATGCTAAGGACAGCACGCCCTTATGGTAAGATAGCAAGAGGTCGAAAAACTAAGCCGGAGAAGAAACACAGGTCATGAATACAGCATCACCGAAAATTTCTGCAACCAAGCAATCAACGAATGATGCAAATGCAGTGAGTGTTACTAAGTAGCAATGGCCTGGTTTGGGAAGAATGGCAGAGGCCACACAAGAGAGACGTGGTGCCAGTGTAACCGCAGTGCCCACCTTTTCAGCATTGTAACTGTCGATGTACTCCTGCTTTGCCTCGTCCGACAGTTCTCTCCACATCTCACCAATCACTTTGCAGATTTCTGGAAACTTCAGCTGCTCTGGGTGGGTGGCCTTCACAAAATCCCACATCTGGAAAAGAAGACAAAAGTCCATAAAAAGAAAAACAGGTTGCACTTCAGGAGAACAGCATGCTTACAGAGCATTAGGACAATTTCTAAGGCCTCTGGAAACAGGCAGGTGTGGCACAGCAATGCCCGCCTCTGGTATCAGCAAACCTGCAGCCCTTTGGCTAAACAGAAGCAGTCGTGGTCGAGCTATTGGAGCAATTTATGGAGGCACAAAAAGCGTGCCATTTTGGAGCAGCAAAGTACAATTTGTGATCCCCTTTGGAGCTGCACAAAAATGACTGCGTAGCATATGGGCCCAGTGCCCTCTTGATATCGCTACACAGGCAATAAAGGTGTCTCTGTCTGGTGGTGTGTCTTTTCTATTTGCTGCCTTCCTTTACTCCCTTTCCTATCGCTCATTTTTCTCTATCTTTGCTCACTCTCTCTTTTTCAACACTCTTTTGCCTGTCGTTGTGTTTGCTTTGGGCTGTGAACAGAAGCAAAACTGGTGCCTCTGAGGGCTTATTGATCTTCACAAGCGAAGTCAAGTGGCAACTCTTCTGATTTTGAATGCAATCCAAGGTCCATTCAAAAGACAGCTTGTCATTAGAGAAGGATGACCAACCATCCAGCTCTCTCAATTACAACCAAGGCGCGGCAGTGCCATCACCCAGCACGCATGCACGTCAAAAGATCAGCAAGTGGACGAAGGGTGAATTCTCACTCAATGTGCAAGCGACGAAAGTGAAAAAATAAATCAGCCTTTGCAATCTTCTGCATCATTTTTTTCACATGTTTAAAAAGGAAAAAAAACCCTCGTGTTTATCCCTTCATTCCCTAGAAGTTAAAAAAAAAAAGAAAAGAATGAGCGTGTGTCAAGCCAGCAAAAAATAGACACTGAAAGTGTTTATGACACACTGATATAAATTTGGATAACCATCCGAACTGCTCATCTGACCTATTTCTTGCACACTATGGGAAATCTGCTCAAGCTCCTCTTCCGACCCTACGTAACTGACACAACAATCAAAAAAGCAAATCAACTTATTTCAAACAGCAAAGCAGTAGCCAGGATAGAAAATGAAGCTTTGTCAAGGTGAAATCACGGTACTGAAACGTAGGTTTCAATCAAATTAAAAGCAAGATGACAAACTTGTCCTTGTAATTTCTCTTACCTTTTTACTGTATCTCACGAAAGGCTTCAGAGGCTTATCGGGAGGCTTAGGTGGTTGGGACGTAGGACCTTCAGCCTGGAACAAGGCGGCGGCAACGCCACAACATAGCGAATGAAGCATGGCTGGCTGCCCAAGTGCTTTATTCGGCTCCTTCAAAGGACCTCTCCAAAAAGCCGTATTTAAGATACCAACTTACAGAAGTTTGCAGGACACAGCTGCGGTTACCATAATCATACAATGCACCACCTTCGTTGATGAAGTACTGACATCAAGGACAGTTTGTAGACTGCGGGAATGAAAGTTACTTCTCACTCCTTATAGGTGAAAACCGACCCAATGCGTGACGCACATGTAGGGCTGGTGGGTTGGGCACAATAACTTCAACCACCGCTCTTGGGCCCTGTAAACTTTATAGGCTCAGAGAATCGTGTAGCAGCATACTACAATGTGAAAGCTTTAGGCAGGTTGCCTGACTTAATGAGCCAACAAATCACACTACAACTCTGCAGGTCACGACAAAGCCGGCATCAAACATGAAGATAGATATTTCTGTGTCGATAAAGGTGACCGCAACTGTTTGTCTCTCAATAGCAACAAAACCCCCTATTACCTGACCATCATGGAACCAATATTCGACATTTGTAGATTTAAGCTCCCCTAGCGCACTTGGGTGACCTACCCAAGCTGAGTAAAAACTTCTCTTAACTTTCGCTACATGTTTCTTCAAATTTTTTTACTCGCTGTCGAGACAGCAATACCATCCCACACCATTTCTTATAACAAAATGAGCCCACAGACACAAATGATGACAATATTTGGTTGCGTAATTCCTGATCATACCATCCCCTCCTTGTTCTAATGAGAGGTGCAGCATGTGTGGAGCGGTATAAATACTTACGCTTCCAGCGCCACGCGAGTTTAACCTGAGGGGGTTGTGGTATGGATGTCGTCCATGTGGTGATGGCACAGAGGAACTGCTGTTTGCAGAAGGCTGTGGGGGGAGAAAGTTCTCATTGAGGACTGATGCAAGCACAAAGAAGGTCACATAAACTTCAGTAAAAAAAAAAAAAGCCTAGACAGAGCCTTTCACAACAACCACTTACCCTTGCCAATAGTAACCAAAATTGGTAGCACACTGTTATTTAAGTTGAAATGGCTAGAAATGTCTCCACACCTGTTGCCGTCATGGAGCAACTGGGTATATGTAGTTGGAGACAACTATGTGAATATTTTCAATTCTATCGAATGCAAACACAAATGCCGCACGGTACGAAAACTTATCGCCATTAAAAAAACAGATTTCGGGAGAGGTTAAAGGAGTACTGACACGAAATTTCAAAGCTGAGATAACTATGTAAAACGCTTCCTTTTTATCAGGAGATATCTCCCAGCAAGTTTCAACAGCAACCGTTCAGCGAAACATATTTAAAATCCATTTTAATCTTCGCCCGCACGAGAAAGCCCAGAGCGGGCCGACGTGACATCATCTGCTACGTGCCCCAAACTGCCGACGTCGGGGCTCCCGTGACGAAGCCGACGCGCTGGCTGTGGTTGGCGCGCGCTGCTCGGGCGTGTGTACACGTCATGGTTTTGCGACTGACGTCATGCTGCCCGGGCCTGTGTGGACGGCGAAAACCTCGGCCGGTCTGGGCGCGCGCGTGCGCTCGCTCGCGCGCGCTTCCAGAGAGGCAGCGATACGGCAAGAATGGTGACGTCATGTTATACATGCTGTCATGGCGGCCGCTCGGCGTTTTTCAGTCGAAACCGAAACTGGCACGAATAAACGACGTCGTAAATGAATGTTTACGCTGCGCTCGACCGTCTAATCTGTCATTCTATGATTAGTGGGCTGGTAGGCACGCATAGCAGCGAAAAAAACGTAACATAAAAATTTTGTGTCAGTACTCCTTTAAAGGAGTACTGACACGAAATTTTCGTGTTAGGTTTTTTTCGCTGCTATGCGTGCCTACCAGACCACTAATCATAGAATGACAGATTAGACGGTCGAGCGCAGCGTAAACATTCATTTACGGCGTCGTTTATTCGTGCCAGGAGTACTGACACGAAATTTTCGTGTTAGGTTTTTTTCGCTGCTATGCGTGCCTACCAGCCCACTAATCATAGAATGACAGATTAGACGGTCGAGCGCAGCGTAAACATTCATTTACGGCGTCGTTTATTCGTGCCAGTTTCGGTTTCGACAAAAAAACGCCGAGCGGCTGCCATGACAGGATGTATCACGTGACGTCACCATTCTTGCCGTATCGCTGCCTCTCTGGAAGCGCTCGTGAGCGAGCGCACGTGTGCGCCCAGACCGGTCGAGGTCTTCGCCGTCCCCACAGGCCCGGGCAGCATGACGTCAGTCCCAAAACCATGACGTGTACACACGCCCGGGCAGCACGCGCCAACCACAGCCAGCGCCTCGACTTCGTCACGAGAGCCCCGACGTCGGCAGTTTGGGGCACGTAGCAGATGATGTCATGTCGGTACGCTCTGGGCTTTCTCGTGCAAGCGAAGATTAAAATAGATTTTAAATATGTTTCGCTGAACGGTTGCTGTTAAAACTTGCTGGGAGATATCTCCTGATAAAAAGGAAGCGTTTTACATAGTTATCTCAGCTTTGACATTTCGTGTCAGTACTCCTTTAAATCGACTGGTTGGAAACACCGAAACTTCTCTGTGCTTTATGGGTTCGACTGGATAAAGGAGCACATGCACAAGAAAATGATGTGCTTTTCAGGCACTCACCATTGGTGAGGTTGAATTCGAAGTTGACTCTTGCTCTGTCGCCAGTGCTGTTGAGCAATAAAAAACGGTTTAATTTGACCGTAAAATAAAAAAAAAGCACCACTTTAAGCTTGCTGGCTGCTCTCCCCCCCCATTGGTTATGTTCGAAATTCCATGCGTGTATGTCCAAATTCCCTTAGGACCACAAGCTTTGCCCGCCGAGAAAGTGCAGGAAATAAACAAAGCAATTAGCTACTGCAGCGGCACTATGCCAGCAGCTGCCTTAGTTTTTGTGATATCACACACTGGTGCCCGTTGAGCCCTTCTTATGAGTTGTGAATGTGAGAGAATTGAACGCTACAGAGCACTTCCGCAAGTTTTGTGCTGTGTCGTCACCGCTGCCTAGTACAATGCAGAATAACATTGGGTGTTGGCCAATACACCTATACGGGTATGTGCAAAGCTTTATAGCCAATTGGAGCTGTTTAGGAGCCGTTTCGCGGCTACAGAGCCTGTGCCCGTGCTGCTGAGTGTCCACGCGCTGTGGAACGCGTTGCAGCCAATGGGAGCACTTTTTCTACAATGAAGCTGTGTACAGCTACCCTCTAGCAGCGGTCGATGCCCGTCGATTTACGTTTTAACACAAAAAAAATTTCGTCTCCAGTTTCTAGTGAATACTCTGTAGCTCCCAATCTAATTACCGTAAAGTTTTGAAAGAACGCCCACCCAAATTACAGAGATGTCAAGTGAACAATACGAGATGGGTGAACTTTCGGGTCAGGTGAGAAAACTACAAGAAAGTGGCTGCACCGCCCACCAAAACTGCGGAGATATCAAGTAAGAAAGCCGGCCAAATTGTGTCTGTTTCGTTCAAAATCAGGATATCAGCGGTGTTTGCCGCCGCGGGACATTTTCGCATTGGGCCCGGGGCTTCAGGTTTTTTGAAGGCATCAAAGTTAGCGTGATTTAAGGGGTGAACGGTCCTTGGGGTCTTTTAGTAAACGGAATATTTCACCCGTAAAGGGGGTGGGTGGTGTTTCGGGGGGAAGGCGTTTTCGGAACTTTACGGTAGGTACCTTGGAAAAAAAAATCATACTGAAACTGGCCGCTAAGACGGCTCTATCATTACACCAAGTTTCATTTACTTGCTACAATTGGTTCGCAGCGAAGTTGTAAATGCTACAGATTAAATCCCATCTGCTGTCAATGCATGGGAGTCCACGTTGGGAGTATGGATACGGGAAATGGCCATAACTCTTGCTTAATCGAAATTTTTACGACAATCAGCCACTAAGACGACTCTACCCCTACGCCGAATTTTATTATACTTTTTTATAATTGCATAGTTCAAGTGGACCTCGGGTTTGTTGTCAGTCAATACATGGGCTTTTACAAGGAAAACAGACTTCCCCACATTTTCTCCTGAAACAAAACTCTAGTCCTTTCAAGTTACACAAAGCAAATAAACTAGGAAGTACAGTAGAATCTCGATAAACGGAAATCGCTAAAACGGAATTGCCCCTTAAACGGAACAGTAGCCAGTAAGTTGGTTGGTTTTGTATTCAGATAACGTAAAAAAACTCGGTAATCGGAACTAAAGTTTCCACGTCACCGTTTAAACGGAACCAGAAATGGAACTTCTTGTGAAACCAATTGGCATGAGACTCGGCTTTTTACGGTTCCGGCTGTTTCGTGATCGTTTTTTTTTCCCTCCCTCCTCGCAAGCCTCGTCTCGTTAGTGGTCAGCCGTGTTAGCGCAACGAATGCAACATCGCAATTCTTGTTCCAGGTGTATGGTCTCGATTTAAGACGCCGAGATTATGGGGCTCTGCTCCTATTGCCTCGTTCGTGCCATCATTGTGCTATTCGCGCTTCATCACCGCGTTGCCGTCTTCTACATTCGGTGGCTCGTAAGCACTCGCGAAGTTGAGGCCTCTAGCCTCCGTAAAGATGCCGTTGCAAGGACTCAAACAAACATATTTGATGCATTTGATGCTCAGGGACTCATTGTTGCCAAATTAACTTTGTGAGTGCTGTGCCTAAACCTCTTTTAGTTTTCATGCTTTCTGGAAAACTATCAGCTGCATTCACCTTCTGATGCTTCGAGCTCCATGAAATGGTATTGATAGTGTGTACGCACATAAATTTGCGCTTTCATACATCGATCTCGGTAAACGGAACTCCTGTTAAACGGAACTAATTTTTTCGGTCCCTTGAAGTTCCGTTTATCGAGAGTCTACTGTATGCTCAACCCCAAATTACGCAACAAACGTTTTGTTTCTAGCAGAGATGTGTCAATTGAGGTAGAGCACACCACAGCTTTGCTGCTCGTATTTCTTCAGAGTAGAAGGGCTAATCATTTTTTTTCGCGGGAGAATGCCATACGGATTCATAGTAACACTTCATAGACACAACACTGCAACATTTTCACGCAGAAATAGCGGAGACGGGTGCTCCATATCCATTGCTGGATATCTGGGGGTCTCTAAGGATGGAGCCCTTCTTTTTGAAGCTGCCACTTTTATGCACATTATCTTGACTAGCCCCCGAAGACAGTCAACCCGCTCTTTTACTCCTCTCCTCTTGAGATGAGGAATCACAATCCATCAAGGTAGCAGTGCCGCGGTCACTCGCTTCACACAACCGTGAGGAAGAGTGACAGAGACGGCGGACGTCGCCGGTTTTTTCACTCAATAGGCCATGCTCTCTTACAAAACAGTTCCGTTAGAAACCATTGCTTGGCGACAACTCAAACAGCGGAAATGAGATGCATACGGGGTGCAGGCGACGTCGCCACGACCGCCCCCGCCTGCTGATTGCTGGTCGGAACGGCCATTGTGGGAACGATACAACTAGAAAGTAACAATTAACGAAACATTCCCTACTCTGAAGTCACACTCACGCCATGCTTCTACCAGTAACAGCTAAAGAACGATGTAACGCCGCGCGATACGAATGGAAATTCGCGCACGACAAACGACTGCTGACAGTATTGGATAGACTCGGATTAGATTGGATTGAACTGGATTGTCATTGCTACACTCTGCAACCGAAGTTACTCAATATATCCAGTAACTCTGATTTAAACGGCGTTGCTTCAGCAAAAAAGAATGTTACCGAGAAAGTTGAGAAAATATCCCCACGGGTAGGACAACTCCGCCTTTTTCCAGTATCTCCGCCCGTTTGCTCTCTTCACCCCACACGACTTACCCACTTACCCTCCCGCTTATCTTACAACTTTATCTAGTGACATTAGGGCCCACTAGAGCCACTACTTCATCTAGTGGCTCTAGGGCCCACCAGTTCCACTGCTAGACCTTCACTATTTCCCAAGCCGCAAAAAGCTCTCTTCCCCTCTCCCTTACTCCCCCTCTCTGTCCTTTTTCGACAGGCAAAGGGGTCTATTTTGTCTTCTTTGTGTGACTTGCAAGCACAACAAACTTCGACTCAAATTACACACACCAAAAGATCACGTCACACACGTCCTCACTCAGCAAATCCCAAGAAACATATAATCTTCACCAATAAATACATCCTACCCACCAGAAACACTCCGCAAATGGATTACCTTTAAGTGGATCTCCATCATGTCGTTTTTCAGTGCCCAAATGTACAGAACTTCCTTCTACCCTGGCTTTCACACCACCACTCCCGTTGACCTTAGCTTGCTTCACGGAGCTGACTACTGACGAACTACAAGCCCTCACAGGCTGTTTTCCTTTTGTCAACAAACGGTTTACAACATTTATTCATGGCTTAATCGCCTAGTGGTGAAGCCTGCCGCACATTCTAGTGAAAGCATAAAGCCAAACGAGAAAAAAAAATTGATGGACTAACTGAGGGGTGCTGTATAATTTCAGCGCCAGTGCAAGCTCTTATTGAAACCATTTTTTGAATAAAATAAAATTGGCTGACTGATTATGGCCTGTTGATAACTTATTTGATAGTTACTGCAGTGTTAACGTCAGTCGAAAACAAGCATGAGTTCCATCTTCTTCGGACAATCCCGACACGTACCCCATACATGAACTTTCCAAACTACTTGCACTGATGAGCCCACGCAATGGTTGCCCTCAATCCGAGTCCATACTGACATTTGCCACCATCACACATACACAACTCCGCCAAAGAGAGCTCTAACAACCACCACAGCCCTCCCACCCCTTCAACCCCCCTGCTATATGTCTCCATCGTCATAGACTTTCAGCAAGACCACCACAACTTTCTGACTCATTGCATTTCACCCCCACCCTCAATCTTCTCCATATGATCAAGACCATGCCCCATATCGGGTAGACCTAATGCCTCCCTCATAAAGTTATGCCTCCCGCTACCCGTGATGTCCTAATCTGGGCATTGCTGTCGAGTACAGGTGACTCGGCTGCACCTCACTCCAGCCTTACCATTTGCACTTGGCGCCACTTGCTACACTGATAATCCTACACCACTGTCGTTTCCCATCCCCGCACCTGTCCCTCCAATGCCTGCGACGTCCCACTATGTTGCAGACTCCATATCCAAACACAATTCATCCCATATCTCCCACTACCTACACCTTTACAACTGCCCAACCAGCCATACTCTCAATACAACCTACGTGACAACCTACCATCCAATATGGGCGTTTCCTGGCCTCCTGAATCGCCTCCCTTTCCCCACCCTTCCGGGGCAGAAAGAGTGCGGGCTTACCAGCTCTCAGCTCAGGAATGCCTAGCCTTCTGGGCTAGAGCAGCAGCATTTGCTTGAGGCTTTCTAAAATAAGAGCAGGCCACCCACCTTTATTCTATTTTTTTTAATTTTTTGTGCTCCAACAAATGTTTCTACAACATATTTGCTATTTCATCAAGCTTTCACCGATCTCCCTCTATGAGCGTGTGCTTGGATACTGTAGACAGAAACAAGTTCACTACATCCAGGCTCGTACCAAATAGGTGGTATTCATTGAAAAGTCTAGCTGTCAATTTCTTTGCTTGGCAACACTGGAAACGGCCATTGACATGGTCGAAGCGCCACGAACATGGTGCGGCTTGTGCCACTGTGCCCGCATGCCGAAGAAAAAAATCTGGTGTGCGTCGTCTGCTCCGCTTTAACTCTATTCTCAACGGTGGTGCTAATTAACAGAGATGTTATTAATTGCACTCACATTGGAGTCAAGGTATTACTTTGCGCTCGGTGAGGTAGAGTTTAGAACTTCCAACTAGGGGTGTGCGAATATTCGAAACTTCGAATATTCGATTCGAATTTTTTGGTATTCGATTCGATTCGAACGACACTTTTATTGTTCGAAATATTCGAACCACCCAAAACTAAAAAAAAAAAAATTCAGAGCGTGTCTGTATCGGTGTTTATTTACAGTGGACTCTCGATGATACGATTCTGGGGGTGCGAATTACGGGATGATACGAATTTCCAAAAAGTCCCGGCGAAATTGCATTGTTTGCAATGGGAAAAATTTCGGCTGTTACGAACGGACCTGCGCGGCCCGGCGGAAGATACGAACGAGCCGGCGAGGCACCCGACTGCCGAACGAGCAAGTGGCGGCTCTCGCTCCCCTGTTTGTCACTCTTTCTCCAGAAACGGCCGGGCTGTTGTTTTCTGCTCGCGAAAACGCTCTGCGTACGCCCAACGCGCTGACACCGCCGCGAAACCACGCCCACGCTGCGCGCGGCGCGGCCGGCGGCGCCGCGGCGTCAACATGGCGTCGGCTCCAGCCGCGAAGTGGCGCGGGCGCTCGAGCGACCGCTTCTAACCGCTCTTTAAAATGCGGCTCAAGGGAGACACGAAGTTGCTTGTGCGGTAAAGGAGCTGATAATGCATGCGAAAACGGTACTATAAAACATCATCCGCGCCGCTAGTGAATGCGCCCATAAAATATTTGCCGGGGTGCTAAGCCTAACCATCTCCGGCGGAGCCAAGCCGGCTGTCTCGATCTCATCGCAAGTAGTCAGGCTCCTCCATCCTGCCGCGCGCGCCGTGCGTCATTTTCTGACCGAGGTAGGCGGCGCTTCCGCGGGCGCGAAATCGTCGAGCGCGGGCGCGAAATCGCAGAGCCGAGGCGAGCGAATCGCGTGCAAAAACGCACCATGCGGTTCACGCTTGGCTGTTTCGGCGTGTAGCGAGCTTGGGGGCTTGGGCACAGCGAGTGAGGAGACGAGCGCGAAGCTTTACGTGCTCCAGAAAGGACTGCTTTGTGACACGGGGGTTAAAAAAAGCAGAAAAAATCACGAATTTCTTCACGCGAAAGTAGGAAAAGAAATAAACGAAAACTTTTTTCAGCGCTAATTTTTTTGGTCTGTGTTGGTTCATACGAATTTCGGATGATACGAATATTTTTCGCAGTCCCGCGAGAGTAGTATCATCAAGATTTTACTGTATCAGCGCGCGGCAATGTGCACGGGCTCGGGCATGCCAGCTACTAGTGTCTCAAGTGAGCGGCTGTTTTCGGTATCTGGTAAAGTGGTGACGAGCAGGAGGTTGTCACTGCTCCCCGAGCATGTCGAGCAGTTAACCTTTCTCCATGTTAACATTTAAGTGAGTGCAGACCTTAACCTGTTGAGTGCAATGTAATTCCTAATTTTACTTTGTGTGATTTGTTGTGCAATAAAGTTGCAGTTTTTGTGTCTCTAGATGGTGAAAACATTAATTTTACAAAAAACAATAAGTATTCGTATTCGAAAAATATTCGAAAAATATTCGATTCGATTCGAACTTTGTTTTTATTATTCGAATTCGCTTCGAAATTCAAAAATTGATATTCGCACACCCCTACTTCCAACCCATATCATGTGCTTATCACGGACAAGTACCGCCATCCCATGGAGCCCCACGTAACCAGTGACGGCGCACTCACATGGTTGCCTGCATGCATGCCTCGCTAGTGAATACAAGCTATAGAAGCAGCTTGAAACCAGCCTATCATCCGTAATGATCTTGCAGCAGACCATTTTTTTAAAAGGCTGTGGCTAGCATTCCGTCCAAACGGAACAATACGTTCCATCCAGACGGAACGAAGCACTGCAGGTTATCCTTCCGTCCAGACGGAATACGACTGAGAGCTTAGCGTTCCGTCCAGACGAAGCCGGCGTGAAATTCGTACAGTTCCATCCAGATGAAAGCAAAACCGGCTAATTAGACTCCATGCTCAGTCTTCAGATTTGGTGTGCAGAGGTTGCGCCTCGGATAATGGCACTATTGCACCGGGTTCAGGTCCCCTCCGGACATCTTTTTTTTTTGCGTGGTTGTGCCAGCGTTTTGTAACAGCTAACTTCGCGCCCACTTTACAATTGACGCGGTGAAAGCAGTCAGTCTTGATTTTGCACTCAACCGGCCGCTCCGCTACCACTCACTAGAACCAAGGCCGACGTATCCATCGCCAGAGTTCCAATCACCTGTAGTTCGTAATTGTGATTACTAACTAACGGTTATTCTGGCTAGTCAATGAGCGGAAGCGGGTCGTTCGGCTGGGTAAATATCAAGAAAGACTGCTCTCGCTGCTTGTTGTGATGCGGGCGTGGTCGAGCTTGGCGGTTCGTTTGACAGCCGATCATCTGTAATTATTGAGAGTGATTATTTATTTTTTTTTCCTTTCTTGAACCCTGCCAAGTGAGGGTTTCCGGGCCACTGTCAAGCTGTCTTTTAGCAGCTTTTAGCCCGGATGACCTTCCAGTTTCTTCAATCAAGTCAATGAGCGGAAGTGGTTTGACCGGTTGGGTAAAAATCAACAAAGCTCAAGAAAGGCGATCGGACTAACTCTTAACTCCGTCAAACGGAACTCCAAGCCGCTACCTCGACCACGTCCGCTTCACAACAAGCAGCGAGAGCAGTCTTTCTTGATATTTACCCAGCCGAACGAACCGCTTCCGCTCATTGACTAGCCAGAATAACCGTTAGTTAGTAACCACAATTACGAACTACAGATGATCGGAACTCTGGTGATGGATACGTCGGCCTTGGTTCTAGTGAGTGGTAGCGGAGCGGCTGGTTGAGTGCAAAATCAAGACCGACTGCTCTCACCGCGTCAATTGTAAAGTGGGCGCGAAGTTAGCTGTTACAAAACACTGGCACAACCACGCAAAAAAAAAAAAATTACACCATCTCCCTGAAGGGAACTATGTGATGATACAAAGCATGGGGGTTCTGTGTAGGTTCCACACCGGAGCAGAACCGGTGCAGGCGGTGTACACGCCCTCCTCTTCGCAGCTTTGTCTTCTCCTTCTTCTTCTTCGGCGGTTCCCTTACGGGAAGATGACGACGGTGGTTGAACACGAAGCTATCTCGTGATGGATTCTTTCGTTGACCAATCCCTAGGAGTATCCTGCCACAATCATTATCAGAGGTGCTGCGGACGGGGCGAGAGCAACGTACATGCCCTCCTCTTTGCAGCTTTGTATTCTTCTCCTTCTTCATCGGTTCCCCTACGGGAAGATGACGGTGGTGGTTGAACGCGAAGCTATCTCGTGATGGATTCTTTGGTTGGCCAATCCCTAGGGGCATCCTGCCACAATCACCATCAGTGGCGCTGCGGACGGGGCTGGTTGAGCTGCAAGGCGCGTGGCGCTTCCCGCCACAACTTTCCCACGGGAAATTCAACATCCTCCTCTAAAGTTTTCAATTCGTCGTTTCCGTTGATGTTCAGCTTTGCGTGCCTTTGTTGTATCAGTAGCTTCTTGACGTAGTTTGAATGAGTCAAGGACATAAGGTGCGTTCGTAGCACTTAAGGTGCGTTCGTAACATAGTGGGAAGAGCACCGCGTACCTCCCGTTGCGGCCAGAGAGTCGTGGGATCGAAACCGGGTGCCGCTAACTATTTCTTTTTTTTTATAGTGTAGGGGGACAGGTGCAGACAACGGACGGACGCCGGACATAGCCGCGAGCAAGAGATGCTTTTGCATCTAAAAAAAGCATGTCCGGGGGGGAATCAAACCCGGTACAATAGTGCCATTACCCGAGGCGCAACATCTACAACAAATCTGAAGATGGAGCATGGCGTCTAACCAGCCGGTTTTGCTTTCACATGAGCGGAACTGTACAAATTTCACATGGGCTCCATCTGGACGGAATGCTAAGCTCTCAGTTGTATTCTGTCTGGACGGAAGGATAACCCGCAATGCTCCGTTCCCAGAACTTTAGCACTGGTATGTCATTCCGTCTGGACGGAACGCTAGCCACAGCCTTTTTAAACAGCTGTACTTTTCGGCAACACCAAATGAACATTTTTCCAGTACTGGTCCTCCTAGCAGCCGCCAAGGCAAACTAAAAAACAGCAGCCCCCCCCCCGCCCCCCCTTCCCCCCTAAGAGTCACGCTGTCAAAACGTTATCGTCACTCAATCCCTCCCACACCCACTCGGTACCCCTTCCTTTCCCAGGTGCAGGTGCAGATTCCCGAGACTAATCTGCAAAGGG
This sequence comes from Haemaphysalis longicornis, assembly GCF_048455015.1. Taxonomy (NCBI): domain Eukaryota; kingdom Metazoa; phylum Arthropoda; class Arachnida; order Ixodida; family Ixodidae; genus Haemaphysalis; species Haemaphysalis longicornis. The sequence continues at coordinate 53,647,329 of NW_027526361.1, read as the reverse complement.
CGAAGCACTTTTCCTGTTCGTTTTCTTGTGTTTTTTTTGTTTTGTTTTTTTTGCCCACTTTGCAGCGTCTTTATTGGTAGCCATCTACTTGTAGTGTGGTTAGCCCGAAATGTGCTTGCACGTTTTATTTGTAAGCTTTTTTTGTGTGTTTCCACGTACAAACTCACTGCAAGTTGTTGAAAAAGCGGGGATAAAAACATGGAGCGCTAGAAAGAATAGCCGCTCTCCAAGCAGCAAGCCAGGGATTCGACTACTGCTTAGCACATTTTTAGAGAAGACACTAACCTGAGCTCTAGCAAACAATACAAACGAAACTAGGTACCTGAAACAAGCTTTGTTTCGCTTATAATTTTGGCGAACTGCTTCCCCTTGGGGCACAAGTGCAGTCAGAAGGTGCCTGCGGGTGAACGCGAGAGTATCCCATACCTACTTACTGCCATTGTAAATACAAACAACAGTTAGCAGCATAAGTCAGATAGTCAGGCTCCCCCACCAACCCTACTTGTTTAGTTCCTGTGGACATCGTTCCCTTTCCCAAGATGAAGATACTGCTAAAAAGATTGTCCTTCTGACACCACTTCAAAGATCCAAAAAGAATGGTATAAGGTGCTTGACGTGCTTCGAGGACACATTCCAGCAGCGGTTCAAATGCTGGGAGTAGTGGTTGTAAGTGTAGGTAAATACAACACTTCCATGTAAACACAGCTAGTTTCAAAACTGTTTTATACCACGTCGCAATTAGTAGTTGCTATATAGTACAGTGAACAAGAGACCTGAAACACACAAGCCAAGTTTCTTTTTGTTCTTTGAAAATAGGAATCTTTATTGGTAAATACATAAATGCACGCAGGTAATACTTGCGGTACAATCTATAAAAAACTTTTCTTCTTACAGTAAATTGTGACTACTCTAGAGTAAGACAGCTTTTACAAGTGCAGGTTCAATAACCAGATGCGAATGAGAATTTGTGCAGGAGGGGCTTCCCCTCCAGGTAGTTGTCATAGTTTTTTAAAAAGCCCTTTGTCACCTGCAATGCAAGAAAAACAGAGCTGAAAAAAAGCGCAGGTTCTATCTCACAATGATCGCATGACTTGGCAGGGCCCTGTACAGACCAGCCCAGTTCCAAGCACGTGTGCAACAGGTCATCGGAGTATACAAAAACGATCATTCCCCACACAATTTTTCACGCCGTGAGGCTGATACGTCACTCTACGGCAACTTGTGGGCTTGCACGTCAACGCAACACCCAATCCAACAAGCCAGTCACACAACAGACAACAAGGACAATGTGACGGTTTTCATCTGAGTTCCGAAAAGGTTCAGATAGTTGCCAAGGATGGCCGGACAGCTGTTGCCGTGATTGAATTACTGCAACTGGTTGCTAGAGTTCTGCACAGAGTTTGCTTTTCTGCTCGCTTTGATGGTTGCACCCTTTTACTCCCCTAGGCAACTGTTTGCTTAAGCTAATCCCCACCACCCCTACCTCAAAAACAAAAGAAATGCGAGGTTTGTGCCAAGTGAAGTCCAAATCCAAAAGCTCCATCCTGCTATAAATTTTGTTCAAAGACAAACTTCAAATATGCAGAACTCAATCTAAACGTTACATACAAGCCATGTCTTTGACTTTGCCCTCGCATTTTCCTTTTTCTTCGGTAAAACATGCAGACAAATAAACTAAGCATGCAGCCTTGAAGAAAATTGTACTGTTGCTTCCTCATTGAGAGTGCCGGCCGACTTTGAAAAGAATCGTTTTTGAGAGTAATGAGTGCCGCCAAGGGGGCTAGACATAAACGTTAGTAAAACAAAATGGACAGAGCATGTGAAATCAGGATGAATGCACTAGCTTTGGGTTACAAACAGCAAATGACGTACATTTGGCATGCAGGGCTTCAAAGATCTTTCACAATAAGTACAAGCGAGAAAGCACCCACCTCATGAGGCCTTGAAGGGCCAGACATGTGAGGGGTGATAATGACCTGAAAAAAACATACACACATAAGGTCAGTCAATGGCCTGGCCAGTGGTAAATAAAAGGAAGCGAAGAGGGGGGGGGGGGGGGGGGGGGGGTAATGAAACGCCCAGGCAATGTGCCTTTTGAATTAGCAGTGCCGACGTTTTAGTGTGAGTGAAACTGCCCCCTGCTCCTTCCTTCTCCAATCTGGCCATGCCTTCACAAATAAAAAAACCCTTTAGCTTATACATTGCCGGTAAAAATGCAGCAGTTTGCACATTTGATGTCAGATATCTTACAATAGCCAGCATGAAGAAAAAAAAACATCCTTGCTTCACCTTGACACACACAAGCAAGCGGTGGCAGTTTTCAAATGGCGAGCAAACTTACATTTGGGGTTGTCCAAAGCAGGCTTGATTGCGGTAGTGGCTCGACTTCAAAGACGTCCAGAATGGCCCCAGAGATCCACTTTTGGCTTAAGAAACAACAACAAAAAAGCATCTTGATGAGATGGCTGCACATAAACAACATAAAATATTCTTAAAATTCTGAATAAATTTCTCGGGGGTATTTTGAAAGCATGCAAGAAAAGTCTGCACTGCACACGGCATCTCACAGAAAAAAAAAAAAAAAAAAAAAAAAAAAAAACGCCAATCTAACTTTTGACGACTTCCAGCCTGCAATTCATTATTTCTTTAGCTGGGGACAAGTTTTTAAATACAGCTTTTTATCTCGCATACAGACACAAGAATGTTGCCGCGCTACTGTATGTCATGGTTGCCAGCATTATTTTTGGGAGGACACATACGGCTCATAGTTCCAAAAATTTCGATTTAAAAGTTCTAGGGCGTTATCAGCAAAACCATTTCGCGCTAAGGTATTTTAAGGGGTGCTCTTTCATTTATGATAGAGAGCATATACGACAAAAAATGGTGGCAGAGTTCCCAAAGCGACCTAGCCTAGATCGCAACGCTAACTTTGCTGGACTGGCAACCGACTGGCATCATGGCAGAAAACGGCCAGGAAAACACAGCCACAGAAATTGTGCACAGCACAGATTACTGCCCTCAACAAATGCTGCTGCCCACTGCTCATTCACTGGGCAAGACCAACTGGCCCATGGGTAAATTGGAGCATAGCAAATGAATTCAGCATGATGATCAAGTTTTTAGATGCAGAGCATCTCATTCACTCGCCTTGTCTCTCCGGCGTCGGCGTTGTCCGCCCCTCCCCCATCCTCCTCGCCGCGCCAGCTGCGCTCTCTGCCGCTCACCCCCTCTCCTCTCCGATAGCGAACACTCTCTCGTGAGGGGCATTGGATCAGATTCGATTGGATTGGCTTAGATTTGATTGGATTGGCTTGGATGGGATTTGGATTGGATTGGATTAAAGTGGATTGTGTTGGATTGTGTTGCGTCATAGCCGCGGCAGACGCGCTGGGGCCGGCGCATGTGCAGTACTCTCTCTTCCGCGGTTTCCTCTCCTTCGGGCGCGCTGCGCATATAACCGGTGTGCCGTTCTCCGGCGAAGCAACATCCACGCTTGGCTCAAACACCTAGAGTCCACGCCGCTTTACAAGTAGTACGCCAACGTCACCATCGACTGGGACCGGCTTACGCAGTCCCCTCAACGTTATGCGCGCTATAAAACGCAGTCCCTTCGCCGCTCCTCCTATGCGTCGCATCTACACAGGGGTTCCCGCGAGGGGAGGTGGGAGTTTTTTATGAGTGAGCTTGACTGTATAAATGCTGCAGGGTGGCACAAATTCTAAAGTACTAGTCGTTAGAGGAACTTATGTTTCTCCGCGTAGATAACCAAGTAAAATCTTCCACACAACTGTGCGATATGGCTGCAACAACCTGGCTTACGGCTACATAACTTCTTTTGCTCTATAGGCCTGCAAGCCATATTACAAACAGCTAAGCACAGTGCAGGCATATTGTGAGTGAATGTCCGTAAAAACACGAATTCCACATGAACCCAAGGGGTCTCTAAGCTACGCATGCTAAGGCACGTAAAAAAAAAAAACCCTTACTCTAGTGCATGGAGCAGGGAACTTTCAGAGATGATACTTCCACGTCCAACGTTGATGAACACAGGGCTCTGAAAACAAGAAACGAATCATGAACAAGCATAAATTAAAGTTTAACAATAATAGAAAATTGTTGACAGTTGTACCATGAAAGGAACTGAAAGTGTCTCGCAGAAATATGGCAAGGTTAAGGCAGAGCCCTTGGAACACTCCTCCACCAGCAAGCTATCAGACTGTGCATGACTTTTCTGCTAACCAGTAGCTAGTCCACACATTCAAATTGACGTGCTCCTTCTGGAGGCATCACCTTTTCTGCTTTTACAGCCAGATGGAGCCCAACCAGCTTTAGAAGAAAGGGCACCCAACAGCAGCTCAAAATATTGACACCCTTGTACAAAATCAGGCTTCTCCCGACTCTGCAACCACTGCTCGACTCTGAGTCCACTGCTTACCGTCTTGAGCAAGCAGTCAAACCCACTCAAAACGGCCACATTCATGACATACACTTGCTTATCTTAAGCATGACCACTTAATGAACTCCACTTGATATAGAACTCCACTTAAACAAAAATCCACTTAATTCTTTCGTTTCCGCAGAAAATTGACCAATTTTGAGGGGTCTAAAAGAAGATTTTTTCTGTGCTATACATATTGGTTAGGCACACATTGCAGTGACATAGAATGCAGATGATTTCGTGTGCTTTCCAATGACTGTAGTTTTAATAATGCTTTCATAAATAATGATTGCGAAAAAAATTATCGAATTCGAAATTTCTGTCTAGGCGTCGAAGAAAATAAAAAAAGTAGGTAAGTTGTGCATAATAAACCACCAGTAGTAGAAAAAATTTAGAATATACGTTTTGTAGGTAAACAATTCAAAAACCCGCCCTAGAAAAAAAATTGAGTCGCGCGTATAATTTGTCAGATATAAAAGAAAATGTTAGCCCGGATGGTGCCCGTGCGTTGTGGTGAAGCCCAACCACTATTTCAAATTTTGCTATTTTGGATGGTACTCTAGAAGAAATCTGGTGGTTTGACATTATTAAAGGCCCCAGTTAGCTTCCACATGATGTAAAAACCCCTTGTCAATGATTATGACCAGCACAATTATGACCAGCACAATTATGAAGGCAAGCAAGCGATGCGGAAAAATGCACTTGGAGTTGAAAACCAAATCTTTGGTGATTGCCTGTTGACGTTCTGATGATCACTTATCAGTCAGAACTTTCATTTGAGGTTTATTATCATGTTCTGATTCACTATGGTAGCCCTTCTTGCAGAAATAAGGTATGATGCACTAGAATTGTGCCCAGCAAGCTTTCACCAAGCCGCTGTCGTGCTATTAAGCGAGTTCAGCACTACGAGAATACTACATTGCAGCGCCACCTAGCAATTTCAAAAAGAAACAAATACAAGGCTGTTGGGGACTTTGTCAGAATAGACAGTTTTACTAAGAAGCAACACTAGACCTCTGGAAATACCCTCGTATGAAACTGAAACTGGCTGGTGAACAGCTGGCGGTGTTCCAGGCCAATTGGAAGCGTTCTCCTCGTCTGAACTGATACCCGAAGACTTGGTGTTACCATTTGACTTTCAGCAGAAACGGATATCACAGAAGTAAGGCAAGGATAAAGTAGAAGCACAAGCGGCATGCTTGTTTCGAGGAACAGTACCGCGCAACGGAGGCGCCATAGCAATGAGCTTGTAGTTGTGTAACTGCGTAGTAGCGCCAAATATTAATTTTGCAACGCAAAAACGAAACCGAAACTGCTGGAAACTGGCTGAAAATGCCAGGCACATTTGCTAGACATGCAAGGACCATAACAAATAAGCTTTGGCAGAATAAAGCTGCCCTTTCTCTGAACCAAAGGTCACTAGTGAATAGTTGGTGTCATTTTCAAGTAATTATCAGCTTTCAACACTGTCAGATTACAAAAATGACAACATTATTTGGTACTTGACTTGCCAGGAGCCTTTTGACAAAAAATATGGCAATGCAGCCTAACCAGGATCTGCATCCTTTTTTGTCAAGTGCAGCGCCCCAGCCCCTTCCTTAAAAACACAAGCACCTCAGTTTGCATAAAATGCCGTCGAAAATCTCAATGTTGCCGGAGCGGGAAAATTTAAGCTGATTCTAAAAGTGCAATGCCTAGACTAACCACTGGCTGCATTAGGTGTACGAGAAACGACTACAACATGTAGAAATAGGCAATATAAATCATCGATCACCGGTGATTGATTTGAATAGGCGTGTTAAGGAAAGAGTTAATTAGAAATCCATTTAAACTGTAACGAACTCAGCTACAGCAAACACATGTTACGCAACAAGCAGTTGGACTGTACTGTTACGAAGAACAAATCCTGCTTACATTCTTGCACTGCTTCAGGACGTTCCCATTGAGCAGACCCACAGTGTCTGGCGTGCTGGGAAGAGCGTTGACCAAGTAGTGGCAGTCTTCAAGTAACGATGGTAGGTCGCCAATGATGCTGAAAGAATACCGCAGGAGTAGACAAAGTTTAACGAAACACTGGTGAACGTTTTACCACGTGAACACGTATTCGGCATCGTTAAAACGGCATATCCCTACAGGCAGCGAAGTGTGCTACACAACGCATGCAAATTCTGATTCTTGCATATTAAGACAGCACTAGTCAGTGAGTATGGCCAACTGCTTGTGTACTCCTCACATAGAGGACACGGAAAAAAATGTGACAAGCTACGTAGCTGGTTTAAAGGGACCCTGCAGCACTTACCACTGCCTACTCGGAACGTATTTTGGGGTAAAGTCTATTGTCCCAGCAATCTCCTCCCGCAAGAATTATGAAAAGCCATCCGCTATCACCGAAATTACACGCGATGAGAAATCACGCATAACTGTTCCCACTCAACTTGACCGAGGACAACACGACAAAAGCTGCGCGCACTCTTCCGGAGAGGGGGGCGGCTCACAGCGTTCTTTTCAGCAGCCTTCGATATATCACAGGCCGCGGAGTATTCCCCTTTTCTCCACAACGTGGAGGGGTCTATTTCCGGTCTGGTGCCACAAAAAAGCAGGCATTGCGGCCTGCTCGCAAGCACGCGCTCAGGCTGGTAGGGCATTTTTGAAGCAATAGTAAATGTTTGTTGTCGAGTGGACGTGTTGAAAGGGGAGTATTGAGTTCATCACTCAAACTCCTCATGCACGCAAAACACAAAAGAAATGGCAAAACTGTGCGTACAGGTTCAGGCATAGAAGAGGTTGGTACACAGCGTCGATGATGGTGGATCGTCACAGGAAATGCGAGAAATAAGCTTCCAAGTTGACCGGCAACAGCCAATAGGACAGCCAATAGGGCAGCCTCAATGACGTCGTTTAGGCCATGCCAGGGGTGCATAATGAGGAAAATTGAAGAGAGCACGGTTGGCTTTTCCGCATCTTTCACAGTGATTTGCGCACTCACCGCTCCCTGCGCACGTGTAATATTTGGCTCAGGTATTCCTGGCAATGTAATCTAGACGTGGCGCAGGTTTACTTGCACTGCTCAAAGAGTGTTGCAGGGTCCCTTTAATGATTGAGGTTGTCACCACGATGTCACTCGTTCTTTCAGCTTCCCAGTAGCTTGCTGTAAGCATACACACTCACTCTTGAAAAGCCGAGCGCTGCACTTCCTCCTGGCTCCTCGACCTCCGAGCGAAGGCGCTGACATGAGCTCCAAATTTGGACAGAGAACGTGCAACTGCACACAAACATTTTGCACCAAATTAAGGGGACAGTAAAGGTTCCCCTCCCTGTCTTAACTGAGAGAACCACACCTTTCGCAGCCCTTTCGGCTTTCATTTGACAACGAAGAATGCTCTCTTAGTTTAGAGATGAAAAATTAGAGCTCGTATTTCCCCCCTTTAACTTTTTTTTTTCTCAGTTTAAATGAACATACCGCAAAGCAAGCAAATAGAGCTGATTGAGTGACAACAGAGTTTTGCGCGACCCAAGCCTGTCCACATATGCACACATGCACGCACACGTGCACATTGGCAGTAAGAAGAGATGGAAGCTCCAGCAGCCAAGCCGTCTGCATTTGGCTATGTCTGAAAACCAAATTCGGTGCATTTACAAAAGCTGTGCTCAGCTATTTTTTGGCATCTATTTCGCATTCGCATGCACTTACCAGTTTTCCAAAAAACACTTAAACAAACTCCACCAATCCAATTTCAAGAACCACTATAATTGTGACCTTGCAAATCGTAGTGCAGAAAAATGAATAGGGCAGTTACTATACTTTATTTTTACATTTTCAGCAATTTGCTGCGTTACTAAACAACTGCTGCAGCAGCAAATGGTATGTATATTTCTTATTCTCAGCGCTGGAACTTGCCAGTACAGGCCAATTTGTTTACTCAGGTTAGAGCCCACAGAACAATCATAAGTATAATAGTATGCACTTTGCAAGTGTTCCCACTCTTCTTTTAAATCAGTTCAGAAAGAAACAAGTTTCTTTCAAATGGAAATCATGCCTGCACAACTAAACCAAGGCGCGTGAATGAGATGTCTTACATTCCAGCTTCCAGAAAAGCAGTTCAGTTCTGACCAAATAATCACATTTGTTCTTATTGAGCGTACAACACAGTGGACATAAAGCGCACAAGACATAGCTAAGTCAGGCAGGGCATGAAAAAGAAAGATTAAGTTAAGGTAGCCACGACTTGCCCAATGCACAAAAGACAGAGGCTGCAAGGTGCGCTAGCCCAACTTTTCTCCTCTTCATTCCGTCAACCTACGAGGAACGCGTTGTGGTCATGACTGGCTTAGAGGAGGAGGATTGAGTTTTTGATGCAACGCCAGCTGAACGGCTGAACGCTCGTGCTGCCGATTTCACCTGTTACTGCCACCTAGCAGCAAGCAAAAACAGGGGAGGGGCCATAAATTCTTTAGCTTTCAAACGGCAGCCGCTAGTACGACTTCACGGGACGCAGGTGGCAAGCTGGGCCAAAAGGGTTCATCCCCATGGCAATCACCAAATGCTTTCAAACACACACCGAGGGGCTTGAGTGGCAACATGAAGAGCATCCATCGTCGCGCCCTGCAATTCACGAATGCATTTCTTTTGCTGACGCTGAAGGGCCCCTCTGGCCCCCTGGCCCTTTGCATTAAACACGGGGAAGGAAGGGGGGAGGTACTGGGTTCGGAAAGGATTATCATATTCACTGGAACCTTACTACTTGCAGTGATGTCCTTGCAGCTTTAGCAAAGCTGTGCGAAAAAAAGTAAATGTATGGACGTTCCGACTCCAAGCAGCAGCTTCAGACCAGAATGTTCTGCAGGAGAAAACATTTGACACGGTTTTTGTGTGGCTCAGCCCCTGCCCTAGGCGATTGATTGATTTGATTGATTGTGGGGTTTAACGCGCCGACGCAACGCAGGCGATGAGGCACGCCGTAGTGGAGGGCTCCGGATTAATTTCGACCACCTGGGGATCTTTAACGTGCGCCGAAATCTCGTACACACGGGCGTTTTTGCTTTTCGCCTCCATCAGAAAAGCGGCCGCCGCGGCCGGGAATCGAACCCGCGACCTCCTGCCCTAGGCGAGAGGGGTCGTTAACAAAGAACCCCGGCATGGCTACTCCGTGGATGGACAAGGTAGGTCTCGAATAGTGCAAACTTCGCTTTTTCAGGAAAAATGTCCGGGATAGAATTTGCAGGGTAAAGGTGTCCAAGAGTGGCTGGCTTAGACCTTTGTTTGTGGTGCATAACCTGTGTTCCCGTGGAGTGAACCCCGACAGAAGCGCCCCCACCCCTAAGCTCTTTTTTTGACAATAAGGTTACAGTTAACACTGCAAGACGTTTATGATTGTAATTTTCAGCAAAAAAATTAAGCAAGCACGAATGGTTGTGTGTGGCTGAAGAAGTGCGAGTGGAGAGGGGGGAGGAGCTGGTGCGGTATGGAAGAGGGCGGTGGGAGGTAAGTTCCCCCTTTGCAACCCCCTGCCGAAGCACGTGCACCCCGCCTAGAGCTCAACCTTTCCCTGCGTTAAAGAAAAGGCTGAAAAGAGAGAGAGACCGAGTGAAATATGTGCCCTTGTGATACACAGTACCTCCATTGACGCTAATTGCCTTAAACATTCTTGCAGAAGGCGCTTTCAATCTAATTGTGCTGTGCAGAACTCTGTGTTCTCCGCAGAATCAGTGCAGAGTGCTCTAGGATTCCTTCGACCCCAATCTCCCCTATATCAATAAAAAAGCCACCAACAAGAAAAGGGCAGCAACGTCGCAGTTGCACTATTTGTCATGCTAAAAAAACTTTTTGCACGTTCGCAGCCCGTGTTGTAACTCACTTTCTTCACCAATGACGCCAGCACCAAGGACGCCAATTCGCATGTCGGAGAGGGTTCTGAAGTTGAGCGATATCACACTGTCCCTAAGGGGAGAACAAGAAATATATTATCAGCTAGATAAGAAAAACATGATGCAATAAAAAGCAGCACCAAGAGGGGTTTCAGAAAACTTTGGCATTGTTTGGCGCGCGTGCGCGCGCACGCACGCACGCGCGCACGCACGCACGCACGCACGCACACACACACACACACACACCAAAGGCAAAGAGTTTATTTGCTTGATTGATTGTTGTAGGGTTTAACCACTGACGCAACGGAGGCGATGAAGCGCGCCGTAGTGGAGGGCTCCGGATTAATTTTGACCCCCTGGGGATCTTTAACGTGCGTTAAAATCTCGTACACACGGGCGTTTTTGCTTTTCGCCTCTATCAGAAAAGCGGCCGCTGCGGCCGGGAATTGAACCACCGTCCTCGTGCGCAGCAGTGCAACGCCTTAGCCACTGAGCCACCGCAGTGTGCAGACAGAGTTTCACTAAACCAGTAAAACTATTGATCGCAGTATTTCGTGTTTCATGTTACTATTTATGCCTTTTTGAAGTTTTGTTAAGGGAGTGCCCAATGTACAGAGTGAAAAGAATGCAGATTAATCCTGGTATTAGTATTCAGTAATGAACAGCACTAACTCTAGGCAAATAAGAGTAAAATAAAAAAGAAAAACAGTAAAGATAGAAGACCAACAGACATATCGACAAAGACCACATGATTAAATTGCTCTTTTAATCGAACAGATTTAGGAGAAATCCCCAAGGTGGAGTAAGCAATTTTTCTTCAACTGCGAAGTTTCTGAGAAAGCTGTATAGCTCTCCTTTGTAACCGTATGGCTGCATTTAGGTGGATGTCAAACGTTCCTTCGCACAAATTGCAATTTTCTGTAGCACTTGGAAAAGCCTTGAATGTCGACTACTAATGTACTGAATACCATGATGTAATCACAGTGCATTGAGGCCAGGCAAGCTTACAACCTGCACACACAAAAAAACCTTTTGCCTATGAGGGCATAAGGATAGCTTTGCTGGATGCTAACACTCTCTTGTCATTGATTTTTGACACTACAATTGGAAGTCACCTTTATAACTACTGCAGGCCACATTCACCCCTCCAACAACAGAAAGCATTGTGGTGCATTCAAGTGCAACTCAAAGCAAGTAAAATAAAACTGAGCATCTTTTTTTTTCGTTAGCAGGCAGCTACCGTGAACCTCCACTAAATTCTGAACTTATTTGCAAAAGGTGCTTGCCACCAAAGTTTGCAAGCTCTTTAGAGGACACAGACGACAACAAGCCAAGCTCTTCGGTGGCTTGTAAAGAGTTCATTAGAAGACGAAAATTAAAAAAAAAATAGACCAGGAGCTTTACACACAATTTTTAGTAAATGATGCAACTTCAAAATTCCGGCAGTCCCCTCTTTTGAAGAAAACAGTAGTAATTATTGTGAATATGACAACAGGTGATTACCATACCAGCAGACCTACTCTCCACTCCTCAATACCATGAGGAGCTATGACATGCCATTGCATTTCATGACAGGTGTCATGACTTCTATCCTTATTTTGTTGAACAATGTATCCCAGTCCCTAATGAGCATAGAGCTTGCAGTCTTTCATGAACAGGATGATTGCATTTGGAGCCAAATAAGGCCCATAATCCTGATCCCACTCATCCTTCTGCTCCTCCCTAGAGAAAATGGTAGCTGGTTCCACCTGATTTATGGTTCCATTCCCAACTGGGGGTTTAACCATGAACCACCTGGAGCCAGCTACATTTTCTTTTGGGCTTATATTAGTGAAGAGCACTTGTCCCTGGTTATTGAGGAGTCTCGATGATCACGACGCATCGTGACATACATACGGGCAAATTTTCCCTGTCAAGGCAGGCACGTGCCGAACTATTCCATACTATGTAAAAGACTAAACTAAATCAAATGCAAAACATAAACCTAATCCAAACATCAGATTTACAGCTCAACTGACAAGCAGTGTGGGGCTGTGGTGTGGGTCATGGTAGAAGGCTCCAGATTAACTTTGGTCACCGTAGCAACGTGGAGTAAAATACCGTCTCTGTACTTCTCCAAGAGAAATGCAATCCAACAGCTATAAACAAGCACCTCACTTCGTGCTCAGTAACAGCGTGCTTTCGACTACATAGGCAATATGAGTATACAAACAGTGCATGTGACGGGATAAATAGGGAGGACAACAACAAGCAGCCCTACACAGCTACCAACTAGAAGGGCAAATCTGTCCCCACGATTCCCATCACCTACCACTCTTTGGCCTCCTGGAGCTTGAAGTACCTGTAGAGGCCACGCTCAAAGTTTATGATGCCCGCGACGACATACTCGGCCATGAGCTCGCCAAAGCAGCCAGCGCGGACAACCGAGTATTGTGGGAAGGGCTGGAAAATGAAGGATAGAGGGGGGGACAGGTGCCCTGAGTGCACGATAGCCATGACTGATTTGTGTCATTGCGACTGTAATCACCAGGATAAAATGAATATTCAAAATGTGGTAATAATGAGGAAGACAACGCCATGGCATTCTATTTTGAACTGTATATAAACAAGTGTTGTGTTTGTAACCCCACTGACCACCCTGCAAGCTATCGCAAGCAGCAGTTGCGTGCACAGGCTCGCACCTTTCTTTGTTGAGGTAGAGACTTTTGACAACTTTAGATGCAAATGCAAAATATAAGTGCGCAGGAACCTCTTCTGGGCTTATGTTGTTCGGAAAAGCATGAACTTCAGCTCTTAAACATAATTAAATAGGTTCCCTTGCTGCAATTGGCAGAAATATTTCAGTTTTGGTTTCAATCTAAAGTTTTGCACAGTCATATAAATACAAATTTTTGCTATTGTGACACATGACCGTGAAAAGTAAAACATTTTAAATGCGCACCCACTGTTTTTTTTTTCTACTAAAAATAAAACTTCATGAATTGGCTATACACGCTCACCTTGAACCTGACAAAATTTATACATAACATTTTTATACAAAATTTATACATAACAAAGTTAAAGAAAATGAAAAAACAACAACAAATAACTAAATAAGTGAGGCAAGGAATCATTCAGACCCCAGTGGCCCATAAGAACATCGGGGCCAATTGAGTATAAATTCCATAATCATTGTTCACTTTTGCCTTTTGCAACAAACAACAAAGTTTCTACTCACCCGACTGTTGTTAATGCCGGGGAGGAGGTTCTCAACCCCTGTGCAAATAAACAGCATTCTTGAGACAGTATACTCACAAGGCACAGTTACCTGATCTGCCCGTCTCAACCATTATCAAGAAAGGATGCATTGGGTGTGCCAATCGGTCAGCACAATGTACTCTTGATTTCTGGCAATGGACAAATAGAGCAAAGCATTACCTTGATTGAAATTAAAATTTTCTCCTCGAACAGGTCTAGCAGTGCAGGCCCTCCTCTTGCTACTAATATTGGAAATGGCAGCAGTTTTTACCAACACAGCCCCCAGCAGTCTTGAAGAATACTTGCAGATGTAGTAATGAATGTCAATGATACGATTCAATTGTTGTATCCCCAATGATGCACTTCTCTTCAGTGTACCGCCCCCAATACACCACACAGAAGGGCACAAAAAAGGCAGGCTATCTGCTGCAAACGTACTGCAAAGTGAAGCAGCTTACACTACGCAAGTCAATAGGTGGTATTCCCAATACATCACAAGGGATGCAGACAACCGCAGAAAAACCACAAACGATTGACCCAGGAACACACAGCTCATCATTTGACTAACATATGACCCATACCCGATGAACCTCTGTAATTCAACCACCATTTAATTCAAGTTTTTGCCCCCACTTGATTCGAACAAATGTAGAGCCCCTTTGGGGCTCAGAAAAAGGCAACCCACTATCCTACCACATGCAAACTAGACTCTCCTTTTTGCATTTTACTTGATTCTTTGCACATCTAGAATCCTTCCGAGGCTTTTTTGGGAGGGGCAAAATGCCCCGAATGTTTCAACATTGGACGCTTTTGACCTTGTCCCCTTTTTAACATTCTGCACATTGGCTTCCCCAATACCACAGGAATGTTTTTTTGATCAGTACATGGTTGCGAGCATTCCTTTTGGTGGGAAACATATGGAAGGTAGGCCTAAAAATTTTGGTTTCAGAAGTTCTAGGGTGTTAGCGTCAAAACCGTTTCAGATTAAGGTGTTTTAAGATATGCCCTTTCATTTGGAATAAAGAAAATATACTCGACAAATATCAGTTCTCTGTCCCTTTAAGCACAGGATCAACCCTTCAATTCTTCAAGTCCATGATTTTTTGCTGAACTTGCGAATCTTCGAATAATTCTAAAAAACGAACGAAGTGAGTAGTCATTTTGTTTAAACAGTTTGAAAAAAAAAAATAGAGTTTACGGATTCAGATACGAAGGGACATGCCAATTATAAGGTGTGCTATAATTTAAAACCCAGTTAACTTAGAGGAAAACCTTAACCAGATAGAATGACAGCAATGAAATGGTACTTTCGTCTATGAAATCTGTCACAGCCACACACTTCTGACAGGCCAAAGAAACTGCTTATCGCAATTTCCCAACAATGACAGCAGTTTTCGACCTGTCACTTGCAGCTGTCATGAGCCGCATTCCCTGCTGCTGTTACTGTAACTGCTTCAGGCTTCAGTATGATTCTCTAACAAATTAAATGCTTCATACAAGCCAGGAGTAAAACCTGCAACCTAATGACGTGTAAAAAAAGCCTAATTGAGTGCTGAGCCACCATGACAAGTGTGCAACAAAAAACAATGAATGCAGTATACTTGAAAAATCGGTACTCAATTTCATTTCAGTAATAATAAAAGTTAGTAGTTACGTAAGGAAGAACATGCAACAGCTCTGCGATGCATAAGAAATAGAGACCATATTGAACAGAACAAATCATTTGCCGTGTTCCCAGAAACTAGGGTTGCTACCTTTCCCCCCCCACAAAAACCGGCACTTGGGGGAGGGGGGGGCGACGTGGTATATAGGTTGAATTTGTGTTAAAAAAAAGGTGTTTTTTTTTACATGCAATGCCATTTATTGAAGTGTTTTCCTAGAGAAAAATCAACACAAAGTTTGTACTGAAAGTGTGTAAGACTGGTTATTGCTCTGAATGTGCTGCACTAAAAAGTAACCGCCCTTGCTGACCGCGATGGCGGCATTTCGTTGCGTTGTTCCTCCTTTTGGTCCCCCTCCAACTCAAGGAGTGCGCTCACCCATGTTTTTTCTCCGCTCTCATGTCTTTGCGCAGCTTGTCGACACATATTTGTCGTCGCATTTGGTGAATTGACGCTTATAAAAGGCCAAAAAAGAAATAATTGCGGCATGATGGCCAAAAAAACGGCCAATGACGGCCGGTTTTAAGCACGGACCGGTAACTGGCCCGCTGTCTAAAAAAACGGTCAGGCCGGTCCAAAACCGGGCAGGTGGCAACCCTGATGCACACTAACAAAAAATGAGAGGAAAAAAACTAGTAAAATTTGTTGATATTTCCACACTTACCTGCTGATGTCAGCTGAACCAGCTTCATTTTGGGAAGCTCATAGAGCATGTCCTTTAGAATATGCGTGTCGGTAACCAGAACCTCAACATTTTGTAGCGTTTCTACAACCTCAGGCTTGAGCACGGGGCGGCCGTCCAGCACAGTGACTGCAATACCACGAGGAGCAAAGAGATAATTACTGTTCGAGCTAATTGCAGAGCAATTAGGCAGAAACTAGCCTGATAATTTAGTCCAGCAAACGCGACAAAATATGCCGACATACGAGGTGGTACCAAAAAGTATCGGGACAAGTTTTCCAACATGGAAACAGGGGGTAGCACCAGGCTCCACATGGTCACAGAAAGCACCGACCTTCATAGGTCAGTGAGTCAAAAGACATTGTGCATTGAAAGACATCCTCCTGGGTACAAGAGGTGCTGTGAAAGCATTGCTATTCTGACTGTGTGCGTTATCACATTGGCGATTTTTATTTGAGCTTCTGCATGAAACTGGGCAAGCCTGCTACAGAGACATTTAGCATGATTCAGCAGCTTTATGCAATGCCGCAATAAATCTGGCAAGGTGTTTTGAGTGGAAGAACATCACTGGAAGATGGTGTGGGATGTGGAAGGTTTTCAGCACAACTCACAAAAATTTCGAAACAACCTAGAAACTTGTGCAGGAGAATCAGCGGAGTACAAGCCCAACATTTCTGCCATTGTCGACATTTCACACACAACAGCCCAGGGATTCTTGTGATTTAAACATGCACCGTATTGCTGAAAAGCTCACCACTCTGCTGCTTATTAAGCAGCAGTAGGAACACCAAGCGAATGTCTGCCAAGAACTCGTGTCAGCATGCCCGTAATGGCCTGTCCTTCGGGTTGAGTATCATTACTCGTAGTGGTGATAAACATCTAATCCACAATGTTCAGAACAACAACAACAACAAAAACAAAGGTCCGCAGCATGCCCCTTTTCGACATTCACGGCCTTGTTCATCACGAATTTGTACCCCAGGTCACATCGTCAACAGCGAGTTCCACTGCCATTTTTTCGTGTGTCTGCGGGAGGCCATCCCACGAAAGAAACCACATCTATGACGCGACAAACTGGAGGCTAAATGATAAAATGTATCCTGTCACCGTGCTCTCCACACACATAATTGAGCGAGTGAAGTAACCTTATTTTCTTAAAACCTTGAGTCTTTCATTTCAAGGTCATGTTAATAAGGCCACTCATTTTCGGTGCAAACTGAATGTGGGCAAAAAACTTTTCTCCAAGACTAACCGCCCAAGTCACCCATGCCCAAACCAACGGGTGCACAGCTGAGGTAGGAGAGGGATGAGGACATATCGCTTGCAGCTGTCAGTAAGCCTGTTGGTCTATGCTAGTGGAAACACTACTGCCTGCCCTCGTGATAAAGCCAGATGAGAAGGAATGTCTAAGCCGTTGTTGCTAGAGTATGTGCTTTTGGATGGGAGGGATGCTCCCTAAGAGGGATGTCAAGTGCCTGAAGACGCGCGCTTCACGGGGGAACGGCTACAAATCAACCAAGTTTTGGGGCAATCCCCAAGGCGGAGTAAGTTTCTGTGAAGGAAAGTTTGACATCCACCTCAATGCAGCCGTACGGCTACCCACTGAAGCTTTCTCAGGAACTTTGCAAGTTGAAGAAAAATTCGTCCTGGTCCAGGACGAAACTTACTCCACCTTGGGGATTTCCCCTAAATCTGGTCGATTAACATCACTTTGTGTTGTTGATCAATTCGCTCTCGCACTACAAACGATTAGCCTCCTGGTTAGCTCAGTTGGTAGAGCGACTGCCCCAATTAATTAAGCGGTGGTCCCGGGTTCAAATTTTGGACCAGGGCAAATTTTTCTTCAACTGTGACGTTTCAGAGAAAGCTGTACAGCTTTTTTGTGTAGCCATAGAGCTGCATTGAGGTGGATGTCAAACTTTCCTTCGCAGAAACTTACTTTACCTTGGGGATTTCCCCTAAATCTGGCCGATTAACAGTTGTCCATCACTTCGCACTGTTGATCAATTCGCTCTTGCACTCAAATGACTAGCCTCCTGGTTAGCTCAGTTAATAGAGCGACTGCCCTGGTTAAGCGGTGGTCCTGGGTTCGAATACTGGACCAGGGCGAATTTTTCTTCAACTGCGAAGTTTATGAGAAAGCTGTACAGCTTTCCCGTGTAGCCATACGGCTTCCATAAGGTGGATGTCAAACTTTCCTTCGCTGCACGGAGGAATGTGTTTAAATCCTCACTGCCAACGCTCCAGCAGTGGCAAAAACACAGGGAGTGCTGCATTACTATGCAAGGGGTTCATTTTTAGGCTGTGTCTAGCATTCTGTCCACATGAAACGATAACAAGTGCTAAAGTTCCGTCAACATGGGACGAAGTGCTGCAGGTGACCTTTCGTCCAGATGGACCCCACATGGGAGCTTTGCACTACGCCCAGATGGATTTATAACAAGTGCTAAAGTGCCGTCCAGACGGAATGAAACGCCGATAGCTGGTATTCATTGAAAAGTTCAGCTATTAATTTCTTCGCTTGGCAACACCGGAAACAGCCACAGACATGGCGCAGCTTGTGCCACTGCACCCGCACACCGAAGAAAAAAAAATAACGGCGTGTGTCGTCTGCTCCGTTTCAACCCGATTCTCAACAGTGGGGTCAACAGAGATGTTATTAATCGTACTCACATTGGACTTGAGGCATTACTTTGCGTTCGAGGTAGAGTATGGAACGTCCAACACACATCATGTGCTTAGCACGGACAAGTACCGCCATCCTGCGGAGCCCGACGTAACCAGTAACGGTGCACTCACATGGTTGCCTTCATGCATGCCTCGCCAGTAAATGCAAGCTATAGGGCTGATTGAATGTTGTATCGACGATGCTTTTGGTGCACCCTATAAATCTTGAGTAGTGAGGAGTACATCAAATAAGTATAAATAGACCTTGGGTGAATGTGTACTGCAAGTGTGTATAATAGTGCTGCACGCAGAGTGTAAACTGCTGCGGTGTGTTAGCCTGTGGACTGGATGAAAATGTAACATTGACCCTCGCCTCATGCGACTTTTCTAGAAACACTGTACATATTTTTCTGCACTGTACATATAATTTTATATGTTGAAAGAGTGTTACTTTTTTATGTACATAGGGGATAAAAAAAAATCAGTCACATTAGTATCGCATACATATATGCATGATACAAATGTGACTGACTTTTTTTTTAATCTTTTGCTGCAAAGATACATTTTTTCAGGGAGATGTTTGAATTCCATGGAATAAAGACAAAAAAAGTGCCCTTTTTTTTGGTGCAGGGGTAACGATTCAGAATGCAGCAGTCTGGCCCTGCTTCGACCCCAAATAGAATGTCCCTTTTTGTTCTTTTTTTACGTTTCGCTAAGGTGGAATTGAAATGAAGCGTCCAGTACAGGTACTGCAAAGATAAGTTATGTAGCAAAGCACTGTGGTTCGTTGAATCCTGTGGCTCACATGGGCACTGTCTAGATCCAACCTGGACGCATTTTACTCGAAAAATCAATTATCAGTAGCCATGAACCCACACAACATTGCTCCCCCATTAAATGGAACAGGTTGATAAACATTGATAAGCATACCTTGCTGTTAACTATGTCTTCTAGTGGCTGTGCAGCCTGTCATCAGGAGCTATTAAATATTACTACTACTACTATGAATTCCCAAAAAAGATAATTTTATTATTCATTGCACTAAGTGTTGACATCCGAGCTTTGTTGTCTACTTATAATGCGTAAACGACGATTGTCAGCCAGAAAAAGCAGGCTGGAAGCCATCAACACAGCGAAAAATGAGAGCTCACACTTACGATCCAAGTGCTCCATTGCTCATGTGTGTTCCCCTTCTGCAACTTGAAGGTGCTTAAAACTAAATTTGCTTGATCAAGTCTTTTTTTTTTTTTCTTTACCGGTTGCTGTCATGTAGTCGCTAAGCACATAAATCATACTTGAGGACTCTGATCCCCACGGATGCTGATCACAGACAGCAGAAATACAAGATGAGAAATAAAGGGCTTTACACGTTTCGCTGGCACTTTGCAGGAAAACTTCTCACAGGTGCGGTACATGTGCTGGACGCTTCATTTCAAGTTAGTTTTAGCGAAACGCACACAAATAACGATAAGAAGGGACGCACTATCTGGGCTTGAACCAGGGACTGACGGAGACGTTAGCCCTGCCGGAACGCTGTCATTCGATGATTCCGTCTGGACAAAAGGTTACCCGCAGCAGCACTTCGTTCCGAGCTCCGACGGAACTTTCGCCTAGATGATACGCTAGACAGCCTTATTTTTACTGTAATAGTGTAGAAAGGCAGATGAATAAAGCACGCCTTTCGTTGTAAAGAGAGCTAGACTTAAAACTTCACACCACCTAGTACCGAAACAGAAAAAAATACAGGGCGACCGATGAGAGCAAACCTTAAGGTACTACAGACTACAGGACTAAAAGGGAACAGCATTTTCAGACACTACGTTTGTTCCCACAAGGAAAATGGTTCTTACACTTAGCGACGATCTCGACTATTTCGGCGCGGCCTTTTAGCGCTTTTCGTAGGTGGTCGGCGAGATCTGGAATCCTAGAAACGACGCAGATCTCCGGAAGTGTCATTTTGTAGCACTGAGCATGAGCAGTAAAAGAACGAACTGCAGAATAGCACCGGCCCAGCATATAGCCAGCTGTTCTAGCGTGATAGTACTACCAGTACCAGTACTACAGTGTACTAGAACAGGCAGAACGAGGCAGAACAGGGGAAGTGGGCAACGTTAGAAGTGGGTTCAGCGGCCGGCGCGCCGCTCCATGCGCGGGCGGTTTCGGATGTAGCGGCGGCGCTGCGGTAGCGTGAGTTGTAGGATGAAAAGTGTCCTTTTTAGAGAAATGCAATGCGGGGTCGTCGACGTCAGCGTCATTGTTTTGCTCCCGGGAGCAAGACGGGATATTAGTGGACGAAAGATTTGCAGCCGTCGTTGTTTAAGGTGCGAAAAAATGCTGTAGCGGTGTAGTAAATGTATCCATTATGATAACTACTGACGACGTCCTTGAAGCTGTGTCCCAGCTCCGTCCTTTCCAGAACCCTGGCCCTTATGGTATCCACCCTCTTGTACTTAAGACCACAGCTCCCTTCATGGCCCCAGCCCTTTGCCGGATGTTCCAGCGTATACTGGACTCTGGTGTTACCCCTCGTTTGTGGAAAATGGCCCATGTCACACCAGTACACAAAGGACCTGGCGCTCGCGCTGATCATTTGTCTTCATACCGCCCCATTGCATCCACCTCAGTCTTGTGCCGCGCGTTCGAGCGAATTCTCAACTCTAAAATTCGCCTGCACCTTGGCAGCAATAGCCTTCTGTCACCCTCACAGCATGGGTTCCGTCGTGGCCGCAGCTGTGAAACCGCCCTTGGTACTCTGGTTCACACCATCAGTGCGCACCTTGATGACCGCACACCCGTCGAGTTGGTCCAGCTCGATCTCTCTCGGGCCTTTGATCAGCTTCCCCATCCTGGGTTGTTAGCAAGTGCTGAGTCCAAAGGGCTGCGTGGGCCCTTGCTTCGCTGGCTCGGTTCTTTTCTCACTGGCCGTTCCCAGCGAGTTATCTACCGAGGCGCTTCCTCAACAGCTGTTCCTGTTCTTTCCGGCGTCCCACAGGGCAGCATCCTTGGCCCTACCTTGTTCACCATTTTCATCGACAGCATTACAGATAACTTGGCATCCACTCCTATCCTGTACGCCGACGACATCTCCCTGCTCCAACCCCTCCACTCTCCTGCCGATTACGTCAGTCTTCAGGCTGACCTTGACCGTTGTCTGTACTGGACACAGCTGCACCATCTCCCCATCAATGCAGATAAATGCTCAACAGTTACCTTCACTAGTTCAAGTCGCCCACTGTTTTCTCTCCAACCACCTCCTCTAAAGCTTGGGCAGCATGTAATAAGCCGAGCCAACACGGCAGTTGTGCTTGGAGTCGAGCTTGACTCTCGGCTGAACTTTTCCATGCACACCAATCGCACTTTGTCCAAGTCCCGCCACCTGGTGGGTTTCGTGACACGCGTGACCAATGGAATGCCAGCGAGTGCATTTCGAAGTTTGTACACAGCGCTCGTTCTACCTACCCTTGAATACTGCGCTGACTGCGCTGCCGTATGGTTGCCCCAGTCCAAGGCACTTCAAACAAATCTCGCCATCATCCAACGTCGCGCGGCGTACACCTTTTATCGCCGTACTACACCGAAGAGGGAGCAACTCCCCTATGCTGGAATTTCCTCCACCAACCTGCTCCGGCATGCCTCCTGGCAACCCCTTGACTCAAGAGTATGGGCCTCAACAGTACGACTGATGTGCTGCGTTATGTCCCCAGGCCACCAAGAATTGCCCTACCGTCCGCGCCTGAGCCAACGAACAGGCCGTCTTCAGCCGCTCCTTACGCGCACGCAACGCTATGGCTCATCTTGGCTGCCCCGTGCAGCAGTTCTATGGCGCCAGCTCCCATCTGACCACACTGGAACATTCCCGCCCGATGACGACGACCTCAGGACTATAATGAGGGCTGCCCAATGGACTGCGTAGTGCAGCACTGGTGTAGTCAACAACTCTGTGGTGAATAGCTATGAACATTGGGACCCAGGCTGGGCTCGCAGGCCTATTGGTATGGGCACACTGCCTTCTGCGGCCCTTGCAGGCTTGGGTCTCCCAGAATATGTATGCTAATAAAGTATTATTATTAAAAGAACTTTTACAGAAAGGACAAGGTGTTAGACGACTACTTGTGAATGCATGCATAAATTTGGGCTAGTTAGTTCGAACTCAGAAACATGGTTAAGTAGCGCGGTATAGGTGGGACAACAATGAAGAGATCGCACAGGACTACACACAGGAGACCACACTGTACCGTTCAGTATGCGAGTTACATTTGCACCCTTTGTGCATGGTCAAATTAGTACATATCAGTCATGGCAAAGTCCGCATATATAGCGCGCGGCAGCCCAGAACTGTTGCCCGATGTGACGCCAATTACCTTTGCTTCCTTTTTTGTCAGCAAACAAAAGCTGTGCTGTAACAGCAGCATAGTCGACGTTATGCTGCTGGCTAAATCGCAGTTTTCCTGCTGAATTGGTTGCAGCCAGCACTCTGATGAGCTAACAGCCCGACATTCTGAAGTTTTATGTTTTAACTAGGCTGCATTTCTACGTCAAGGGCATCATTGAGTCGCGAGAAGGACGGAGAAAACAAGATCCCCATGCCAAAATAAGCCGGCCCTCCTAGTTGCTCAAAATATAACGTTTAAATTGTAGATTGTACTAGTAAATTAAAATGTATTGTATTTCAGCCTTAAGAATGAGCTGGGACCAGCATGCCTCGTTCAAATAAAAAAATTCAGGGAAGCTTGCACTCACACGCAAGACTGAAATGGCAAAGAATTAATTGTTGTAGGTGAGCATTCGAACACAGGTATCAAGTGGTGGATGCAAAGTTATCCTCAGCGTTGTAGATTTCCCATCATGCAGCTCTTCGTCATTGACTCGAGGAAGCTGTGGCGGGATCTGCGAATCGTCACGGGAAGGAAGTGGCACACTCGTAGCCACCTACACTTCTTAGAGAATGCGGCAGCCGCGGTGACGCCTCCCAACCAGCGTGGCTTTTCAACTTTAGCATTAACGCCAGAGTATTTTTTTAGTATGCGCGGTAGCGCTTGACAACAGCTCTGAAGGTTTTTTTTTTCCTTTTTTTCTTTGTTTTGTTTTTTTTTTTTTTTTGTAAAGCCACACTGCTCGAGCGGTCGCTGCGAGGCACGCACTCATGAGTGCTCGGCATTTTCTTGGTATAGTTTTCTGCAGTGGCGAACTTACGGCTTGTACAACAGTTCCGCTGTTAAAAGTATTTTGTCTTTTTCACTTGATTTGCATTCAATCATGCTCGAAGATATACAAGTAATAACAGACCACTAGTTTAAGGACCGTCATAAGGGCAAAAAAATTATCTCATTGTTCCCGCTTTTCAGATGATCAACTTCTATTAAAATTTTGATAAAGGGCAAGCGTGGACCGATTGGCAACGCGTTGCTGTTGACTCGCCCTAAAGCTCTTCCCTAGAGGACTTGAAAGGCGCCGGCGAACCCAGGTTTTTGCACCGTCTACGCACGTTTCAGCTTTCTCAACTTCATATTATGTTTATCGCAAGGCACTTTAGCTGATAAGTGCATATCTCATTCTTTGTCCGTATCGGTGTCCGGCCACAACGATTATACGGGCATACTGGCACGGTGCCTCGCTGCCGCCTCTGCATGAATGCCCGGCACCCTACAGCGCATGCTTCGGTGCTAAACCCCTGGATGGCAGATTGTACCTGCGCCGATGGCCCGACCTGGTCGCGCAGCATCCGAAAGGAAAGACGTGTTGTTGGATCGGGCTGTCACTGGCCACCTACATTACAGGTGGGGGTTCTAGCTATCCTAGCTGCATGCGTCCAGTGCACCTCCATGTGGCTTTCTGCGCTTACAACCTCCGCAACACTTTCGTGTACCATGCGGTCAACTGACGAGTGAAGCTCTGGGATAATCAGTGCACGAAAGAACAGCCTAAACGAGCCATTCGGAAGGTTGGTGCTGTTGCGACGCATTCCAAGAACGTTTTTTTGAGATGCTTTGTGTTCGGATACGTAACAAGGAAACGTCATTCACTTTTGTTTTTGAGGTGCCATGTTTTGACGGGGTAGAGTACTAGTATTAAGAAGACAATGAATGCCTAACCTGCTTAGGTGACGCGAAATAAATGTTTTGACAAGTTATCCGCAGTAGTGTCTGCCACCGGATCTACCACGACAAGTTTGGTCGCATGGGGGATCTGTTCAAGACTTTCCCATTCTGGACTGCCAGGACTGCCCTTCCCTTTACTGACTGCCTTTACGGGCCCCATACGTTTGTAGTACCTCCCGTGGGGACGAAGCGAAAAAAAAAACCCGAGCTGCCAGTCCTGGTCTGGCAACCATGAAGACGAAGTGAAAAAAAACCCGGGCTCGAGCCAGCGGCGCGAGCGCGCAGGGGTTTGTATACTCAGAGCGGGCTGACAGATCCGCGGCCTTTACAGATGATGCGAGCGAATCAACAGAGGGCAGTCCTGGTCTGGCAACCATGGTAGCCCCGCGAAAAAATGGTGGGAAAATTTGCGGGTACGCCAGCCGAAATGCTACCCAGAAATCTGCCTCAGGCAATGTATACGCTCCCTGCTCTTGCGTCGGCCGGAGGCAATGGCGTACGCACGATTTCATGTCAAGGAGAAAAAGGAAAGGTAAAGCAGGAAAGAACTAAAAAGTTAAATACACAGCAACAGAACAATTATGTGAATAGCCAAAACAAAAAATTATTCCAATAAAAGTATTGCGATGATGTTGTGACCGTGACCTGATGTAAGTGACCGATTGTCTTGTTAATGTTTTCCCCAGTGAAATTGTGAAACGGTTCATCGTCATTGTGAGAGTACACATAGCAGACACATATGGTTAGTGCGTATAGCTTGCAACAGTGGCACTGAAATAATTATCGGTAGTCATTATTTCATGATAGTTAAAGTTACCGTGGCCTTGCACGCCCGCTGCATACACCAGCGTTGGGAGGCCGTGACAAAAGAATACAATCACTTGGTCCGTTCGCTTAGGGCAAACTGATTTTTCGAGTTTTTTCGAGACACGTGAGTGGCCCATCTCGCAGCAAAGGCATGATGCTACATGCGGCACTGCAACCATCTCTGTTTCGCCACATCCTCAAGGCATAATATAATTGATCAAGAGGTAAAAATTTATTGCACTTACAAGCAATAAATTTTGTTCGTCTTGAACTGATCCCCCACACGACCAAACTTGTCGTGGTGGATCCGGCGGCAGGCGCTATTGCGGATCTTGGGAATTTATTTCGCGTCACCTAACCAGGTTTCGCGTCACCTAACCACTCGGCACTCCTCTCATCAGTGGAATAAGCCGGTGCATTGGACTACACAGCTTCGCGTTGTTTTTGTCGTGTTTGCTTCGGTGCTTTGAATGTTTTGGTGGTGTTGTGAGCGGACATGTGAGATGAAACGAAGTCTAGACAGATGTGTTGGGTTTTTAGATGCAGCAACGACTACGTAAACTTGTCGGACGCTTCTAAAGTTGGGTATCGGCTGCAATGCCATGAGCGCTTTTTGCAGCGATTTGCGCTTGGCTACACCCGTTCTAAATACGAATAAAACTACTATTATTAGTATTCATTTCTTCTTAAATGCACTAACGGCTACGCAAACGTATTGGATGCTTTTAAGGTTGGGAATGGGCTGAGCGCTTTCTGCAGCACTCTGCGTCCATGGCTCCGCGCGATCTGAGTAGGAATAAAACTATTAGGCATATTAGTATTCATTTCTACCACTTTAAATTATCTTCACTGGTTTCAATGACTACGGTTTCCGCGCCAGCCTTAGCGCTGGGATTCCTCGATACGTGCCTTGTAGAGAAAGGCACTTGCGTACGATGTCGATTACCGTGTAGCCGTAGAAACGTTGTGGTAGTTCACACTTTCTGAAACCGTGAGCTTTGTGCCTTCAGTTTTGGTGAGCGACACTGACAGCATGGGAGCCTGAAAGCCGAAGTGGAACTCCCACATTTGTGGTGGTCATTTTAACAAGAGCCAAAGTTATTCACCAACTCAAAAGTCACCAACCTAACCATTTACCAACTAGCCAGCAACCATTCCAATTCTTACAAATCAATGCTTCTCCACGACAAGCAATAACGTTCTACTATCATGCGGTATTTATTCTATCAACGATTCCCAATGACTGTAGTAAGAGAATTTCTGTGAAATTAAGCACGTTTCAGCCGTATGTAATAAAGTTACGGAAGCGTCGTCCATCACAATTTCTGTTTTGAGGTAAATCTTAGAAGGCACCCCCAACTTTGTCTTTCGCTTGTGCACGACGTCGACGCCGTTTTGTAATCAGCTGCCCAAGGTCAGCGCCGCAGCATTCCTGGATCGGTTGCACACACCGGCTTTGTGGGAGCATTTAGCTGCAATATACTCCTCGATACGCGAAACTGCATGCAGGCATGAAAAAATTACATGAAGGAACGGACTTTCACTTCCAGCTTGACTTCCAGCTTGGCACATTGAGCGTCGTCTGCTATTTGTAAATACTGAGTATGGGCGTAAATCACACACATGGCATGCCTCGTAAAGGTCACATCCGCGCTCAAGATTTACCGATCTGAAAAAAGTCCTTGTGGTTATGCACGCTTTGCAAGCCGCACCACAGAAAAACGACAGAAAGCAATGCACAATAACGCTGCACTGACCGCCACCTGCATTCCACTGACGAGCGGTTTGCCACAGGCGGCGCTGTTCGCTGAAGCGGCGGTGGTGCCATACAACGGCCGCCCGGTCCCTATACTAATACTCTACCCCGTCAAAACATGGCAACATTTCACAGCAAGAAAATTTCCCTCTGCCCCCCCCCCCCCCCCCCCCCCCCAGCACTATTTCACTGGACCAGATTCTGCTGGTGCTGCATGATAGCAGATGGCTGACAAACAGCATCATTTCATGGCACTAATCAGTGCGGACTGCCTGTATGACGGTGCTTTGAAGAACAGCAGAAGTTCGAGAATGGGAAATGTTACGAGTAAGAGCAGAGCTGCTTTGGCTGCCAGCCTGTTCAGCACAGTGAGCGCATCCACAATACCCGCAGAATTTACCTTTTTGGGAGTGCGGAAGAGTCTGATGCCGCTGATTTTGCTCGCACAATTTGCGTAGCCGAGAGCACAGCAGCCCACCGGCATCAGAAAAGCCAACAACGACAATTCCACTTTTGCGCGCGTCCAATGCAGCCTCACTGCATACATGCTGCGCACCGGTCGGAATGTTTTGCCAACCCCCCTCCCGGCACCACCCGGCACATGCACTCACTGTGACGTCACAGCTGCCGCCATTGGCATTCATACCGGTTCAGTTGTTGCCATCAAAAAGTGAACCAGTACAACAGTTGTGATTCAGATAGCAACATCCTCTTAAACTTAGATTCTAGAACCGAACTGTCCTCAAATTCAAAAACAGGAAAATTCAACCACTGCGGATCGGCTGCCTGGGCCAACCACATGTCCCATATGGGGTCCTCCCCAACTAAAAAAATTCATGACAAGCATCTGAGGATAGACAATAGTGACTTTTATTTCTGGTGACTTTTCTCTCGCTTTGTACATGCATTTCTTCTTCTTTTTGCTCCTACAGACACTGTTTTTAAGTAAAATCTTCAACAATAAATTAAAAAACGGTGGGGCACGCACGGCCCCGCTTGAAAACATGCTGTTGCCTATACACGGACCGACGACCACTAAAGACATCTGCAAAAAACTGCGCCACGCAGGAATACAACGTCCCACTACAGCGTCGTCTCAACCATCACAAAATGCACAGCAGCAGCTCTCCGTCCGGTGATATGCTGGTAGGGGCTGAGGGAGCCAGGCGCTAACAACGTCCACTGCTGCGCAACGTTAAGAAGGTCCAACATATACAAAAAGGGCGTGCTCACGTCCTGCTGGGCACATCTACACAAAAAACACATTTTTTTTTCTCTTTACACCAAACCTAAGCACACACACACACGCACGCACGCACACAGCACAATCGCGCACCTTGCAAGCTCACACCGGACTGCGCCTTTCTCCCTCTCTCGACAGAGAGAGAGGCGCGGGTCCTTAATTTCGTAATTATTGCATGGCATTTCATATTTGGCACACACCACATCCTCTTCTTGCATACTTTGGTGGACTTGTCGTGTAGACTGACATGCTTCGCTCAGCAACGGAAGGAACTTGGTCGGCAAGTCACATCAAAGATGACGCTGGAGTTCTTGCTCTCCCCCTCTTCGGCGAGGGCTCTTTATATATAAGTTTTTGCATCCGTGTGTGGCCGGTTCTTGCCCAGTGATTCTGATGCAGGGCCACGGAGGTTTGTCGAGGGCTTGGCAGGGTCTTTGCGTTGGAAGCGGGAGAATGCCTCACGTAGATCCATGGTACAAATGTGCACTGAAAGGTTTCAAAACAAAGGACAGAACATTGTATGAAAAAATTCTGGTTTCTGAAGCACTTGACGAAAGGTTTGAAATTGTGATGATGTCTAGAAGTGCACAGTTCTGTGCATTCTTGGCAAATGATTCGCAGATTGAGTATGCCCTGTACGAGCCAAAGAAAAGAGAATAAGCGTCTGCAGACCTTTTCATTTTTTGAATGTTGACGAACTGCAAGTGCATACTTTAACTTAACATCGGCAGTAAATGAGTCATTAGAATTATGACATTCATCTGATCGTGTTCAAATTGCGTCAAAAGATTGCATGCATTACTTCTCACACCAAGCTACCATTGGTTAATTTTGTTGCAAAGTACAGTTGTGGCCTTGTTTCACAAATTCATACATTGCACAAATTGGATCAGACCTTGCGAGTTAGATGGTATGGCAGCGGGCAATACCCCTCTCCATGAGGACAGGTTATGAAATTTGACAACCCGATTTCGGTGAGGCGGCCACATATAAAAATCGAGCTCTATTGTCTGGCAACCCTCAAAATTTTCACTGTGTGCACTGTCCTCTGCAGCATATGCTCAGCAGAAGTATGCACATGGCCATTGGGGAATGTTCACTATATGTGCTGGGTCAAAGTCTATGTCTGCAACCAGGTAGGAGTATCACCGGTATTCCCTCTTATCAGTACTAACTAGCTAATCTTGAAAATTAACTTCTAATCCCACCACTCACTGGGCACATGACAAGTCTGATGATATTATTATTATCATCATCACAATGGTGAATGTATTGGTGAATTGCCAACTCTATTACAACTAGTACTACCAGCTTTGGCTGGTATTGATATGAATGATTGATATGAACGGTACAAAAACCAAAGAAAGCCCATAAGAAAACCAAAGCATGCCTGCCATGTGTAAGAGATTATTAATGATACCAAGGATTATTAATGATTGATTAGTGAGTTATAGTAATGATTAGTGAGGTGGATTCAAGATGAACTAACACGGATTAATGATAATTGATAGTAATGATTTCTAAGGTGGGATTCAGATTGGCTGAGGTGGTATTATTGTGAATGAAGATGAATTAGTAGATTTAGGTGGATTAAAGCAGCCAGTAAAATAGTGTGGCTGCTGTATCGACAGCTGGACTTGCAAATAAATTAAGGGGACTTGTCACAATAGTACACCAGGCCTCTGCCTTGAAAGCATGTAAGCAGACTTAATTAGGTGACCCGAGAAATTTTTAGTAGCACATACAACCCAGACAGAAAGCACGGATGCTCTGCCTACCTTGCATCCTGCCTGAGTCCCCCATTGACGCTGGTCTTGTCACAGAAACCCAGGGGCATGCTGTTGGTGTGGCGAGACTGGGCGTCTTCCTGAGCGACCGCCCTCCAGCGACTTCCAGCTCTGTTGCTTGGGGCCATCAGGCTTGGCGGGTCATGGTAAATGGGGAAGCTGGGTTGCCTGTATGGAGCCCCTACGAGAAGAAGCACAGCCTTTGTGTTGAGTATGTCTTTTCTTGGTGTCATACTATTCCCAACAATTTTTGCCCCAATTAGAATTCTGAAGATCCACCAGGCCAGCTGGCCAATTTCATGGTGAGTGTATTATAGGGTGAGTGTCGCGTTGATTATTTATATGGTACAGCATTTGTATGGGGAACAGTACGCACTGATATTGTTGCTTTATCCAAGTTGCTATCGGAAGCCTACGGCAAGGCATATTTAAAAAAAGAAGTATTGCAACCGTACTTGCTAGGTTGCAATTTTTCTAGGTTGAACAGTTGCCGATTGGTCTTTCAGACTTGACTCTCTGAAAATTCAGACACCTGCTCGAACTGTTTTGTTTTTGCTGGAACTGTATTGAAGAGTGTTTTTTTCTTCTTTACTCGATTTTTGAAACTGCTTTATTATAAAAACATCTTTGCTGCACCGGTGAGGCCTAAAAATTATTTTTTGAATAAATGCAGTTTTTTTTTAGTTCAAATTGTGAAAAAGATATCTGCTGGTTACTTAGCGTGCCAGGCAAATGTTGCGTTTCTGTATCGATATGATGATTCCACTGAAGCCATGTTTGAGTGCTGCCGTTACTTCAATGGCAGCTAGCTTTACGTCCCCTCTGGAACTCTGGCCCGCTGTACACCAAGTGCTCCACAAGTAATGCTTATTGGCTCGCTTTCTCAAATGAAATCACAAGTGGCACTGGGTGTATCCTACATAAATAAATGATTTTAAGTACTACAAACTCTATTATAACAACTTACAGCCTCTCCTGTGTTAAGTGTTCTGAACGTAAAGTTCTAGTGTACATACGTACCACTTTTCACAGATAGACAAAGATAATGTGGTTTCCAAGCTGAGCTCAATTAGGCAGTAGACATATCTATGACTAAAATATGCTGAATATCAAACTATCATTAAGTCCTCAGTTCACTCATATTTGTACTTAAATCTGCCAGGGAATAGTTTATAGCTATGAGAGGAAAGAAGAAACACGCGTTGGCCAATTCCCATTTTTGATGGCGTTTCTTTTCTTTGTACCGGTGACAGTAAAGGATTGAAAGTTTAGGGAAGGACCGTGGTCTTTATAACCCATTTTTGTTACTTTTTAACCTGCATGCTTCAAATTTTCACACAGAGATTGGTGCATTGAGGCGAAGTGTGCCATTAAGTTTTTTCCCGTGCAACTTAAGTTTGAAGTTATGTTATATGCCACACCGGCCGATCTTCGTGAACCTGTCATTAGCTATGTATCTTCCCGAACCTGTCATTAGCTACGTATTAAGTACCGACCTTCTAAGCTCTTTATCATCTTTATGTCCTATAAGCTAGGACCACAGAGTCCAGCTATATGACAGATGTTATTTTAATTTTCTTGTAACAGAAGTTGTGACCATATGAAATATCATTTAATAATGCAGTGACATTTTGGCTGAATAAAAGACAGAACAGGTATTAAGTATCTGTAGTTTTTTCAAATGACAAGCTTTAGCAATCTATGACACTGTTTGCAAAAGTTGGACCCATGGCAGAAGAGTTAGTTTTGAGAAAACAATTAAAGTCTAGAAATGCAGGCGAAAATGGTCACTGTAGGCTTTACAGTAGGGCAGCTTAGGAAATATTCATGACACGGCAGTAACATGTTGCGAGGAATTGTTTAGAACTTGCGGTTTCTATATAAAAAACAGTGCATAAAATTAAAATACATTTGAAAATTCTTGGCTCTGAAGACCAGGGCTTTCCTTCGAGCACAAACAGTGGCACTTTAAAGCCTCCAATATGTCCCTACAGCGCACTAATCCCAAATTTACTGGCAACCCACCGCGGTGGCTTAGTGACTAAGGTATTGCACTGTTGTGCCCAAGGACATGGGTTAAATTCCCGGCTGCGGCGGCCGCTTTTCTGATGGAGGCAAAAAGTGAAAGCGCCCGTGTGTTCGAGATTTTTTAGCACGTTGAAGATCCCCAGGTGTTAAGATCCTTAAGATCCCCACGTTAAGATCCCCAAGATATTATCGACGCTATCGCAGATTACTCCATGCAGCGTCATAAAATTTACAGCCTCAATGACACCGATTTGGATAAAACTTGCCAAGCAGACGGTGTAGCAGCAGTGCATTAGCATGCGCTGGCCCTCTTGCTTTCACAGATCCAGGAACGTTCAAAAACTCCACTCGACTATTCAAAAAATCGAATAGTAGATATTCGATATTGAAATCGAATTATTCGCAAAGGTACAATTCGATTCGTATTGGAATATTTGAGTATTCGCACACCCCTACTACTATTTTGACTTTCGTATATTTACCGGCATTCTTCAGTTGATGACTTAGAGTTCTGCTTCCATGCCTCTGCGCGTTTGTGACCTTGTCATCTTCCTGGTCCAGCAGCCACTGAGGGACATTAGTTTTGCCACCTGGAAAATCAAAAAGACCAAGCGCACTTCATCAGCACTAACAATTGCAGTTAAAATGACCATGATGGCAACATGATGGTTGAAAGAACTAGCACTTAGTTGGTTGCCCGACTCTATTCCAGAAATGAAGGACGTCTTCATCGAGAGAGTTCCCAAATATCGACAGTTTCAACTTTGTTTCACAGCCCAAGCGAGTAGTACCATGAAAAGGGTGACAAGCAGAAAAAGCACGGGACTTTTGTTTGATTGATGAGCTGTGAATGATCAGGTATAGAATTTGTTTTGGTTTAAGGTTTATGCAAGGTGGGAAATGGGAGCTCAAGAGATCAATAGGAGAGGCCATTGTCCTGCGGTGGACAATCCTGAGATGGTGGTGGCGGCGACGATGATGATATTGTTACATCCTGATGGATGCAGGCGTAAACCAAAGGCCAATGAGAGGCAGGCAGAACCTATTTATTTGGCGAGGCCCTTTATTGAAAGGACCAGGCAGAGCAGGAATTTGGAGGGTGGCTCCTGAAAATGGTGGACAGCCACAAACATGACTGCAGGAGCTCGAGTTTTAACCTCGTCGTCTTCGCCACACATGGCACGTGCCATCAACAGGGAGATTGCATGATGTTGAAAACGTTCCCAAAGTATGGTACATGCCCCAAGAATAATATCCTCGCGACAGAGTGCACGAAATTGCACTCACCCTGCTCTGTGGCGGGAGGCGCGGTGGAGACGACCGTGCCGTTGACCTGGAAGCCGGCATTCTGCGCTGCCAGGGCGACCGCACTTGCAAAGTCCACCTCATTGTAGACAGAGTCGTCATAGGAACTGGCACCGCTCGAGCGGCCACTTGTGCACGAGCTGTTGCTCTGCTCCGTTGTGCTGGCCCAGGATGGAGCTGCGTGCAAACAGCACCTGGTGTGAGTACACTGTAGCCATCATCATCATCCTATGTACGCCCACTGCAGGGCAAAGGCCTCTCCCATGGATCTCCAATTATCCCGGCCCTGGGCTAACTGTGACCAATGACCAATTTGTACCCCCAAGCTTCTTGGACTCATCCCCCCCTTCTAACTTTCGGTCGTCCGCTGCCATGCTTTCCTTCTCTAGGGATCCACTCTGTTACACTTAATGACCAATGGTTGTCTCGCCTTCGCATCACATGCCCTGCCCGCACCCATTTGTTCCCTAGCTGACCCACTCTGCTTCTACAGTACACTATACTACAATTCTATAGTAAAATCTATAGCACACTCTATACGCCTCGAGCGCGGCCTGTAGGGGCACCACTGAAATCCCCCTAGCGGCCCGTTTTGAAAGCAGCCGCGGGAGTTCGCGCCCCGCTCCCCAGTGCCGCCGCTGCTTTTGTGGCCCCTTCACGACTGAGATTTACCGTTTGTGGGCGTTTGAAATCGATGTTTAGGTGGAGCAGTCACCCTGTTCGCAAATGGGTGTGTTTACGACAGAGTAAATGTTTCTGACGCGATCTAAGTGTGGTATATTTGGTCTGTATAAGCGCCAGGTGTGTGTCACAGGCCAGCGTCGCGGAACTGGCGTATGATGGAGCCGATTGTAGTTACACTGACTTGAGTTTACTACCCGTGTCTCCGTAACCACCGGTTACTCAGGTGTTCATGCTGCGGCTATACACTATGATTTAAATCAGTTTTGTGCGCTTACATAATCTAGCGGAGCACTCAACCTGACAGCACGCCAGTACGTTTGCCAATATTATACCTCAGATATTGATCACCACCATTTACAAGCCAGTCTGTGTTAATTTCGGGAATATTCAACAAAAGTACGATGGACAACGCATAATTATACTCGGGGATCAGCACACGACAGAATCGTCTTGTCGTGAAGTGAGCGCCTGCAAACATTCATCTGTTACATATATCCTCTGCGAGCAGCACGGAGACGGGCTTAGAATATAATGCATGTCCGTGACTAAATGCTTCAAAATATCGTCATATGGCACAGGAAGCCTGCAGAATGAAGCAGAAACTGAAATCAGAGGGCCTTATCACATACCACACTCTTCCAACGACACCTTTCATCGCTTGTTGAACAGCCTACCCTGTATACTTCCAAAAATGCGTCCGCTGTACGATAAGCTCTTCGTTGAAGTAGAAAAACGAAAGGAAAGTGAACGCGAGATTTGTGTGTGGAATTACTAAAACGTTCATTGCTGGATTCCACTCCGCATTTGTACACAGCGTCATTACCTGGTCATTACCACAATAGAAAAGAACACAAGAAGGCAGCACCTGTCCATGCAATTTTCTTGTTTTCTGATTATTTGCGCCAATAACTATGTTTTTTTGTCACTTACGCTGAAAGTATTTCTATTACCTATGACAACTACCTTTTGGGGTAGACATCTCGCTTCATGAAAATATACCTAAGCTGTAGATCTTTAAAAATTTTCTAAGGAGTGCAACAATGTTTTTGGGGGGGAAAGTATTTTGTGTTGGGGTTGTGTTGTGTTTGTGTTGTGTTGGGGTGAATATTCGAATACGAATCGAATAGTACCTCAGGGAATAATTCAATTTGCAAATTGAATATCCACTATTCAATTTTTCGAATAGTCAGGTGGAGTTTCCGAACGTTCCCTGGCTTCGCAAAAGTGAGAGACGTCGGCGCACACTATTGCACTGCTGCTACACTGTCTGCTTGGCAAGTTTCATCTAAATCGCGCTTTCAACAAGCGCGCCTTGCAGAGGCTGTAAATTTTATCCCGCTACATGGAGTAATCTGCGATGGCGTTGATAAGATCTCTTTTTCGAGCCGTCGCCGTCGACTCTGGCTGCCATTTTGAATAATGCGAGAAGAAGAGGACATGTTAGGGCAGCTTCAGGTAACGACCGTCGCTGTTTTGACAAAGCGCTTCCGTTAATTTACAATCAAAAGCGGTTCTAGCTGTTTTTAACGCAATTGGTGTATGGTTACTGTATGTTTACTTGTTTTTGAGACCACAGCGGATAGCGCAGGCTCGTGCATGGCGAATGTAGTGCCAGCTTCCCTTCCACTACGTATTATTCCCGCTTCCCGCTGCCCATGTGCTTCCGAAGTGCCTCATCGTGGTCCATGATTGTGGTTGTGCTGTGTTTTCATGTCCTATTGTTCATGCCTGTGAAGTACTTGCTTCTGAGTTACGAGGTGCTGTATAGTCGTTGCCTATGATTGCAGTACAGCAACTCCAGTGCAAGTCATTTTTTTTCCCCCCTTCAAAGGTGAATTGTACCCGCTCTGGATTCCTGAATCACCACTGATGGGAGTTGAAAAGTCCATTCTCCGGGTTGAAAAAGAACGTCATGTCTCCCGAACATGTGAAGTAGCTTCTGCTTTTGCACAAAAACCCATAAAAAATCGAGGCCTGTAAAAAAAAAATGTTGATATTCGATTCGATATTCGGCTTTTTTTCCGCATTTGATTCGATATTTGATTCGTAAGTTACTGTTCGGAATTTGCACACCCCTAATTTTGTGGAATCTGTATTTGTTGATCACGTTGCTTACCATGGCTAGGTGCATAGTCTGTGTCCCCAGCAATGCTTGACTCTAACGACCGTGGCCGCGACACATCTTCCAGGTCTGATTCTCCATCTGCTGGCTGGTAGATGTGACCTGAGAAGAGCCAGAGAAGTTATTGGCATCATGACGTATGCTTAATTTGCTCATCCGTTATCTGTTGATTTCTCCACTAAAACACAAAAAGTTTGCAATACAAAGCATTTTAGTAGGCGTTGTAGTCAAGGGAACTTTGAAAATAATATTTTTGAGAACTGTAAATTTCTGTACTAGAACAAAGTGTATATGCATTGGTAGCATCAAGGGTGCAGCTGTGACTTTCTTTTGCCTTTATTTTTTTATGTTTCATTTTTCAGAACCCTCTAAAATGAACAGATTAAAAAAAAATGACTTCTCACAACCATATTGTAAAGAAAACAGAAATTAGCCGCACCCTTTGGAAAACTTAAAGTTCTGGCTAATATGATTGCAACTGGCATGTTGGAGTGGCTCAGCTGATACAAAGAAAGAAGTTAGCCAAGTAGAAAGATCTGTGGAACAGAGCTAGGGAGGGTTGAGGGCATAATTTGTAGGCAACATTAATATTTGGCAACAGATAAGTGTGGAAAATGCAGCACGTGCAATGGAGGAGAGGAGAACACTCCTCAAACACAGGAAATGTGAATTCCCCATTTTATGTTCCTCCTTCCAACCCTTTCACACATTGTATCAGGTGCTGCAAGGGGAGTTGTCCCACACTGGCACAGCAGCCCCAATACAGTCTACGCCTGTTACAACGGACCATCTTAATCCAGAAAAAAACATCCGCTGTAGCCGAAGTATGCAGTATCCGACGGGGGGGGAAGGGGGGGGGGGGGTGTGGTAGCCCTAAAGTGGGTACTTTGACCGATATTGCAGATACATAGTACATGCACTTTGTTCTTTCTACACGCCTGCAGCACCCTCTGCACAGTGTCCGCGCGAGGGCATCGCGTAAACACCGGTTCCAAAAGCTTAGCACCGGCACTTGCAAATGGCCTAGCGCATGCGTTAAGCGTGTAAAGACGCATGATAAGCTGAGCAAATAAAGCAAGAGTATAACTAGGCGCAATTATTAACCGGCTATAAAACATCACCTGTGGCCATCAGAATTAGCTAGGCTTTTTTAAAGAAATCCCTTCACGACGAGGCAGGTTTTCCCGAAACCGTTCGTCAAACAAATTGGATCGCTGCCTGATGTTCCGCCAAGGCAGCTTCCACATTTTTAACGATTTTAGTCTGGTCATTGAAACAGCTGTTATGAAATAAATTATCTCATGACGGACAGCTGTGAAATCGAAATTTATACCAGTTGGACTTGTGCATGGTTACCGGCAGATTGCACACAATGGATGGGAACCAACCCCCCTGCTTGAGGCATTTCTTCCCTTTTTCACTGAACGGAACGGGAACGATGCATGCGCGGGAATAATAAAGATCAAACTCCACTGAACCCGAGTTTTTTATTACATAAAAAAAAACTGACGAGGGCAGACTCGCCTCCGGGTGCACCACTTTGCGTATTCGATAGCGCTGTTTTCAATCTCGCCGGAGTCGCGTTTATCGGCAGCGGCCTTGTTCTTGATGGTAGAGCGGACTGTCTGCTTAGATAGGCCTGTAGTTCTGGCGATGTCGGCCTGTTTTTCCCCATGTTCGACAGCGTTAATTACGCTTAGTTTATCCGACAGTGAAATCAGCTACCCTGCCGCTCATGCTGCTGGTCGCACAAAAAAAAAAGCCACTGGTACTGGCTTGACTTGGCTGCGCCAACGACCCAGCTGCCAGCAATGTAGCCAGACATAACAGTTTTCTTGCCAAACTAAACAAAGAAAATGCATATCGGGTGCCGGCCCCGTGGAAGTCCGCTATAAATATTCAGTCGAAACAAATTTCACCTAAATATAGTCTTGTAGCCGACAGTCTGCTCTAGCCAGGTCCATTATGAGCGGAGTGGACGCCATTTAAAATGCATAGGGACCAGACAAACCAACAGAAATGGTCTGTTGTAACCGAAAGTCCGTTGTTGCCGGATCCACTGTAACGAGCGTAGACTGTACTAGGGAGGTCTGACCGTGTAGAATGCCCTGATGATGATGATGATGGTTGGGTTTTTATGGCGCAAGGCCAACTAAGGGCAAAAAGCTTCAAGAAAAAGTTGTTTTAAACATTTAACTAAAAATATACGTGAAATGACATAAAAGGCAAGGAAGATGACTGGTGTAAAGGACCAGGGTTTTAACATGCATGGTAAGTAATGTAGAATGCCCTCTAGCACTCAAAACAACATTTCAGGTGAAGCACCACAGCTTCCTCTCATCTGAGTAGCAAAACGAGCGGGCACAGTTTGCCGCCTTGTGGCACACCAACCTTGGAGGGTGGCCAGCCTTGAACCCAGGGCTCCCATAGCAGGGTTCAAGGAGGTGGGCTCACTGATGAGTGATGGCAGTGATGACTGCACCCCTCGGTCAATGAAGGGGTTTCCAAAATGGTGTTGCTGCATCTGCTGCTGCTGCTGCTGCTGTGATGGCAGTAGTTGCACTGGCTTCAGAATGGACCTTGGCCCCCTGGCTGGGAACGGTGGCCCATTGGGGTAGGCATCTGCGTGTGGGTTGCTGCCCAGGCTGTTGCTGGACTGGTTCAGGCTGCCACCCTTGGACGAGGGGGCCGGGAACCGGGGAGGGCCATGTGCACCCCTCGAATTGTGCGCGGGCTGTGCTCCACCACTCTGGAGCTGCGGACGAAGCAGCAAATATTGCCATTAGAACATTCTTGCCCTGTGACCAATTCAGACGAGCATGAGACAATGGTTTAGAAGGAGTAAAGAGTCTGCATTTTTTTTTTTGTTCTTACTCAACTGTGAGTACGGGAGATCTCTGCCAGAAATTAATTTATTCTGTGGCCTGAGCTATACCGGAGCCAGTGGAACAAGCGACTTTACGTGACAGCTATTGTATTTCCACCCACAGGCAACTGAGATGAAATAGAAAGGAATAACTTTTCTTTAATTGATTAACATTTTTTCTGACTGCACACAGGAAATTACTTAAGAATTTTCTTTCCTCCCCAAAAATAAAAGTTGCTAGCAAGAAAATGTGTAAAACAAGGTTGTGTGAGCGCCAAGCAACTCTAAAGGGCATGAACAAGCTCTCGCAAAGTATTCAAAAGCAAGCATGGGCCACACAAGATTGATATGACACATGTCTTGAATAAGAAAAAGTACCGTAATTACCCGATTCTAACGCGCACCTTTTTTCCGGAAAAATAGGTCTAAAAATCGCATGCGCATTAGAATCGGATACGAAACCGAAACTGCCGAAACAACGGAAATTTCATCTCGCCCATCGCCATCTCAAGATGGCGCCAAAGCTTTTAGCAACAATTTTTCGGACGCAGGAAGCATAGGCACCCAGGCTTTTCTATCGGCGTTCACGCAAATCGTCAAATCGTTCCACTTGCGCACTTGATAACAGCAACGGCAGCAGTGGCTCTCGCGCGTTCAAAACGAGTGGTCGGCTGAAGCGTGCGCCTCTGGAGAAGTTCGCAGGATGGGCGTGCGAGGCGTGGGCCACAATCCCATCGATCATGGTTGAACGTTCGTTATGAAGTGTGGCATCGCGAACGCGCTTGACGGCACCAAGGACGAGATGTTGTGGTCAGCGGAGAGCGACGAAGAGGGAGATGGGTGAGATTACTTCGAGAAATAAATCGCCCGTTTATCTCGCATTCGTTTTTCTTGCTCGCAAAGTTCCGTGCGTGTTACAATCGGAAGTGCAAGTTTTTTCGGTTTTTTTTGCCAGGAAAATAGGGTGCGCGTTAGAATCGGGGGCGCGTTAGAATTGGGTAATTGCAGTAAGGCAAGGCTTAAAAGAAAGGAAGAGCTAGGAGAGAGGGGAAAGGACAGACAAAAGCAAAAAATGTTCAACATCGGAACGGCAACCATGCACCCACCTTCTGCCTGAGCTGCCTGGTGTGGGGTGAGGTCCCCCTTAAGGATGCGGGAGTATTTGGCGGGGATCCAGCCTCGCTGGGCGGTTGCTCGGGGGGCGGAGGGATGAGCTCGGACCAGTTCATCAGGGGCCCCTTGGCACCGGCCCCCGATCGGGAAAACTTCTGCCGGCTTTTCTTGATCGGCATCCCGTACTCATCTGGAGAGGAAATGCGTAGCCACGAATAAAGACAGCTCATGTACAGCAGCAACATTGTGAACTGTTTGTTCTTCTGACCTCGTCAGTTTAATGTTCATACAAACACCAAACTTGAGCTTTGAAATAGTCGCAACACAACTGAAGTCTTCGAGAATTTTATGAGCTTATGATAACAGCCATGCAAAATCAGCTAGCATGGAAAATCAAGTCTCAAATGCCGCAGACCAAATTATCCTGTCAATCTCAGTACACATAGCTGAGTGGAACAAACGCATGTCTGTAAAGACAAACATAGCCACAATTGCTGTTTCATGCCACTTAAAAGGTGGTTGTTTCTGATATCACATTTGGAAGTTTCAAACTTAGGTGTATCACAAAAACATTTTTGTTAGCTTAGTTTAGATGCTTCCAATATTGGTTGGAACGTGTAGCACAGCAATAGTTCCGTCAAGAGTTTGCGAAAGCTGTTTACCAGTTGTGTAACTCCCCGAGTCACTGGCTGGACTAGCAAGTTTGTCAGACTCCAACAACCGGTCAGTGACGCCATCTGAAAAGTGCCACAACAGTGAAAAAAAAAATAATTAGACCGTAAAGCAATTCTTCTTTGTCACGGAAAAGTAGAGGTGCACGAATATTCAAAACTTCAAATACTTCATGAATAATGTTTGCTATTCCATTATATTTACAGCGTGATTTTACCCTCACAGCATGCAAACGTTCAAGCTTCTCGCGCAACATGCCCCTTTGGGTTGGCTTTT
Source organism: Haemaphysalis longicornis (assembly GCF_048455015.1). Taxonomy (NCBI): domain Eukaryota; kingdom Metazoa; phylum Arthropoda; class Arachnida; order Ixodida; family Ixodidae; genus Haemaphysalis; species Haemaphysalis longicornis. The sequence goes on along the minus strand of NW_027526361.1, from coordinate 53,606,022 downwards.
TTGCACGATGTCACAGTTCTGCAAAAAAGCCTAACATGTCCAGAAAGAAGTGTATGGTAACTGTGGTGTATGCTAGAAGAGGCTGAAGTTTCCCATCAATACAGTGGCAAGAGTGAAGGATTGAAAGTTACTACTTGTGGGCTTGCACAAAGGTACACGCCAGCCAGTAGCATGCCTAATCTCTTTTGAATTACTGGAGGGACCAATCACATATACTTCCTGTATTCACAGCATGGTGTGGAACCCATATTTATTTATAGCAACTAGGGGTGTGCGAATACTCGAAAATTCAAATACGAATTGAACAGTACCTCCGTGAATAATTCGATTCCCAAATCGAATATCTACTATTCGATTTTTTAAATAGTCAAGTGGAGTTTTTGAATGTTCCCTGGCTTCGCGAAATCGAGAGACGGTGGCACACGCTAACGCACTGCTGCTACACCGTCTGCTCGGCAAGTTTTATCCAAATCGCGCTTTCGACGAATGCACCTTGAAGAGGTCGTAAATTTTATCCTGCCGCACGGAGTAATCTGCGACTGCTGCCGAAAAATTGATATTCGCACACCTGTAAATAAAAGTACTATTTATACAGCTAGAACTACAGCTGCGGGTTCGTACCTTCACTTGTGCGCCTCAGCTCAAGGTCGAAGGCCTTGTCAGACTTCCGGCTGCCTTCTTCGGCTGAGCTTCCACTGCGAGCATCTTTGGCCTGTGTAAAGAAATCACAGCACATTTCTTTGCAGATCTGGCAAGCTTGTATACGTCAAAGAAGTCCCTTAAATTTCCACACTGTTTCAAGTGCTGGCCATGTGTATTAATTACCAGACTGTTTTGATTATACATAAGAAGTGGGGAGGACTGAAACATTCATATATTCTTAGATAAGCTAGTGTTTTCCTTTTCACGGTAACAAATGAAAGCCATGTGCATGGCTTATTCTGCTAAGGTCGTGTGCTTGAATATGTGTGCATTTAATGTGTGGCTTAAAATACACTAATCATGCATTCTTCACTTTTGTCAAAAGACCAGTCAGCCACTGTAAAGCCACTCACTAGCATTAGCTCATTTTAGTTGCGTGGCTGTATAAGCACTTCTTTTTTGTTTTGTTAGCGGGCATTTGAAACCAGGCTTTCCCTCCCTGCAATATCTAGCAATATTAAGCGGGAGGTCGTGAGAAAGTAGCCCAAAATAAACAGCTTACAGTCTTGTTTCTTAAAACTGGAGTGCTTATTTGGTGCATCTTTTTATTCTATTATAACCTTCGAGGTCATTTCTTTCCCATTTGTAACAATATCAACTTTGCCATTACTGGGGTCATTACAAATGAGTTAATGTTACATTCATCAGCTGAAACAGTTTTTAAATTTCTTTTTACTGTCAGAAGTATGTACAGCTTGTGCGAGGCATCAACAGCCCTTTTCTGTTATCATCATGTCTCTTTGTACATGGCACTGGCAAACAAGAGCAAAAATTGAAAGGAGAAACGAAGTGGCGAAATAATGTTGCACTCACTGAACCATTGAAGCTCTTCTGGAGTGAGGGGTTTATGAGGGTGGTGGTGGCATAGGGCTCTGGGATAGAAGGCAGGTCCTTTTTGTTAAAGGTCGTCATGCTGTGAGTGTCCACTTCTGCATAGTCGGGGGCATTGATGCCACAGTTGAGGGGTGCATAGACGCTGGAGGCGAGAGTGGGACGGAAAAAATGGAACACTCGCGGTTAACTCCTCTTTTGAAGGAATCTTAAAGAACACTGAAAACACATGCACACTCCTCCTGTATACTATGTAGGGTTGTTCGTTTTTGGATAAAACCCGATTTTATCCAATTTTCACACCCCGAACATGTTCCAGGAGAATCCTGATTCCTCCCTGAATTGACCTTTTCAAAGTAACCATCTGCACAACCGTGGGCTGATGGTTCACCATTCTCAACCTGCAGTACTTGCTAGAAGCAAGCTCCACAAAGACAGCTTTAGAACTCAACGAGTACTATTGGCATGCCTCTACCACTCACTACATAAAACTGGCAAATGCTCGTGCCTAGCTAATGCAAGCTGAGATGTTGAGAGAACTTTTACCCACCTCAGATAAGTTCAACAATCAGACACGTCTCGAATATTGACCGACACGTTGCGCATGCAGATGATAGTGTAAACAATTGGGACGTGTGAAAAATCGATCACCAGCTTTTTTGCAAAATGCTTAATATTTTAGAAGTTATCAATGCTCTTTACAGCCATAATTACTGATTCATTTCGAAAGAAACAAAATTTACGAGAGTATTTGATTACCAGTTTGAAACAAACACTAATTTTAACGCGTGTAAGTTAGAAGGCACGTGATAGCTACTGAAAAAAATTAAGTGTATTACATAGAGTAGTACATATGTAGATTTATACTGAAAAAACCCGAATTTCGGAATGAGTTTACAAAAAAACCCGATTTCTCCCCGATTATCAGCTTGAAAAATGGACCCCCATTTTTACCCCCCATTTTAAAAATATATAAAACCCAAAAACGAACAACCCTATGTATATGCTCCTCACTAATATCAGGGGAAGGTAGTTGATAGTGCACTATTTTGATTCTTAAAAGGCAGTCTTGATTATGCTCTGGTTAATGATGAGAAAAGCTTTCCTCTGCTTTGAAGGTTTAGTTGTTAACGAGTGACCAGGTTCTTTTGCACTATACCTAAGAATCATCACAATTTATTTTGGCTGTTTATTATGTATTGCCATGCCGGGGAATTATTTATTTACACAATAAAAATGGCTTTTAAGGCAGTAGAGTAAGTGCAAGGACCTTCTCAGGGAACGCCAAGGAAGACTTCAAGAATGGCTTCACACTAACAGTGGCTAAGCTGGTACAATCGCTGAGTCGAGCCAGCAATGAGAAACCAGTGCAGTGTAACAATATGTTTGGTCTTACTATGAAACTTTATGTTAGTAGTGCTATTACTATGGAGAAGTGGAGGGAGGGGGGGTGGCGTTGAACCACAAGGAGCTGTTGATCTGTGATTACAGCCACAGATCGCAGACTCCGACCACAGCCAGAGTTAAAAAACCAAGCATTTGGCTTGATTATGTGGTTACTTATACGTTTGTCACACGGGAACTTTCAATCACGATTGAGTCAATTCGGATTGTGCTGAATCCAGACGGGTGCTGCTACATGGCAGTTTCAATCGCGATCGAGCCCGATCCCGCTCGAACTCAATCCTGGTTTCTCAACCACGATTGAGGTTTCTAAGAGCGATCGGACGAAAGCGGTGATACTCTCGTCCCCGTTGAGTAATGGCACAGAACGTGACAACTTCAACTAACGCCACAAATTGCATCAAATAACTTTACCCAAATAAGCGTGCAGTAACATTTATATAGTTCTGCATAACTACCATCGCGCAAAGTTACCAGACGCCGGCCGTGAAGTACATTTTTAGCACCATCTGGCGTACGTGAGTGCAACCGGTGCAACTTCTCAATCGGGATTGAAACGTGCCGTGTAGCAGCGGCGGTGCGTCAAGCGTGCTCGAAAAGTCAATCGCGCTTCCCTTCAATCCGGATTGAAAGTGCCCGTGTGACAGGGGTATTACACCGATACCTTTAATGAAAAGAAAATAATGGTCATGCTTGTCATCGCCGCACAGGACCTACATGAGCAGTGGTTATGGGGCGATAATCGTTAGGGCTCTCGGGAGCGAAACTCACCTTGAGTAGTTAAGGTCATTCGAAGGGCAATGCATTTTGCTAAGCAGGCTGCTTTCGCAGAAGGACTCCTTAGACGGGTCAGAGGGCCTCCAGGCACTATGGTTAATCCACAAGGCTTCGTGAGGGCTCAGGCCAGTGCGACCCGTGAGGGAATTGAAGCAGTTGCTGCTGGGAAAATTAGCGACCCGGTTAATCGCCGGTCAGCCAGGCCAAGCTCATATTCCACACGCATGCATGCAGGAGCCACGTCAAACGAGAAAAGCAAAGCTGGTACCAGATACAAAATCAACAAATGATCGCACCTGATGTCTTCTTGCTTATGTACTGGAACTGGAATAAAAAAGAAAGAGAAATTTCAAACATGTGTACAGTAAATTGTGAACGATCAATGTAGGCAGATGAGCGAAAGTATATATGAACCAGAAATAAATGTTTTCACCATCAGTTCTGTAGACTATACCAAGATACATAGCATCCCACTAGGTTTAGAGAGTTAAGAGTTGGTGTCGTCATTTTCAAAGGGGATTTTTCGATTAATTTATTGACTGGTTGATTGTAGGGTTTAAAGGCCCGTTCACACTTGCGACGAAGGCGAGCGAAAGCGACGGGAATTTTGTTGCTTTGTCGCACGGCGACAAAAATTGGTCCCGATCATTTGACAAAAACGATCATCGCACGACAAAGCGACGGAATTCCCATCGCTTTTGCGCGCTTTCGTCGCAAGTGTGAATGGGCCTTAATGCACCGCAATGCAACACAGGCGATGAGGTGTGCCATAGTGAAGGGCTACAGATTAATTTTGACAACTTGGGGATCTTTAACGTGCGCCGAAATCTCGTACACATGGGCCTTTTTGCTTTTTGCCTCCATCAGAAAGCCAGCCGCGACAAACGGAAATTGAACCCGCGCCCTCGTGCTCAGCAGCGCAACGCCTTAGCCACTGAGCCACCATGGCAGGTGGGGATTTTACGAAGGCAATTTCAGTGTTCTCAGTAGCTGCATCCTTTAATGTAGACATTACTTTTCTTGCATTTTGTGTATTCTTTGTGAGATTTATAATTCAGTGGTGATGCAAAGAGGTGACTATGACACAAAATGCACATAATTTTCTGGTTTCCAATCAGGACATCTGCCCTTATATCGCATAATGCAAAAAATGCAAATACAACTGAAGTGTGAATGAAACAATCATGTGAATAACATCCTGAGGGTACAAGGAAATTGTATTCACGATGTAAAACCCTTTGCTAGGAGCTGTGGGGTAAGTACTGTCAGCACCCACAAGGCATATAGTTTGCAATCACGGCAGAGAACTATTGAATTGATACATGCCAAAGTTCAACAACGTGTCAAAACAAATTAAGGAACACAACAAGTGCAGCCACTCACCTGCTGTAATTGCCTTTGCGAGTTCCATACGTCTCTTTCGTATCAAAAACAGCACAAAGATTGCAATAGCTACAAACAGCAGGCACCCAAAAAGTGCAATGAACCATGATTGCATCACAATGTTTTGAAAAGGAGTAGAAAGTGATGTTGAGGACGTTTGACTCTCTGGAAAGAAAAAAAGAAAGATTAAAAATATCAAACACCATTCTTGTATAAAGGTTTGCATCATTGCAATTTTTTTACCTGTAAGTTCCGGAACCATAGATGCTACTGAATAGCTTCGCTATTTTCCTAATCCTTGGCCTTGCTTGGGTATAAACTCAATGCTTTTGCAGCAGCCAGTGTCGTATAATAGTGCACACAACCTTTAAAAACCACGCAGAGTTAACTTTACTTCACATATAAGCAGAACTGCTTTGCCATTGTTTTATTTCAAAGTTTAGGGATCATTGTGCGTGAGCTAGTACAATTACCTATCTTGAAATAGTTAAATGTGCTTGCGTGTAAATCTGTGAAAAGGCTGTTCGTCAAAATAATGTCCTGACTGCCTTATTGCCGTAACTGCGCTCACCTCTCGAGACACAGCCTACTTAATTAAAACTAGCTTCACACTTGATAAACTGTTGAGTGGCTGATGAAAAAAAAGAGCTGCAACTAACCCATTTTGAAGTGGACAGGGCTACTGGCTGGTCCACCGCCCACTGTCGTGAGGGCTACAACACGGACTTCGTACTCGGCACCCATCTTCAGGTTGCTAAGCATGAGGCTGTTGGTGGTGGAATTTGTGCTTTGGTTGAGATGGAGGTCAGAAGTGTTTCCGGCTATGTACACCTGGAAATGAAAGACAAATGCAGTTGTGAGCTTCAGCAGCATAGCCTTGGATTCTGCGAAAGCCGTGAGTTGTTGGAAACTTCCTCCCGATGCGACCCTTTGAATGGTGTTACAAGTGTCTATGTATATACATACAACTGCACTGACCCACATAGTATTTCTTAAAGCAGAACCCGATAAAGAGACCATGGAAAATTTGTCCTTTGTATCGGGAATGCTGTTTAGCAAGTGGTCCGATTGCATGCAATAAACTTGCTTAGAAATGCATTGGCTAAGGTGAAACAAGCCACAGTTTGAAAAATTCTGGGCTAAATGGGTACTGTTATGAATACCACATAATGCCTGCCTGTCATTCTGTGTGTTACTGTGAATAATAAGAATGTTACGGAAATTTTCAGAATTGTTTTCTAATGCATAAACAATGATTAAACATTCTTCCTAGCTTATCTGCTATAGACTCAGCCTTTGTAAAGTCGGCTCTGCTGCTATACACAAATTCATTACTGGGAAGACATTTTACTAGGGGCATTGTAAGCAGTTCATATCAAAGCATAAAGACCCCATGTATTCCTATCAAACACTGCCTTTTGTAAAGTCAGCTTCACTACTATGCATTACTAGCGCATTATGCCATATTTGCACTATTCTAATGTGCACCCTTTTTTAATGAAAATAGGCGTTCAAAAATACCTGCACGTTACAATCTTACTCAAGACTCAGAAACATCGAAACCGAAACAAAGCAGCTCAATGAAGGATGGGGGCTTTTTTTAAACACAAAGTGATCATCTCAAAGCAATGCACAAGCAGTGTCTTGTGCATAAAATGTCTTGGAGTTGGGTGTCTGCGATTGCTGAAAACAAAGGCACCACATTTTTATGTGCAAAGCTTCACGGAAGGGCACATTTAATTGAATCGGCCCGCACCATGTGCTGATTTAGTTCAAATAAATGGTTTGTGTAATTTTGAAATGTCTGTAAAGGCCATTGTGTGCGGTAGAATCGGTGCAAAGATAGTTTTGTGGATTCTGGGTATTAAATTTTACTGCATGTTACAATCAGGGGCACATTATAATCGTGCAAATACGGTATCACCTCTTTTCTTATTCATTTTTTTTTCAATTATTTCTTACAGATCCTAAACATACGGAACATCTGCACTGTATTATGACGAGTATACATGTGTTGACTTGATGAATTATATGTCCTTATTTTTCGCATGTAAGCAGTCACGGTAAGGTGCATGCATTTTTAATATTTGTTTTATTGTTCAAGCCTTCCTTACCTATTCTGAAATCGCCAACCATCTACACTTGCACTATTATAATGATTACATGTGTTAACCGGACCAGTTATGCAGTTTTTTTTTGCAGATATAAGGCCTCACGGTTTTTGGGTTAATACTCGCCAAGGAATGCTTATACATTACCATCATATATTTGTTATGCTCATCATCGTCACTCTTGTGACAATGAGCCTAATAAGACTACAGCTTCATTGTGCACCATAGCATAGAAAAATTTAGCACAGTGTTTTGCCACAAAGTCAGTGCTTTCCTGCAAATAAAAAAAATTAAACTTTTTATTTTCGCAATGCTGTTAAGTTACAAGCGGGCATCAGTTGCAAGGCAAGCCAGGCTGCTCTTGACCCTTACATTGTAGCCTCTGAGCCTTCCATTGCAGTGTTGAGGGGGTGGGGGAGACCAAAATATAGCTGCAGTCGTGCCGTTGATGACTTGGACCTCCAGGCTGTCAGGCGGTGCTGTTGGAACTGCAGTGAATGTTTTTGTACGTTAGTGCCTGCATTTATTATAGCTCAGGCATACTAGCTCTTCCAGGGAAGCAACTGTTGATTGAGAAGTGGCCATCGCTTAGCCCTCACCGTCTTCCAAGGTTTGAACGCTCCTCGAGTTGCTTGGTGGACCTTCGACGCTTCTGTAGAAGGGCACGAGGAAGAACTCGTACTTCGTGAACTTCTTGAGGTCGTTCAGCACGTAGGAGAGCGCCCCACCGTTGAGCACGGTCACCATGTTGTACTTCTGCGAGCCACCCGCCATGTCCCGGTATCGAACGTAGAAGCCCTCCACGTAGTCCTTGTTCCCTTGAATCTGGCAGATCAAAAGACACACAAAGCAATGCAGTGGGCACACAGCATTTGAACACTGCCCAGAGGAGGCAGGGTAAATGTGTCCGCACAGGGCACGTGAGAACCAAGAATCAAAAAGGTTTAGTCAAACCCAGTAATAAAACTCTCATACCACGACTTGCATCCTACAATGAACACGAGCAGTGCTCCACCAAGAATACATGAAAGTAACACATTTTCCAATGGACTAAACATGGAATTGAACTCGAAGATCCCACCGCATTTGCCGAAACGCGCAGGCTTCCTTCAGTTTCGGCGGTAGGCTTCTCCACAGAGCATTATCACTGAAATCTGCTTTATCGTCTTGACGCCCCCTCGCTATATACACCTTTTCGTCCTCCTCTCCCTCTGTCTCTCCACAGAAAGTGAGGTTTTACATCTTAGACACTGAGCCACTGTGGCAAGTAACACTGCCTTTCTTGCAATCGGAAAACTACCAGGTGTGGGGGGCTTTACGAGTGTTTACCTCTTTGGCGTTCGACACACACATTCTGTGCTCTTCCCTTTTTGCTCTCTGATAACATAGTCCTGCATACTGACTCAGCTATCATACTTTGTTCTGTGTACTTACCATTAGTGCCGTTCCGAGTGTGCATCTCCTCACTCGCTTTTTATAGCAAAGCTGTCTATGACTAGGATGTGGTATTTCATAGCGCACATGCAGGAAATGCAATGTGAGAAAGCCAGCTTAGCAAGTGCCTGCATATTTTTATATTAGACGACTCGTATTGACCCTGGAAAAATAATCTCTTCCCAGCAATGCATTTGTGCTTAGAAGTGAAGCTGACTTAAAGGCCATCAATGTAAGCTTTGTCAGCTCATCAAGACCAAGCTTACACCAGTAAGGTCCTAGGAGGGGAGGAGGAGAAAAGCTTTATTAAACAGTGAAATTGAGCTGGTTAGTGGGCGGGGTACTCAGTCCAGGACTCTTTCGGTGCAGCCTACTGCCTTCGTTCTTTCACTGTGCCAAAGCTGCTTACAGTGGGAGAGTGTACCTGCCTGCTCAGACCTCAAAAAGGTCCTAGGGACTTCGTATTTTGATATGAGATGGCTCGTTTGCTCCTCACAAAGTGTCTTCTCAGCAATGCATTTGTGTTTAGAAGTGAAGCCGACTTTAAAAAGATTGATGTAAGCTTGGGCCTCGAAAGCTAGCTTTCCCACACCATACGTTGCACAGGGAAGCCTACTCATAAAAAAAAAAAAAGAAGTGATGTGAAATCGGTCGTTAGCAATGACAAGAGTGTAATCGTTGACGACGTGCTGATACTGATGCGGCGTCTGACGAGCGTGCCCACGATACAACGTGGAAGCGACAAGTGAGAACTGACATGGCATATCGCGACTCAGAGAATGCCTCAAAGCACCTCTGCACCAAGGTGCCAACTTAGAAGAGTTCAAGGGCGCGTGTGCCAGTTTTCAAAAAGTCTTTCTCAATCGCCATTTCTGCTCGAGCTGCAACATGTGCAAAGCACTGTGGTTCGATAATGAACTGACTGCAGACAGAAAAACTAGACACAAACTTGCCGGGGAAGCACCGCGTCAACACCCCCCGATGCATGCAGCTTCACTGGGCAATCACTCTCCCACAGTAGAATGGACAGGGATTTTTTTAAACAAATTAAAGTTAAAACAACATGTTCTTCGGAAGGAAACCGAACCAATTCTTGTGACAGCGACGGCATAAATTAAAGGTGCTATGCTTTGTTGCCCTGGCTTTGTTTTTCTGTGCATCGGTGACACTTTTAAACTATTGAACATGTACAACTTATTACGGCATGTCTTACAATTCAGTATGGGCGCAATTCACGATCCTTCTCAAAACAAAATTGCTTGTTAAAGCAAAACCGCAGTTGAGCCTCGTTATAATGAACACAGGTATAGTACACTGATTAATCACACTTTATTTCAGTGACGTTTATTTTTTTATACCAAAACCGAAACCGTGAGAGGCGTGCATGATATCGGCTGTAACAAAGAAACATTTGGTTTGCGCGAAGCTGAAAACCCAAAAGGAAGCTAAGGTACTTGGGAAAACTCGCAGCATCCAAAGCTGCAGCAGTAAAAAAGGCCCTTTCGCGTGTGAACACTGTGGAAAATTTCATCCTGCTCAGTGCTGTGAAAAGCCAGCAGAAGATCACATCTTTCTTCAGATAAATAAGAATGCAGGCCTGTTTTGTCAAATGAACTTTGTTTTGTTGTAATATCATGTTCTTATGTTCTGGTCCATTTAGCTTGAAATGCAGCAAGAAGACAGGTAAGGGTTACCTCGTTTATAGTGGGTTCGAAGCCTAGAATAATGCGTTTTCGCAAGGAGGAACTTTGCATCAGCCAGATTGTCCATTTGTTAGAGCCGGTTTTTACCTCTACTGTTACAACGAATATCGCATATAGCAAACTAATTTACTGCCCCGATACTACTTTGCTCCAACAAGGTTTGACTGTATTAAGAGTACATTCAGTACAAATAGCTTGACGGCTCCTCATCTATAAAATTAAAGAGACTGTCTGCCCTGTGCTCCAAGGCCCAAATAATAACCTGCACAAGGCTTAACGAAAAGTATGACAACTAAGCCATTCAACTGAGACACAGTACACAAGCAAAGGTATTGCATTTTATAGGTGACGAAGCATCCCGCATTAAGTTGCCACAAAGCAAACAGGCATTGAAAAAGGGACCCATACAGACCTTCCAGCTGAGTTTGACAGCTGTCGAACTCATGGCACGCATGTCCTGCAGGGTGACCACGCACGCGCTCAGTTTCGCTCGCGCTTCGTCAAGGTTGTACTCGGGCAGAAAGTGGGGTGCCATGCCTGCGAAAATAGAAGACCACAGTCAGGTGGCTGTAACACTATTCGCAATACAGTTCCTGCATAATAACTTTTACTACTGGAGGCTGTAAGACTCATGCAATGTAAGGCTACTGTAAAACTAGGCTTTTTACACCGGAGGCTGTAAAGGCAAGCTTTTTATTTATTTATTTATTTATTTATTTATTTATTTATTTATTTATTTATTTATTTATTTATTTATTGATTGATTGATTGATTTGTTTATTGATTGATTGATCCGTAATGGTTACTCCTTTATATCAGGGTGATTATGCGTGTCATCGGCCAAAGGAGCTAATCTATCTCATGCTATATTATTATTTAAATTTGTATGCTGCTGTTGGAGACATGCTCAAATTAAATTTTGTCTAATACAGGTGGCAGCTGTCTTACGTTATATTCTCGTCTCTGCATTTTCTCTACCAGCATTCCAATCTTCGTTTAGTTACTTCGGGGAGCACCTACCTAAAGTGCGTATTGTTTCCGAGGCTGGGCTGGGCACTCCCAGACCGTGTGAATTCTCTGCTCGGACGATGAAGATGTAGCGCGAGTCGGGCCTCAGGGCTTGGATTGTGTATGTTTCGGCCAGCACTCGATGGGCTGCCAACACCCATCCACTTTGCAGGTCGCTGCTGTAATACTCAACTGGAAAAAAAAAAATATGGAAAAGAATAGGAATTATAATGTAGAATTACAGGTTGCTCTTAAACTTGACTGAACATGCAATACAAAAAATTGTGATGGCTTTACAGTGCAGGTTACAACGGCAGTCATAAATTGGTAGCAAAAAAAACGGCACAAAATTAAAAACTCCACATGCCTTTACGTAATGCTTAATAAGTTTCACAGAAACTTGTTGTAATCATAAAGTTTAGAGGTGCTTGAAAATACCATTTTAATTTAAATGCGTTTACCCTATTTAACTTACATCAGCATTTTTTTAATATTTTGGGTAGTTGTGATGCATAAAAGGGCATGCTCCCAAGATACCAAACAAAAGTGCACACAAATTACAGCTGGCAGATTAAGTTTGCACAGTAAATCGTGGAAGCCTCAACAAAAATGACAAAAATACGAGCTCCACAACAAGAGCAGAAAAAGTTATATGTAATAAAACTCTGGAAAGTTGTTCAATGTAGGTTTATTTGCCAGTACAGGGGTGCAGAATAAACCAGCATAAAAAAGGAAAGTTCGGGATAATCAACACAGCGAGCCGACCTGGTTGGAAATGAGCCATGATTACACTTCCGCTGAACAAACGGGGACACAAGAAGAAACACACTTACAAGTGCGCTTGCTCGTGTGTTTTTCCTGTGCCTCTGTTTGTACAGCACAAGTGTAATCGTAATAATCAATTTTACGCACAATTTTCCACCAAGGCTACATCAACTGCACAAAAAAACTGTGGTTCATTACTCTGTAATATTTTAAGACTTTCGTGTTACAATATAAAACCCCAAAACGAACAACCCTAGTTATAATGTACTCTTCAGTACTAAAGGTTGCTTCCCCGCAAGAACACCCTGTGTGCAGGGGTGCACCCTTTACAGGCCACTTGCTTCGTTGTCGTGGCGTCATTTCCGTGACTGATATGACGTCAATGAGATCTTGGTGTATCCAGGAATAAAACACTTCCGTGTTAAAAAGTAAACACGCAAGCTTGTGATCACAGAGAGAAGAAATTGCAATAGAAAATAGAAAACTGGCTTATCTTTCCTGTACAACCAGTCAACATTAAAATAGGTCATGTGGCAATGGATAAGTCTTGCTCACTTGTGTATCCCTTCAGCGACGATGCGCCCACTTTCTCGCTGCGCCTCCAGGTGAGGGTGATGGAGGTCTCCGTCGTGTTCACAGCCACGGGCATCGATGGTGGTCCGGGAAAGGTGGACGGGTCAGGAGAGCGGTGGAAGTTGACGTTCGGGTTGTGCGGTGACTCCACAGTGAGCGATGCTGTCCAGGACGTCTCGCCGCTCTCGCTGGACGCGGTGCACGTGTACACACCAGTGTCCGGGATCTGTAGATCTGGAAGGCACGACCGTGTGGAAGAGGGGATTGTGAGTCGTGGTGTGGCCAAGGTCAGCCAGACATTGTCATGAACTTCCCAGCTAGAATGTTTACGTAAGCCACGACTATTGCTGGAAGTTTTATACCAAAGACTAAAGCTGATAGTGATTGCGTGTGCGGTGAGGAGGAGGAAAAGGACGGTGCCAAAATAGTGATCGCCCCCGCTAACACAACTCGCGTACAATCCGGGGGAAAATTTGGGCAGGCACGAAGAGGGGAAAAAAATGTAATTCGCAGGTGCACAATACACACTCATATACTGCTGGAAAGTTTGCCCTCGGGGCAGTTGATAGAGTCAAGAGCAGGAGTGCAGTCAATAGTAGGGTGCCATTCTGGCACGGAATGAAAGCGAGGGATTCACAGAATTACTTAGCGGGATTATTCAACATATCTTCAGTGCATGTGTTTGTGTGTGTGTGTGTGGGGGGGGGGGGGGGGGGGGGAGGCGGTTGTTATGTCCCGGATATTTTCCGACCTTTGATAATCCCAGAGATAAGAGGCGACCAAACTTAGGACCTTTGCTCTCAGATAAGAACGCGTCCGCGTCGCTCCGAGGGAGGCGCAGGTGAGATAACGGCCAGCACCGTGCCCGAGCTGCTGTTGTCTCGCGGAAAAACCAGTGTCTTTCGCCTACAGTTCCTCGGTTAATTTTAATTTTCGCGCTCTGAGAGGCAGGTGCAATTAGGTCTTTCAATTTCGGAAGTGAGTAACGCAAAGAGGGCCCAACCAGCCTCAACAAAAAGATTTTTAAAAATCAGATCCGCTTACACGGCGTGAATTCCAACCGCCGAATTAAAAAAAAATTGCATTGCAATCATTTCCTTTTATGGTGAGGTGGAAAGCGCGGAAGCAGTTTTCTAGGCATACTGGAATAGGTGTGCGCTAGAGCCAGCTTATTTAGTGGCTCTAATTTGCGCTATTCACCCTGTATCTGCAGCGCGCCGGACTGCAGCACGCTGAAGCGTAGCCGGTTTTCGGTGCGCAGCGTGGCGCCGTTGTAGAGCCAGCGCAGCGTGGGCGGGGGCGTGCCGCTGGCCTCGCACGGCAGCTGGGCGGCCGTGTGCAGCGGCAGGGTCTGGTTGGCCGGCCCGAGTCGGATCACGGGTGGCGGAAGGTCCGCGAGCGCGGTGACCTCCAGGTGGCCCTTGGCCATGCTCGAGCCCACCACGGAGAGCGCCGAGCAGACGTAGTAGCCGCGGTCTTCCTTGCGCACACCGCTGATCACCAGGGTGCCCTCGTGGCTCACCGAGAAGCGGCCATGAGACTTGCCCGGGAACATGAGAACCTGCGACCGCAGACGGGAACATTTCATTGAACATTGCAAAAGGTTGTATGGACTTCTTAGGTGAGTTATCCTTGTATGGGCGTAGCAGGGTACATGGGTTTGGGAACAGTCCTGGGAGCAGGCAAAATTGCCTTTTGTAGCAGGCTTGGAGCAGCCAGGAGGGCCTTTTGGAGCAAGTTTGGAGCAGCCAGGAGGGCCTTTTGGAGTAAGTTTGGAGCAGCCAGAAAGGCCTTTAGAGCAAGTTTGGAGCAACCAGAAAGGTCTTTTGGAAAAGGGCTGGCCAGCTAGGCTGCTATGCCAGCCACTGCATTTCTACTACATAGGCGTTCTACCGTGCACTAGAACCTACTCCGAACCAGGAACGCAGTTCTTGCACTATATCTGGAAATTTACAATATGCGGAGTTATGTACCTTCGGCCCCAGCGAGTGCGCCGCGTTACCACCGTTCAAAGGGTAAATCTCACGTGCAGAGTCAAAGGGGATCAGATAACAGGCATCGCTTCGTGTCCGGTAGACGGCAGTGTTAAGCAAACTCACGGCGGCATTCCGTAAAACAAGGCGCTTACTTGCACTTTTTTCTACCGAACAGTGGTTTCAATGCGTGCGAAGCAGAACATAGCTTCGTTTTCGCCCGTCACGGTGTAGCGAGAGTCGACGAACGTACGCTGTAGTCTACGTAACGAAAGCGTGTTCGAAGGCGTAATTAATGCTGGACCATCCTTTACATAAGCAAAGCTAACCTCAAAGTTCACAGGCGAAAATGAGTAGTTACCTCACAACAAAGGCGAACCGAATTAACAAGCGAGAGCAGAGCGTCCAAGACCCTGTTTGTTCAATACCTGAAGCTACGCTTGTCTAAAATAGTCGACTAAATTAATGTTCACCTCCAATAAACTAGAATTTTTCATGCGAATATTATTGTTTACTATCTGTTTGCGATGTGACACAAACACATTTCACTCGCTTTTGGTCATTTTCCAGGCGCAGAGGCGGGAACTGGCAAACAAAGCCGTGCTAATTCGACGCAAATAAATCCAAAGTGAAGGTGAATAAGGCGCGTAGTGCCTACAGCCTTAGACCTAAGCAAGCGCCAACTTCCACAGCCGCTCATAGCCTTGATGAAACCGAAACAACTACACTGAAACCGAAAACACGATGTTTCGTCCAAATTTTCGGGCACGGGGCATCATGGCGGTCGTATTTCGCGGCTCAATTGGGGCTCTGCGGCGCAGGATGGCGCTGATAAACGAGTTTGGCGCAATAGGGGCGGCTCGGCGCAGGATGGTGCAGGTAAACAAGTTTGGCGCTGAATAGCGCAAATGGCGCAGCTGTTCCACCGCTGTTCTTGTGCTCTAGTTGCCAGGTGTGCTCTAGCCAACAGCCTCCTCTGGTTTTCAAGGCTACAGTGGTAAGCAGGCTTTCCTACTGCTACGCAGACATATCACCGCACTACTGCATAGCACGCCACTTCTACGCGCCCCCAAATCCTGAACTAAGCAAGGGGAAAGACGTAACCTGGAGTCGTCTACAAACCAATATATTTCCCCATGTTACGCTACTTCGTAAACTATATCCCAACCAATACCTCCCTGACTGCTGCTTCTGCCCGAACCCCTGCACCCCATACCGTATATATATGTGGTGTAGCACGGCACCTGCGACTGCGGAGAAAGAAAAAAAAACTGTGGTTGATTCCTCTGTCATAGGAATCAGCAAAACACGAAAGTGAAATGTGCAGCGAAATCTGCAGCAGAGCATGATTTGCGGGTCGGCGGCTGTCTTGTGGGTGTGCTTGGCGAGCGACGTCCTGCTGACGGGTCGCTTCGGCACAGGTCTACTGGTGTCATTTCCGTGGCGGATATGACGTGAGTGAAATCGTGGGGTAACGCGGCATAATACACTTTCGTGTTAAAATATACAACCCTAAAACGAACAACCATAAGTATAACGTTCTCTTTGGTACTAAAGGTTGCATCCACGCAAGAAGACCCTGTGTGCAGGAGTGCACCCTTTACAGGCCGATCGCTTCATTGTACAGGCGTCCCTTCCGTGACGGATATGGCGTCAGCGAAATCTTCGTGTGTCCGGGAATAAAACACTTTCGTGTTAAAAAAGGCTGATGGCTTCGTAAAAACTCCCTGCTGGTAACCTCTACATGCAAACAATCACTCGAATTGTGACTGTGTTGCTACAGCAATGCCGGTATCAATGGTCCACGGGGGAGCTTTTAACGTGACAAAAAGAAGTCTTCAGAGGTGGGTAATTTGTAAGTTGAAATTTCCGATGTGCACGCACCTGGTTTCCCTCCCTGGTCCAGAACACGGAGGGTGGGGGATTGCCCGTCGCAAGACAGTCGAACTTGGCGACACCATTGAGCCCCACTTTCTGGTCCTGGGGAGTCAGGCGGAATGTTGGACGCGCTGGAATGAAACGAAGGCACAAGAGAACGAGGACTGTGAGGGGGCGCACGAGTAGCGTTTTGATGCGGGAAACTCTAACCCGCTCGTGAGATGCAGGAAGGAAACAATGTTTTGCCAGTTGCACGTCTGAAACATCTTGTACTACATGTTACGTTATGCTTACAGTAAACATATGCTAGAGTAATATGTTTAGGATCGGCCTCATGGTAAGAAGTAAACTGCGCAGTGAGCACTATATTATGGAACACGTAGCTACTTACAGTGCACAGTAAGTGTCGCCGAAGCAGAAACCGAACCGACGATGTTCTCGGCTTCACAAATGTATGTCCCCTCATCCGCGGGGACAACGTTTTTAATGTGCAAAGTCTTGTCCTCTTGAACGTATGCCCTGAAAAAAGAAAATAAATGTCACGGGTCAATCTTCTTCTTCGCGCAAATAGCAAGGTTATAAATGGAGCCTGCACTAACGTAGCCCAGTTTTTTTTTTCTTTTTTTTTTGCATGTTTACATTTAGGGGTTGCTTAAGAGGGCGCAGGGGTGGGGGGAGAACTTGAACCCTGCAAACCTCTGCCCTTTATTTAGGTACCTAGGGGAGATAATTACACACTCAAGTGGAAGGAGGAGGTGCTAAAAAAATTCCCCGCACTTCCCCGAGGGGAAGAATGTGAAAGTGCGAATGCACGATTTGAATTTGCGCGGTTCGGTAATGTTCGCGAAAGAGAGATCACACACACACACACAACTACAAAGAAAGAAAGATGCATTTATTCACAGACACCTATTTGTGTTGTCGTTGTACTTGATTGCTAGAGCAGATCTCAGCTTTGAAATTTCGTGTCAGTACTCCTTTAAGCAGGTGCATTAGCCCTTCTCACGCCCGATTCTTGGCCAATCCCCCACGTGGGTATGTGCCATGTCAGCGGCCAGGCAGCGCGCGCCCATCTCCCCCCCGTTGCCAAGGAAGACGAGGAGATTCCTGGCCAATCTCCCACGTGGGTATGTGCCATGTCAGCGGCCAGGCTGCGCGCGCCCATCTCCACGTGCGCGGACATCGCCGGTGGACGCAGGTTCAGGGTCGCTTAAGAAGTGCATTGCACTTAAAACGTGAAGCGCCACCTGACTACGCGCCTTGCGGCGTGTCAGCCTGCGAAGGGTGCTCTCCCGCATTAAGAGTTTCAATGAGGAGAAGCATGACAAACTCCATAAGGGGCACGGTTGCAAAATCTGAAATGCTCTTGCCGTTATCAGAACGGCTGAGGGGCCAGATTGGCTTCAAACTGCAATACCAGGATGGCTTGCATGATGAAGATCGCACGCTTCATCGTGTAACAGTTCAGTAGCGCCGTTGCAGCTCCGAAACAAAAGAGCATCTTTACTTGCTCTGCTGTAAGCTACGGCTTAAAGCGGCAGCATTTAAGCTATGAACGGACAGTTAATTTTCTTGTTTCCTTTTTCCCGTGAACGAGCGGTCGAAATTCGCCAGGACATAACTGATGCATTGAACGCGCGCGTGGGCAAGCGCAGCAAGCGACGATGGTATAACGAGCGTGAAGTAGAGCAAAATGCGGCCATCGTTTGCTTGGCCTTGTCAACCCCTAGGTGTTCTCGTTCTTTCAGTTATGCGTATGTACGCGCGGGCACAAGTATGCGTTTTAATTTTGAGCCAAACCATTTTTGAGGACCACCTGGATCGAAATACAGTAGCCGACCGTTTTCTCGCACTCCAAAAATTCGGACTTGCTAGATATTTAGGTGTTTACCAAGGAACAGCCAATTGTCCCATATGAGTAATGGATGTGAACAACCTATATTTTGGACAAAATAAAGTCAACAGTTCGATTTCCCGAGCAAAAGTTTTCGCGATAGAGCTATGGTGTGCCTTCAGGACGCCGCCATTTTGAATCCTAAGCCACCTGGCTAGCTTCGAATTGGGTGGAGATTGGCTTGACTCACACCGGGGTACCAAACTTTGATCCTGGAGGCCATAATTTTGCACGTAGTCTGCGGCGGAAGCAACATGGAAAGTCTAAAACGAGTCATACGTGGCCAGTTTTTTTTTTTTTTGGTTAGACATCACTTTTCTAGGCACCAGGCGACGCTGACTTATAAGCAACATCATCATCAGGTTTGTCCTGAACCATTCGCGACTTCCTCAGTCCTATTTAAATGAAATAAAGTTCGTTTTTGCGACTCGCGGATTTTTCGGACTGCGCTTTTATTTGGACTATTTCTCGTTCCCCTCCAGGTCCGAAAGATCGGTCGGCTGCTGTAGTATGTCATCCTTTGCCTCGATTCAAAAACTCTATCGCTAGAAAGCTGGTTTACGCACTGTTTCGAGTGTCCCCCGCCATCTCTGTGCGTGCGCAGACATCATCACCATCACCGTTATCATCATCATCATCATTAAAATGAAGTGGCGCACCTCCCAATGGGCATCTTCCCATCCTGCCTCCTCCACGTGACCGTGGGCTTGGGGTCGCCGTTAATTTTGCACTGGAACTCCACGGATTCTTCTGCGAGTGTCGTCACGTCTTCCGGGACCCGGACGAAGTAGGGCTTGGCTGCAGAGTGAAGGAAATAAATAGACGACACTTTTGCAGACACGCGCAGCATAGTACCCTGGCTGCGCCTCTGGTCATGACTCGGAAAATAGTAGCTACATTTATGCGTTAGGAGGCTTTCTCGAGGGAAAAAAAAAGGACTATTCGGCATACAGTTGCTTACACTGAGCGCGGTGCATGCTAATAGAGGGCATAAGAATTACACTGTGATCCACTGATGCGTCGACGAAACAAACTTTAGCCGTTGGTTGGAGGTGCCGTGTGCTTTGTCGCGGGCTTTGAGCAACGCACAACAAAGTGAAAATGCATCGTGCCGATATGGCATCGGTTCTTTTTTTTTTTTCTCCTAAAGCCTAAAGAACACCCTATCGATAAGATCGCCTACGCCTAGCTTGAATTGTGTCAGCATAGCTCGGTGCCTTCTCCTAGACCACTCCTACCACATCGTTCGTAGTAGATTGTTAACCAAACGTGGGTACTGCCGTTCTTTTCGGCATAGAATTTGTCGTCAATAACCGCACAGCGGGCACGGCTAGCGTTTTAATAAACAACGTTTTATGCATATGTTGCCCTGTGGCGTTGGAGCGATATCAGAGCGTTTCGTGAGCGCGAAAAGCACCCCGCACGAAATTTAAGGAGAATATGAGAGAAAGATGGCAGCGTACTGTGCACGGAGACGAGTGCCGGCGGTGAGTCCCTGGTGCCGAGCATGTTGGCGGCCCGGCAGACGTAGCGGCCCTGGTCGGAGGGCCTGACGTCGGCGAGCAGCAGTGCCCCGTGCGCCGAGAGGCGGACTCGCCCCGGGCCCGGCTGCACCTGATTGCCGTCCTTGAACCAGGTGACTGTGGGCTCGGGGTGGCCCCGGGGAGGAACGCACTCCAGCGTCGCCGAATCGCCAGCGGCCACGCGCACAGACTTGGGAAGCTGGCGGAACTCGTCGCGCAGCACTGCGTGACAGAAAGCGGAAACGAAACGGTTCAATCAATCAATCCATCAATCAATCAATTAATTAATCAATCAATCAAGGTTACAATTTGCGAAACTTCCTGGTAACGAGGAGACTCAACTGCGTTTTTTATCAGTGGAAGAAATCACTTTTTTCTGCGTCACGCTACAAGAAAATTGTTCCAACTTCCGAAAAATTTCTTGAAAGACCGTGAATTTCCTAAATATTCAAGCGCGTAAACGATAAATTACAGAAAATTATTTGGCGTGTATTTTTCGTAGAAGAGGTAAGTACACGTTCTCTGCGAAGCGTGTTCATAGAACGATGTTTCTCATTGACGTCTGCGAACCCCAATTGTATAATAATGAAAGTAGAATTGTTTTAGACAGAAATGATCATATTTTGTCAATGAAGTCGCCACAAACGCGATCATGAATTCGCTAAGCACTTGCACATACAAAGGAAAGCCGGCAGTCAAGAACGCCAAAGAAGGCATAGGGAAAGTAGTTCATTTTTTGTGCGTGTGTAGCAGTTTTTTTTTAATGTTTCAAAGAAAGAAAGTGGAGAAAGTGTAGAGCTGAGGCCCTCGCTATGCATGGCGCTTATCAGTGCTCATTGAACGAACACAGTACGGAAAACCAACAGTCAGAAACAGGAAGCACGGCGTGTAGGACGCAGTACGTCTATTTTGTGTGCGTGTTTGAAAGTGAAAATTCCGAAACGGTAGGAAAGAAAGATGAAAACAGCAACAACAAACAGTCTGCGCGACGAACTAATACATCAGTTACACCCCACTTTAAATTTATGCACCAAACCACAACACTTGGCACGCCCTGCGCACCACGCTGCAGCAACGCCGAGTGTACGTCAGAACCAGGGGATGTGTTCGAGCGCGGAGGAGGGCGGTAAACGCGGAGAGCCACGTTTGCCGTGGCAGAAAAAGACATCGCTCAGAGGCCTGTAAACAGCGCTGGACAGGACGTCTGTCCCCGCGGCGATTTATTCCCGGAGCGCTCGGCACGGGGCCCACGCAAGGAAGCCGCTGCAGCGACGCTCGCACCACAACCCGCGGCCAGGCTGTCCAGACGGCCGATGCGTGTGCCAGCAGCGTTGACGCGGCCCGTCGCGAGGCGAACAAGGGGAAAAAGGGAGGTCGTCGGGGTGGACACGGGCGCGGCCATAACTCGCCCGTGCCCGAAGGATTAAATCCCCCGTGGGCGATGCTTGGGGCGAGATTTACGGGGCCCGCCGGACAGCGTTGCATATGTAATGAGCCCGCTTAGGCACAGGGCCCACCGCCGCGGTGGACAAAAGGATAGTCCGCTAGGGTCACCGCCGCGGCCGAGAACGCCCGCTGTGAGGGGCGGAGAGAGGGGGGGGGGGGGGGCAACACGCGGGCCGCTGATTGCCGCCCCCTGATTGGTGGCTTCTCCTCAGGACAAACGCCGCGCGTGACAATCGGGCCGCCGTCCGTCTTGGCGCCGGGCGTCAAGCGGCTCGTCAGGCTGTGTTTGCGCCTGACGGCTTGTCAGGGTGTGTGTTTTCTGTCTGCCTGCCGTAGCTCTTTGGACTGCAAAATTATTTGGTGTCAGGGACCCCCTATTTTCTCATCCTACACGCAGCGGCACTGATTTAGTGGCGTGAGCCTCCGAAGGCGTTGTCGTCGGTCTTGCGGCGAGGGGCCTTGCAGCGAGAGTGAGTCGACGCTGGTCAAGAAAACGGCTCAGAACGCGGGCGTACGTTGACCGTTGTCGACGTGTGTGTTCACCCCAAAAGACTTCGCGGTGAGCGCTCATGAAGGCGGTTGGAGAGGGAGGCTTATTTATATACTCGACTTCAAGTCGAGCTAGTCTGTTTCTACGTGTTTTTTGGCCTAGGTCTACCGGGACGCGAGCCCGCACAGCCCAGTTCATTCAATTCGCAATGAACGGCGTGGTTTGCTGTGCCCGTAGCCTGACTCCACTTATTATGCAGACGAACGATAGTGCGCTGAGAAAACATCGCGGCCCGTGACTTCGACCGTCCACACCATCGGAGACAAGGTGCTCCGAAAAGTCTCACTGCCTCGCGGCGATGAGCCATCTGTGGCTGTCTCAGGTTAGATAATACGGCACGTAGCTTCCCAATGGTCACGAATTTTCTGCTTGTTAAACGTTTTCATCTTCGCTTGTAGTTAACGACACCCAGGCACGCGTTGCTTACGAAAGGGAAGGCGCACAGCATGTGCCGAATTCTGTAAAACGGTCGCCGTCATTCTGAAATGACGTGAAAACAGCGTGATAATTGTACACCCTTTGTCAAAATTTTGTGGGCCAATCATAAGCCTTCTTGACCACAAAGAATTCAAAGAATTCGCTTTACCTTTTAATGTGACAAAAATATTTTAAGGCAGTAAGAAAGAAAGGTGTTTTCTCTACCTTTCCTGCGTAAAAAGTTTCAGCCTCTCTCGCTACGTAAGCTTGTACATCGATTTTTTTGCAGCCTGCGCGTTTCCGGCTTGGCCCACAAAATTTTGACAAAGACTGTACGTTTTCCTTTGTTGAGGAGTCCCGTGAGCATGTCAGAGCCGAACGAAAGCACAGAGCTTCGTGCAGCTATGGCCACCGTAATATTAAGATACAAACTTTGCCATTAAAAAAAATGGCGCAGCTTGCACTAGTGGTACAAGGCTGAAGAAGCAGCTGAGCTGGCGGCCACTCTCCTTTCGTCGGAGACCCGGCTGTTGCGCTTCACATGGATTTCCGAACTTGTTGCCGGAAGTGCTCCACGACTGGCAGGCCCGGATGTTTTGTCCGCAGCCTTTCACATCTCTCCCAAGGTGAACCGCGTTAGCACACGCCAGAACCCGCGGCAACAGGCTTCGCAAACCAGGCGTCTGTGCTTCCCCCTTCATGCGAGAAGGGGCACGAACTGGCGAGTAGAAGAGCACGCGAGAGATCACGCCACGAACGCTGGGCAGAGTGTTTCCAAAGGTCGAGCTGGCCGCTCCTCACGAGGCACACGCTTATGTGCTCTCGGTATTTTAGATGCGAAGCATCTCATGCTCGGGGCTGTGTCCCTCCCTCCCTCTCTCATTGTCGTTGTCGTTGTCCGCCGTCCGCACTCTACTGCGCATGCGCGTCTCTTCAGCCCCGTCATCGTTTGGGCTGACGTCATCGCAGTCCACTATAAAAATAAATAGTTAGGCGACGCCCGGTTTCGATCCCACGACTCTCTGGCCGCAACGGGAGGTACGTGGCGCTCTTTCCACTGCGCTACAAACCGAGACGGCAGCATGTGCTACGAACGCGCCTTATGTCCTTCACTCATTAAAACTACGCCAAGAAGCTACTGATACAACGAAGGCACGCGAAGCTGAACGTCACCGGAAACGACGAACTGAAAACTAATGGGAACATCAGTCGACCCCATGGCTGCTTCGCATACTACTCAGGGTTCCCCTACGGGAAGATGGTGAAATTTTTTTTCTTGGTATTTTTTAAGGGCTCCTCACGTGGCGCAAGCCCACGTGCGAGCCTGGACGACGCCAGACGCTCCTCACGAGGCGTACACTCACGTGCGCTTTTTATTTTTTCTTTATTTTTTTTGGTAACGCTATCTGGCGGAACTAAAAGCTTAAACAGCTCTGCTGTTGAAGGTGTCATCCCCGTAGCAGGAAGCCATGACGACGGGCCTCTTGCAACTCATTTTGCAGCAATGGCAGGGCTGGTATTTACACGTGACACATGGCACCCTCTTCGACGTTCCCCTGTGTTCAAGGGGGACTCACCCGATCTTATTCCTATGCGACTTAATTCATGACCCACATGATTAAAAGCATTGTGTACCATTGCGAAATGGTTTACAAATCTATAGAAATGTTGTTAATGGCATAATTTGCTTCTTATAGGAATATATCTATTCCTTAATGAAACAAACAAGAAACACATTTTTGTTTATCTAGTTTTCACTAGATGGTGCTAGCTGTCAGGAATGTAAGAGTTTTGCGTATTTATTTCAGTACAGAAGTCGCGTATTTCTAAAATAGGCAGACCAGGCCGTTGTGGACATTTTTACGCAGGCATTTGTAAAACTTTTCGTATTCGTGCTCGATTATTTTTAAGCCCGTGGGTCATAAAGTAAAAAGTCCCATAGGAACGTTAACAGGTTAGTTAACGATTAACGATTACTTCCGGCTGCGAAGTAATCGTTCGGCGGGTGCGCTCTGCACTCGTATAGTCTTAATATTGAAACTTGGCGCCTCCGTCGGTTGCGCACGGGCAGTCAGACCTTCCGCTTTCAGCGACGGCGCTGCCAGCGTACTGACTTCAGTAAAGCTGAGCGCGCCAAGGTGACGTAGAGACAGTGTTGTACGGAACGGCGTTACAAGGAACGGCGTTCCTGGAACTAGTTCCTTTTTGGAGGAACGCCACCGTTCCATTAAGGGTCGGTGGAACTGTAACGGTAACTCGTTACGTTTTTGAAGGAACGGCGTTCCTGCCGTTACATCGCTAGGATTTGGCTGTTTTTGGTGCCAAGGCTCGAGTACAAAAATCCCCAAGTCGCTACTGCGTTTCTCTTCCCGCCCTTCAGCCGTAAGTGCTTCCTCGAAGGTCAAAGGCAGAAGAATAACCATGCAGCAGGCCGCAGCTTGTGCTTGCTTTCATGCTGGTTGAACTTACGCGGCGTTCGACGGGTGAATAGCGTAGCCGCGAGAATATAAGTAACGAGGAACGAGCTTTCGTTCCTATTTTAGAGGAACGTTTACAACACTGCGTAGAGAACATAACCGGGGGCTTGGTGAGTTTTCGGCAGTTCAGAGATGAGGTATTGAAGTCGCTGTCGGGCAACTCGCACCGTTTTACTAGTCTTGCGCGACTGGTTGTGGGTGAGATCGAATGGTGTTTACCGGTGGGCCTGCCTGGTACATGCCGCGGGTTTGTCAGAGGTTGGGCGTTCTGCCAGTAGATATGCTGTTTAATTTCCTCTTTTATGAACTGTGGTGTGCGTTAAGCAAGCGAATGAAACTTGCTTGTCGAGGCAATAACTGCAAAGAACCCTGAGGGACGGTGCGGCCATACCGGCACTTTCGATTTTTTTTTTTCACCCGCAATCTCGGGATTGTGCTTACGTTGCTATTATTCGGTTTCATTTCCTCGGTTTAAAAAGACCTGGGCTCCGGCATCTACATCCGTGGCACTCCGTAAGGTGCCTTTCCATGCACGTACTTTCGCTGTCGAGTGATAAAGGAACACAAACTCGGCCAGAGAATATGTCTCCAAGTTTGGGCACCTCCAAGTGGATAGTGAGGAGGATGCATTGACCCCTGCCCCCTCGGTCTTCCTTGTCAAGAGTGCGCACATATTATTTTTAGATATATATAAACATTGGCCTGCTCCACCACAGAAACATTTCGCGGATTTTCTTTCTTTCTTTCTGTGCAAACGGACCTGAATGAATCAAGAAAAGTCCAGCGACCGTGGCATCGCCGAAGTTCGGAGGCACCCATTGTTCTTTTCGCGTTTTATTTATCCAGAATTTACACAGCGCTCTATTTTCCTTCCATTAAACACACATGAAATGGGTCACATATCCAATTCCGCACCAATCTCAGGCGACATTCCGAAAATGTGCGGCAAAGCTAGCACGTTTTTTTTTCTTTCTTTCTTTATTGGTCTCTTTTCGCTTGGAGGGAAAGCCGGGAGATGCGGTTCATAGCGCGGTGCCAATAAACGCACCCGAATCAAGGCAAAAATAAAAGATAAAACTGCCAAAGTTGGTATATGACATCGCTGCAGCGCAGCGCGCTGTGCCACGCCTGCACTACGTGCGCTGCGCGGGTTCGCGCAAAGAGAGGGGAAAGAAGTCTTGGAAGGGAGACGTGTGGTCTCGGGAGCAGCGGATCACTTGGGGCAAACGAGAGGCGGAGAAAAGAGAGCCAGTCTAGCGTGCATCCGCAGGAAGGACCTCGCCCTCCTCCCGACGGCCTCGCGACAAGGCAGCACGAAAACGGGGACTCCGTGTGCCGCGGTGAAACTAGCCCTGTGTCGGTTTTTAATCTCGGTCCACTGCTTAGAAGGACGAAGGAGGAAATAAAAGGGGGCGAGAGGGAAAGGGCAGCCACACCTGAAAAGTACATAACGCGAATTCATTCTGGGCGGTGCGTGTATGGACGCGCAAGTTTGCCGTATTACTCCTGGTAAGGGTTTACTGGACGCAAGGTGACGGTGATGCGAATAAATGTTTACAACACGCCGCATTTGTACAGGTGCAGAAAAGCATGTAGATTCAGGAGGTATAGATGTAGCTTATACAGTCGACTCGCGATAATTCAAACTCGAAGGCACTTCAGGGCTTCGTTTGAATTACCCGAAGTTTGAATTATCAGAAGTTTTCATATATATGACTCTCGGCAAGGTGACAGCACCCATTATGATTAGGCATTGATTGTAATCACATTTTTTATTTTAAATTTCTAAGCATTTTCAAACCCTAATTACACAAAATAAACAGAAAGCAGAGGTGTACGGTCCACAAGCCGAATGCCGTGCTGGTCACTTTCGTAACCGCCGTGTCTTTTTTATTTTTATTTTTTTGCTGACCCGTGACCCACGAATGCGTGATTGTGCGTTTGTGTGTGTGTGTGCGTGTGCGTGTGCGTGTGCGTGTGTGCGCGTGTGTGCGTGTGTGCGCGTGTGTGCGTGTGTGCGTGTGCGTGTGTGTGTGTGTGTGTGTGTGTGAGAGAGAGAGAGAGAGAGAGAGAGAGAGAGAGAGAGAGAGACAGTGGCCCGCGTGGTAATGACCGCTTCGACTAGTGTAGGCAGTCAATCATGTTTAGACGTTATTTGAGGCCTGTTCGTTGTTTTGGTTTCGAATTCGCATCGTGAAAACGGTAAATAAGGATAGAAATTTGAGAAACGTCACGGTCTACCTTACTTATGCTTCGTTTCGACTGTTTGTTTACTAACAACGCCAGTTTCCTTGAAGGCTTGAGGCGCTTATTTTTCATTTTTCGACTGTTATGATATAAGCACGCAAATTTTCAAATAGTTGCGGCAAAGCAGTAGATATTTTCCGATATGAACGCGCACAAAGCACGAATTAACCGAGTGGCGGAGTTTGAATTAAGTGGCTTTTAAATACATTGAAAGGATTGCGGGCCAACCAAACATTTGAATTTTGTTTGAATTAACCGAAAGTACGAATTAACAGAGTTTGAATTATCGCGAGCCTACTGTATATGTAGGAATGCACACCTCACGTGGCACAAATATTGTCACATGAAAAAACTTTCGAGCGCTCTAATTACTACCCCCTTTTATGTATAGATCTCACCAACTGTCTGGAAAGACAACAAGCATTCAGCGCTTAGGCAGACCAAGAAAAATAAAGATATTCATAATAACAATAAACAAGGCTGAATCTGAATCACGCATGCGCCGAGGGCACGCCTACTGGGCCTCGAGTGAGCGGTAAATTTCGGTCACCGATTCCGTGCAGTATAAACGGTTGTATACGGCAGTAGCTGCAAGAGCGCCGCTGCGAGGTTTTGCCTTAGTCTACGAGTCAAGGAAGTTTCAGCCCTTTGAGGTAAGTGGTGGATACAAGGGGAAAGGGGGCGGTGGGGGTGAACAATCCTTTATACGCCTGAACCAGCACTTCTTGAGTTTTACAGGCAGAGCGTACCACCCCCGTCCCCTCTTTCTGACCATGCCCTAATGTATCCACCAACTCCCATGCCACAACCCCTCCGAAAGGTCCTCTGCTTGAGATTAGGGCATATCAAAGATCACGCCCGTTCCTTCCGCATTTGGAAGGCAAAACACGTGGCATTATTTCATTATTTGATGGAAGCGATAAGCAAAAAACACCCGTGTGTGCGAGATTTCGGCGCATGATAAGGATCCCCAGGTGGTCAAAATTAATCCGGAGCCCTCCACTACGGCGAGCCCCGTCACCTGCGCTGCGTCGGCGCGTTAAAAGCTACAATCAAATCATCGACATTACTTCATTGTTTTGGAAATTCTTCGCAGCATACAATAAAAATACTGCTCACACACCAACCGTGGCTGGTCCCTCCCGTCTTTCACAGATTAATAGCACTTCGAAGAAATAGGAACCGGTTACGTTTTGTACATTTCGGCCGCAGCGCGATAGTTTCGTATCGGTTGGTGAGCTCAGTTTTGAGCTTGTTGCTAACAGCGACAACCGGCACAAGACGGCGGCTCTTCGTGACCCGTCGGCGTCTAGAAAGATACCCGCCTCCCTCCCGCAAAGCGGAGAAGTATGTACGCGTCTCATTCTTCGAAGGCGAAGCAACGACGCCTTCATTCAGCGCAGTCACACGCCCGCGGGCCGTATAAGCTCGAGAAAGCCGTCGGTCGCCGCCCTTTTTAGAGCAGCTAGCTGGCCAGGGGAAAGCGTAAAACGCGCCAGCTTGGGCCCAAAGTGCGCGCTCCCTTTTATCACTCGCGGTTCGAAAAACCCTCGCAGGGTTCTCGCGAGAGCTTCGGAATGGTCCCCCGGTGGTAGTTATACGCTTCGAAAGCTGCTCCGTGCGGCGCGCAGCCTCTCAGGGTTCTGGAGACCACCACTCTCGCGAGCTCCGAACAGCCCCGACCACTCCTTCCCCTTCCCTCTCGCCGAAAATAAATAAGAACGGGCGAGTTGAAAAAATAACACGCCGCGTTTCCTTTCTTTCTTTCCCCTCTTCCGTGTGAGCGCAGTATACCGTAAAGAAACAAACTTATTCGGGCCCAAAATGGCGGTGAAGTGCTCCTAAAGACATCGGCGCGTTGGCAGGGGCCCGTCGGTTCTCTCTTTCTCGCTCCCCGTCGCTCTTTCAATGAGCGCCAGCGACTCGACTTCTCTTTTCTTTTCCACCCCCTTCTCCTCCCTCCCTATCCTATTTTCTCGGGAGTAGTGAGCAGTGCTTGCGCGGAGGCCACGGCGCTCCCTAGAAATGTCTAATGATGCCCGAGAGTGGTTTTAGTCTTTTACCATCATCCTTGCTCGTTCCTTCTTTCTTTTTGTGTTTTTTTTTTCTTCTTTTTGTCCGTTCCCGGTGTACATACATGCACCGCCTTCTTTCTCTTGATTTAGCTTTCTTGATAGCCCCCCGGTCCTTCCAGAAATCAAATGACTTCGAACGGTCGAACGGCGTCTAAGGAGCGGTTCTGCCAGGTCTCTCTGTGTAACGCTTATTTCGATTCGCCCGAAAATTCTTTCTGGAGAGATGTGGCCGTCGCTCTCGAGAGGAGAGAACGTGGGCGTCACTCCTATAGTGTTGATCCGGTTTAGTTTCTTTAATAACGCCTCGGGCATTAATTGCTACCAGGATCGAGCCTATTCAACGTTTGTGAATTGGAGATAAAGACAAAACACGCGTGAAAAAGCAAACTAGCAATTTTACGCGGTCCACTGGATTAAACCTATGTGCTGGGACCGCTGTAATGAATTCCCGAGGCGTGTGCCTGTCGAATAGAGAAGAAATCCGCAGAAAAGGACCCAGAAGTCTCTTTTATTCTTAAGTGAGCTAAATCAGCACCAAGAGGGCAAAATTACGGGAGCTTTTAAGAACGTAACTGCCGCTTTTCGGTGTTCCAGCACAGCTTATTAAGAAAATGAATGCATCTTCAGGAAGACGCGAAGTAGGTCAATGTGGGTTTCGCTGCTTGAAACGCTCATTAGTTTTGTACGACTGTCCTCTACAGTAATAGGCAATTACCGAAGAGTGCCGAGCGTAATTAAGCGATAGACACCCGGAAGGGAAGCACCGTATGACGGCCTGGTTAACGAAGTTCTGCATACATGGTTTTCAACGGGGCCTGCTGTCGGAGCTCCTTAAAGAGCGCACCTCAAGGACACAATACCTTTATCCGGCAAAAGATGCACATTCTGCGGCGCTGAATCCATGACTTCGGTGTTATAGCCAGAAATAAACTGTGTTCAACAGATTATGTATTGTGCGCTTATAATACATCATTAACATGGGTTTAGTACTTTCAAAGCTAAAACAAAAAAAAAATTAGGAGAAGCTTGCGCTCACGCGCAAGACTTGAATGGCGAAGCAGTTTTAGGTGAGCATTGCCGGACACACATAAGTATCATTATTTGCATAGTTGCGGTGCTAGTAATCGCCGTCGTCTTCGCGACGATAAGTGTAGGCAGAGTCATCCTCAGACGTTTTTTTATTGCGGAAGTTTCCACCAGCTCAACTGGCGAAGCTTGCACTAAGTCACGTAAGGCATGAACCATAGCGAAGCTGCAGGATTTCTTTATACGTGAGCATTGAAGGACACACCACCACGCATTTGTACAAGATTGAAATTGTTTATTTAGATGTTCCGTCGTTGTTTTGCACTGTGCTAGTAGTAGTCATCGTCATATGCGTCGATATGGATTTGCGGTAGCGGTTGACGGCAGCGCTGGAGTTCGTTTTTTTAACGCAAAAGTGTTTTGTTTCTGTATACTCGAAGATTTCCCTGACGTAATATCCGCCATGGAAGTGACGCTAGTACAACGAAGCAAGCGGCCTCTAAAAGGTGCACCCGTGCACACAAGGTCTTCTTGCGGGGAAGCAACCTTCAGTACTAAACAGAATGTTATACTTAGGGTTGTTCGTTTTCGGGTTTTATATTTTAACACGAAAGTGTTGTATGCCGCGATACACCAAGATTTCACTGACGTCATATCTGTCACGGAAATAACGCCAGTGCACCTTTGCCGAAGCGACCCGCGAACAGGACGTCGCTCGCCAAGCACACCCACAAAACAGCCGCCGACCCGCAAATCATGCGCAGCTGCAGATTTCGCTGCACATTTCACTTTCCTGTTTTACCGATTCCTATGACAGACGAATCAATTAGCTTTTCTTCTTTTTTTTTTCTTTTTTTTGCTTAAGCCACTGCGCGAGCCGGGGACTCGGTGGTCAACGCGCGAGTAACGCGCTCACGAGCGCTCGGCAATTTCTTGGAATTTTTTCCGGCCACACCGAAATTACGGCTTGTACAACAGCTCCGCTGTTGAAATGTCAGAGCACTGGCCTCAACTAAGTTGATGAAGTTCCCGTGCGCCCGGGTCCAGTCCTCTACTGTGCATTCCAATGCTCCGCTTGAGGGCACGACACGACTGGGAAAAAAATGCGTAAAGCGGCATGACACACGAGCGCCCCAGCAATCCGGTTTCCAATGCGGCGCGGAAAAACATGTATTGGACGCGTGCGGGAGCGGCCAATCCGAGGTCTTCCGGCAGCCAAACCGTTTTTCGGAGGGGGAGACGCGTACGTTTTCGCTCATGTGTTTTGCCCTTAAGTCACACTTCTGTTGCGACTAACATTTTTAGTCTCAGCCAGATTTGGCTTCGTATACAGGCTCAGCTTTGATGGCCCCGTCAAGGCTACGGCAAGGTCACCGGCTAAAAAACTGTTCGCAAAGGATCAGGAGGCTGACGGAAATCTCTGGCGACGCCAGTTACGTGATAAATGGAAGCGACGTCACTTCGGGACCGGAGGCAATTTTTGGGGTATCAGATCATTTGCTTGGCAGTATGAAGCGCTGTACGTATATATCTAAGGCATATATGTGCCGGCATTAGGGGTAATCACATGCGCAGTAATCCCATGCACAAGTTCAGGCCACAGAACGGCCTGAACTTGTCTGGGGATGCAGAACGCGATTAGCATGGCAGACAAGGCCTTTATAAATCTGAGCCATTCCAATTCCAATCACCCACACGTTCGGCAAGTGCATTGTGCAATATAGTCGTCATAAATTAGCGGCAATGCTGATCTCATTTCAAACATCTGAAGGACATGCCTAATTCTGAGGACATGTCAGTTAGATCCACGGCGCCATTTCCCCGTCAACGCAATACCCTTCAAACAGGAATCAAATTTAGCATCGTACAGCTTGTATACCATGAGGTGTGCGACGCCGAGCTATAACTACATCCGAGATCCGAGTGGCACGCATTGTCCCCGCCTCGTTTTCTTACGGCATCGCTTCGAGATTAAGTTACGCCACACAAATCACATTTTAAGGAGCCGAAAAGCGACACCAGGCACAGCGCGCCGCAAATTTCCGCCCGTTCCTCTTGGCAGCCGCACTTTTAAAGTTTCTAAGTTACGACGTCCGTAAACAGTTCCTTTGTGCTGTTATTTTTATCACCGCGCGCCCACGTCTAGCGCTATTGTCATACCAAGCCCAATTTTTTAATTTTTTTCTCGGCACACGCGTCAACAGAGAGCGATATAGAAGCGGCGATTCCACTGTTCTTCCCGCCCTGTCTCCGTATTTCTTCCGATCCTTCCTTTCCCGCTGTTTCCGCGCAGCCCGTGAAATATGAATACCCGGGATAAACACAGAACCGGGCGATACGTTGCACCGGCGGGTAGCGACAGCAGGAGAAATACTTTACTGGCATGCGCGCGACCTCTGCCGGTTCGCAGCTGTTTGGTGTAGCGTGTACACGCGCTCGGTTACTGGGAATAAGGGCCCGTGGGATAACGACTTCCAGAAATCCGGCGTGCTGTCAAGCAGACAGGCCGACCGACCGGCCGACCACCCGCGCGCCCTTCCTCGCACCTAGAAAAACATCGCACGCGCCGGAAATACGGACCCGTCGCTTTCCTCGCCCTCGGGCTTCGCGTCCCGGCTAAGCTATGCATGTATCGCTTCTTCCGCTTGACGTTTACGGGCTTTGAAAACACGCCGCAATGACCGAATGTGCAGCTGCGCGCAGCGGTTTGCATCGACTGGATCCGAGAAGACGCGCGGCTGCGGCACTTTGAAGCGGCGGGTGCATCCAAGTCAAGCCAAATCACGTGCTATGACATGATGGATGACGGAGGAGTACCGAAGTCGAAATCTATTCACCGGGCGTTTTAAAACGCGTGATGAAGTAGGCATAGCTGTGTTAACAAAACATGGAGGCCACCCAAAATGATGATGACGTAACCGACTAAAATACTGGAGGTGAAGGCTAGGGTGAGGCTGCAGCTCAAACCTGATTTAATTTAGACCAACTGTGTATCTATGACGTGCGTTAAGACTACAATCATCGCTTATGATTTCGGTTTAAGCGAGCAACGAAACGGCATGCTAGCCTAGCATACGCTACCCGGCGATAAATGATAAATGATAAATGTACTTCAGATGATAGCGAAGCAGACCGACAAAGATATATCGCCGACTGGCCCTCCCTTCACACTACGTTTCCGTGTAAATAAGCTACTAACGTTCGTTTCTTGTAGGATTTGTACGCTTGGAAAATTATAACTGCCTTTCCGCTCTGTTTTGTTTTCTGATCATAAAAACGACGGGCGAGTTTCTTTTTGCGTTTAAGTCCCGCCCTCACATCTGCCAGGGCACAGCGGTCAGGGCTAAACACGACGTAAATATGGCAGAAGGAGCTAGGCGTACGTCGGAGAGGATCACCTGGAAGCAACGACGGGAGACGAAGAAGAGGCCACCCGCAGATCCGTTTCCGGGAGTCCGGCGGCAGTGGCCTTTCACGCAGATCGCCACATGACCCGTGAACTTCTAATTCCACGCAGACAGCCGCCCCGCGCCGGGCCTGGGCTTTTAGCCACCCCCGCAGAAAGTGGCGGCGTCGCTGGGAACACCTTGCGGCTAGGTACCGGAACGGCATATACGTCCCGGGGCGCCGAGAAGAATGGAACGTGCAAGAGATGTGGGGGCGAGCTCTGACCGAGGGAGCGCCGAGGGAGGTCGCAGGAACACCGGGGAACACCTAGAGCATCATCCTCCCTCTCCCCACCCCCTCGGACGCCAGATTTCATGCTCTGCAACCGAGGAGAGCCAATATATAGAAGCACGTACTACATTTATTCACACGGTGTCTCCACCAGTTGCGTGCACTGCGTGCGAGGTCGGAGAATGCACCCGCCGCGGTGGCTCAGTGACTATATGGCGTTGCTTTGCTGAGCTCGATGACGCGGGTTCGATTCCCGGCCGCACCGGCCGTTCTTCTATTGGGAGCGAAAAATGGAAAAGTGTCGAGATTTTGGTGCACGTTAAATATTTTCCAAGGTGGTCTAGGTTAATCAGTAGGCCTCCACTACGGCACGATTCAGGTGCAGATTCTGAATCCCCAAAATTGGAAAATTTGAATCTTGAGTTGGAGAATGCGGCAAAAGCACGCCTGGGTTTGGAGGAGAAGATTTAGCGTTTTGCGTGGCGTTCGTTCAGCTCGAACGCATGATGCCCGAATAATTTCCGTCACGGGCTTTCCGTCTATCTTCTCCATTCATTTCCAACTGCTGATCCTACCGCACGAAACATGAGCCGCGAATGCCGTACGGGTCATTAGCACGAACGTCTTCCAGATTGAAACACTGCGTTACAGCAGCGGACTTTAGAAGCGATCGATTATGATTTCGCTCAAGTGTGTCAGTAATACCCTGGCGCAGCACTGCACGGCTTCCTCGCGCATAGGAGAAGCCCGCGCAAGCGACGGAAGCAGCTCAGAGCTCGCAACCTCCCCTCCCTCTGCATCCTCCTCCCCATACCCCCGGTCCCCGCCGCCGGCAAAATGTTGCGCGCGCATTCGGAGCGTGACTGTTTCTGATCAATTATTGGACGCCGCGCAGTTCGCCTTCAGAACAGCTTTCACGGTCGGAGAAATTCTGCGCACGGGGGAGGCGGAGAGATGTGCGTCGCGTATGCGTTATTTATAACGGTACGAGAAACGTGGGTAGCCGGATCACGCTCAGCGATTCGCGTGGCCGTAAATATTTCCGAGAGAGCCGTAGGATAAACCAACTCGTCGACAGCCGCGTCGAGACGACAGTCGTCGTGAGGGTTGCCGCAAATACGCAACTAACGGTGCCCCTCCTAATGGGCTGCGCGGGGCTCACGACTCGGAACGAGAATCGATTGCTTCCCTGGTGGTCTACGTTGTCGTTGATTCATAAGTTTCCGAGAGTGTATACGTCGCTCACTTGCTGAACTCGCTCGCTCGTCTGTCAAGTCCACCGTTTGGGGAAAAATAAATTGCGACCACAAATTTATCAAAACGTGGCTGTTTAGAACTACTTTGTTCACCGTTCAGGGCAGTGCAAAAAAAAAAGGTTAATTATTTTGTTCTTAGGCGGTTTGTACTGTCTGCGGTGTCTGCCAAAACACGCCCCTAAAGCAACCCCAAGGCTATTTGTTCGCCTTGGCGGCAACTAAAAGTTTTCTTACATGTGACCGCGTTTGATACCTTGAAATATTTAATCGAATAGTGCTGCTATTCGAAATTCTGGCAACACAATATCGTTTTTCAAACCTGTGGTGAAAAAAAAAATCATGCTGTCACTACGTCACCACGTTCTCACCACGTTGAATTAAATTAACCCTGACTCCGTCACTATGGCGCGCCTATAGTACACGAGCAATTTAGGAGCGTGAGACGCGAATTTTAGCAAATCATATACCTTAAGAAGCTAGGTTGACGACACTCGTATTCAGAACACTTCCGCTTTGCTGGAATGCGAGAGAGTCCTGAGCTTTGTGCACTGCCCATTTGGTGACAATAGCCTAAACATTCCCTAAAGGCACCGAAACTGATACTTTCCGCTAAGGAGCTCGTATACCTCACATTCCCGTTCAGGACATGGTTGATTTTTCTACAAATACAAAGAAGTGTGTCACCAGCCAAAAAGTTCGACCGGGTGCCGCGAAATATACAAGCTTCTGCGCCCTTCGAAGCAGCGGACAGAGCGCATGACTGACTAGCACCTGGCCTAAAGATTTTTTTACCAATCCCTCGCAACGATAGGCATCATACGAGGATATGGCGGTTTTCTTTTCTTGCTTGCAGAGGAATCTCCAGGGTAACCTAGCGACGGTCTGCGTTTTTGCCGCTGCTAGCCCAAGTTAGTGTGAATTCTGCAATGCACCACGAATTATTCTTACTCCTTCAGTACTTCTTAACAGCTCATGAAGCTTTTGAATAAACCGTGATTTTGTACTACACTCATCGTGCGTTGCAGTTTTAAAACTTGTTCTTAATCGGTCCACGCTCGCCCGCACGCATAAAACGTTGAACAGGGGCTATACACTGCTAGGGGCTGAAAAAAAAATCGACAAAAAAATGAAACTTGCGGCTTTTTGCGTTTCCAAGTTTGATTTAAAAAAAAAAAAAAACCTTCTACCGCGGATTATAACAGGGAGGTGGTAAGAGTATATGCTCCCACGTTTACAAACTGCGACGGTTACGTTCTCCAACGTCCAGACTCAGCACAAACCGAAAACGCGTTTTACGAGCGGAAGTGGCAGCAGCTACTATGCGCCTGCTGTGCCTGTAATCGCGAGTGCGTATTGCAAAGATCAGCTGCAGCTGAAAATGAAAGTCGAGTGCCTGTCACCGAAGTGTCCCACACTTGAGCCCGAGCAGGCGAGAATACCGCTATAGAGTCAAACACCGACCCAAGACGATACCACGAATATACAGCCGTCGGGCGTCCGTCTGAATCCCCTTCCAGTCGATTTCCATCTATAAAGTCTTCGCGACAGACCAGGCTATTCCTTTTGCTCGCTTTCTTCGTCGCGTTTCCGTCGCCCTTTGAGCGACGGGGCGCCGACAATCAGACCGCTTCCGCGGATTGCGGCCTGCCAGGACCTTTATTGGATTCTTGACGCCGCCCCCGCCGCCGCCGCCGAACATTCTGAGCGCGGCCGACGGGGTAATGTATGGTAATGCGCATTAATATGCGCATCACGCAGTCGTTGATCATGCACATCATTAAACGCATTATCGATGCGCATATCGCGGAACACTAATGCGCCGCGCCCCCCATAGGTCTGCCGCCGGCAGCGGCAAAGGGATGCACGCCGCGGGTCCCGACTTGAGCATCAAATATGTCGCCGCACCCCGTCACGGTAGCTGCCCTGCCGCCGGCGTCGTGGGTAGCCCGGAAGCCGAACCCGGAGTGCAGCTGCCACGCGTACGCACTTCGAAGAACCTGCGTACACATATTTCACGACGCCCGGCTTCGCGCGGGGACGTTTCGGCGAGCTTGACGCGGATTAAAACGGAAAAAAGAAAGGGGGGAGGGGGGGGGGGGCAGTTTGTTGAGTCATTATTAGCAGTTTGGCTGCAACAATAAACGCGCTCTGTGAAAAGCAATGGTTTACGGTTGTTGAAGCGACAGTTGGATAAATCATTCCCCCTTCACCGCAACCCAGGAATCACCCGCCGCGGTGGCTCAGTGGCTAAGGCGTCGTGTTGCTGAGCCCAAAGACGCGGGTTCAGTCCCGGCCGCGGAGGCTACTTTTCTGATGGAGGCGAAAAGCGAAAACGCCCGCGTGTCGAGATTTCGGCGTACGTTAAAGATCCCCAGTTGGTCAGAATCAATCCGGATCCCTCCACTACGGAGCGCCTCATAGCCCAAGTGTAGCCTCGGCCCGTTAAGCCCCAAATAATTGAGTTTGAATTTGCAACCCAGCAATCGCTCACGTGAGAACGTAAGCGATTACTCATTTCCGTTTCTTACGCTGAAAGCACGCATGTTAGCTACAGGGTTGTCATGGAGAGAAAACATTATATCAAATCAAAAGTTCACATTGGTCGCTCACTCGCTGCAGCCGCACCTAGTCTATGGTGGGCGCCGTAGAGGACCGCGCGCAGATTACTTCAAACCACCCGGCGACCTTTAACGTGAGTCGAAATTTCGCTCAGTGGGTCGTTCTTGTTTTTTACGCCCCCATCAGACAAAGAGCCGCCGCATTAAAGAATCGAAACGGTTATTTTGTCTTTAGCGCGCTACTCGCTAGCACTTTAGCGCTCTAGCATTCGCCAATGGGGCCTTCAGACAATCACGGCCTACCAGTTGCGGCGAACCCTTCGTAATGAACCACAGGGAGCACTTGCGGCTTGTAGTTTTAACTCCGTGGTTGCAGCGCATCAGAAAACCTGCCCCCGTATACCACCAAGTACCGGGCCGCAGCCTCCGCGCATGCGCATAGGTAAGACCTTTCGAGTAGGGCACACTGGCACCGGTCGACAGCTGGGTAACAAACCCGCGGGCTTGTCACCCGTTGCTACACTTCCTGTTGGAATTGGCACCAAGTTGCCTCACCATGTAAAGTTGATCTTGCGCAGCGTTCGTCTTGTTGTAACATTGGTCTTGAACGCCGTTTTATAGCTACTTGTCGCAGCAAAGCCCCGGTGGCTAGCCTCTTCCAATACCGTTAGGCTATCTCTATAGAAAGAAGAGCCCCGCCCAAAGAGTTAGTGTGGTCCCATCGGGTGTAGATAGGCTGCACGCTTGGCCCACCCGCGCCCTCCCCGTTCACGCGTGCGTCATAATATGAGTCAAATCATTAAAGGGGCCCTGCAACACTTTTGATAAGCGCCTTCACTTTTACCTTCGCGTCTGGAAACACTGCGAAAGCTATAGCTATCGCCAGCACGGAGCGGCAGTGCGTGATTTGGTCGTCGCACCAGATGCACCTTCCATTTCTGCTTTGTTTTTGCGGCTTTTTTTTTAAAGTGCTATCGAAAAGCGTTCATTGCTGCAACTGAAGGAAAGCCGGCCAACAGCCGCTGCATGGCCTTAGTGACGTAATTCGAGCCATCGGAGAACGTCAAGACCGGGAAAGAGAGAAAAATCTTTTGAGCGAGTTTACAAGTTATCTGATGGGCATAGAGCAGTAATATTTGGCTGAGGTACTTTGCGACCCCCTAATCTAAGTACTGGGTGTCCTGGGTGACTACGTTCAGCAAGTATTTATTAGTTTAAAAAAAAGTTGAAAAAAGTGTTGCAGGGTCCCTTTTAACAAGTGCAGGGACTCAAATGCTTTACGTCAGTAGCACGGTGGTCAGTATACTGTGCACGTCCGGACATGATCGGCGAGCCCGGGCGAGTATCTCGGAAACCGTACTCCTAAACTGCGCAGGTGCTGGGGCCACAGGCCCGGAGCGGATGCCACGGTCACGCGATACTCTCCGCCTTGCGGTTCCTAGATCTGCTCGAAATCTGCGACTCCAAACAACTGAGAGCCGCGCCATCGGACGATGCACCGTCAACGGCCGCTCGCCCTCAGTACATCCGAGCCACGTGGCGATGACATCATCCGGGCCAAAACAAAATGCAAGGAACACGCGAAACAGCGCGGGGTGCGGACGAGTGGGGTCGGCACACACGGCAGGTGCTCGGTTTCACGTTCTTCCCTCAGGAGGAAAGATTCGGAGGTTTCGGTTTCAGTGTCGACTGATGCTCGGAGATGTTCTGTTTACGTCGTTTCTCTGCAAGACGGCGGCAGGTCCCGCTTTGCGCGACGAGTGGACTGGCTGATTCACCTCGTGCCGACGGATCGAAGCGGCTGCGGTAAAAATGGGAATCGTGTTCTGACACGCCAAGAGTAGGGCGAGCATCGAAGAGTGGCGCCAGTCCCCTTATTGTTTGCAACGTGGCGTGGCAACGCGGTTGGGCTACAGGTATAAACAATACAAATAATAAGACGCGATGCTTTTCGATGGCATGGGACCATATTAAGCATTTTCTTTCTTTTATTTACCAATTACAAGCATGTTCCAGAGTTACGAAC
This sequence comes from Haemaphysalis longicornis, assembly GCF_048455015.1. NCBI lineage: Eukaryota > Metazoa > Arthropoda > Arachnida > Ixodida > Ixodidae > Haemaphysalis > Haemaphysalis longicornis. Next base: position 53,566,307 of record NW_027526361.1, on the reverse strand, counting down.
AACCTGATTGCGAGGTTGGCTGTACCAATTCTGCAGTACATATCGAAACCACATCCGCACGCGCGGTACAGGCGGGGAAGCAAGACAGAACATTAGGTGTAAGACTTCAGCGTTTGTTTTAATGGCTCGCAATTCCGATATCTGGTTCTGTAGACAGTTGGGCGCGTATAAGCAAAATGATAACAGATAACAGCTAGGTAAGCAGGCCTGCATGCTTGTGGAAATTTGCCGTTACATCATACGGATAGACACGCTGCCTCCGAACTGCTCAAGCAGGGAACGCGTGAGACCTTGACCTCTTCTCGCTCACTAACGGCTCTTCACCGGCGATAATGACATTTCCGTTCGAAGATACTCGCTTTGTCGCCGGTCACTCGGAAGGGTGTCCGCCGAGAAACAGGGAAATAGAAAAAGAGCAATGCCTTCTGCCTGGCGGGACATGCTCAATAGCGAGCAGCAGCAGGTCCGTTGGCCCCACGTCGGGGCGTGCATGCAGCTGCCGGCGTCTAGAACGAGCCGAGGCTATCGATCCCCAACCGCACCCGCGATTCCTCCCCAATTTCCCGTGTCCCGTTAAAAGGAGGAAGGGGAAAGCCGCCAGTTGCGGGGAGAAGGGACCCCGGGATAAAAGGCGAGGAGGCCTGTCCCCCTCTGCGAGGGCAAGGGCAAAAAGAGCTGCATCTGGCGAGACCGTCTCGACGACGCTATTATAGGAAAAAAAAATAAAAAGACTAGGGAGCAACGTAGGGACGACGGCAGGAGAACGGGGGTGGGGGAAGTTGAGAGATCCAGACAATGCAGATCACGTTTTGTCTCCCCGGCTTCTACCCACCCCGCGGGGCGGAATTCTGGCAGGTATTTGGGCTCGCACAGCGGCGGTGGTGGCGGGGACGGTTTCGGGAGTGACTGGCTCCCGCTTTGCCGCCGTCGGGGACGTGCCTGGCTCTGTCAGATTTTTATGGCTCCGCCGTGACGCTTTTGCGGCGCGTTCCCTACTGCTGCCACGCCGACCCGATAAGAAGGCCACGTGACCACCGCGTTATCTCCGTTAAAAGATTGGCTTAAACGTGCTATAACATTTTGGCTTCGAGCTTTGACGTTTTATAACGTTCATTGTGGCGCTTTCTACTTGGCTGCTTACGTCACCACAGTTATTCCCCGATGCACAGCCCAGTCGGGAGGCTTTCTTCACTCGGCGTTGGTTTTGCACGGCCGTGAGGTTTGCTTCGCGAGGTGGGACCGGCAGCGACGCGGTGGCCAGATTGAGTGTCCGTGCGCCAAGCGATCGCGAAGGAAGCGCTTGTCCGCGCACGTACGGATCGCAGGCAAGACGAGGAAATCCTCACTATTGATGTTGTTCTTGTTTTTTTTTTTTTACCTTCTAGGCGCCTCCCTTCCTTAAATGTATTTTGTCGAGCGAATTTAAACCACCGCCTCCGGTGCCGCTCACGGATAGCGACCGAACGACCGAGTCATCCATTGGCACGCTATTCTGTTGGCTCGAATGCGCAGAGAGAGAGAGAGAGAGAGAGAGAGAGAGAGAGAGAGAGAGAGAGAGAGAGAGAGAGAGAGAGAGAGAGAGAGAGAGTAAACGTTTATTAATACGACCCATATCCGGGTTTGCGTGCTAGGGGGTTGAGATCAAACGACCTCCCCCCTGATGGTGAGCAGGTCCTGAAGGAGAGTTGTCCACGAAGACGTCGTCTTGCCGAAGTGGGAAACCCAGGCCTCCCAGGAGGAAATGTGATGGGGTAGTGAGCGACGTTGCGGTGTGTGGGCGGGCTCTGGGAAAGGTCCAGTAAGTGTGGGTGAGTGTGGGTATGGAGCCGCACACTTGGCAATGCGGTCTGCTTGGATTGTTCTGTATTTGATGCAGAGTGTAGTCGTTTGGTAGGGAGTGTGTGTGTGCTTGCCATAGGTCGGCAAAACAGAAAGAACTCACTCAAACTCAATCACAATTTTTTTCATTCACGCTGTACTCAATCAAACTCAGACTCAAAAAGCTGGTCTGTTCACAAAATCACTCGTACTCACTCATCAAATACTCATTTGTAATCATACTCACTTGTACTCAAACTCATTTGTCCTCACGAGTATTCGTACTCAATCTGTACTCATGAGTACTCACCCAGTACTCATGAGTACTCAATCTGTACTCATGAGTACTCAATCTTCTGTACTCATGAGTACTACTCATTCTGCAATCATGAGTACTACTCATTCTGCAATCACGAGTACTACTCATTATGCACTCATAGTACTCAATCTGTACTCATGAGTACTTAATTTGTATTACTCACGAATAATCAACTTATCTGCACTGTTAGCTAGGTCGTATCTCGAATGAAAGACTAAATAGAAAAAAATAAAATGTTTAATTGATTAGAAAAACACAGGATCGGGCTCAGGGGAGCTCGGGGCTTGTCGGTGCGGCCGTGGCCGTAAACTGCTGTTTTCTGCGTGTCTTCGGGTGGCAGCTTTTGTCGTCCGTTTTCGTTTCCAGGCGCGCTGATACTCTCCTAATCGTGCTCCAAATCAGAATTGTGCCTTCCCCCAGGCACAATGAAGCGTTTCTGTAGATTAACGTCCGTTCGTATCGAGATCACTGTCCGCTTATTCACAGATGCTCGATGCTGGCGTTTGTTTTTTGTTGTTCCGGATACTAGAAACTTCATTAGGAGGGTGTTCGTCTCATTGAGCTTCGGTGAATTTCAAATCTGCTTTCTTTTATTGTGTGTGTGCCGTGGGATTCACTTCGTCAAACCTGAACTTGACAGTGTTTACGGCGTTGCGTTAGTCGCGCCGCTTCCGTCGGCGATTGTGTTCGTGTAACTCGTCGCGTGCTTGATGCATGTGGGGGCGTAGACGTCCGGTGGCGAGCTGCGCTGTGTAGGGATGGCATAGTTCGGCGTGTTGAGGACATTGCTTGAATTGACGTGTGCGTTGCGTATGATGCGGGAGCCGATTGGCTTTTCGTTTAGTGTGCGGTAGCGTGGCGTTTTCGTAGGGTGGCATGGCTGATCGGTCAAAGTCTTTGCGGCTCCGTGCTCGCAGTTGCCGTGGTTGTTTCGGAAGTGAAACCGTTGTGGTGGGGAAGCGGGGGTAGTTCGTGCCGTCCGTTCGGTCCCACATTCCTTGGCGTCGCAAGCGTGACTTCATTGTTAGGGCATTCGATGCCTTCGTCTGGATCGGGTTCATTCGTTGCCGTTCTTGCCGTGTCCGTGTCGTCGCTCAAGCCCTCGTCTTTTGCCCGTTGTTTCGAGAATGCTATAATCGCTATCTCTCCCATACAAGCAGGCTCCGTTCGTCCCGAGTCCGCTTGCTCGCGGTTGCGTCCTCTTGTACGAAATAGTGTTTATCGTGTGAGTCTCGGTCGGAGCGCGGATGCCGGGGATCTTGTTCTTTCTGGCTCGGACATGCCGCATGCGCTGGCCGTGTCGTTGCTCGTCGACGGACCTACCTGCACGAGTGTGATGTCGTTCGTCCGCTGGACTCGGGCTGAAGCAGCGGGTGTCGGAGATCTCGTACGTTCCGGTAGGGTTGAACCGCGTGCGCTGGATCTTTTGTTGCTTGTGGCCACGTGATTTCTGAGGTTGTAACATTCGCTGGCCAAGTCGGGATAGCAGCAGCACGAGCGGAGGGTGTCGCGAACAGCAGTTTCTTCTGTGTGTGCTGGCTTGGCGGCGTTCCATGCGCTGTGCATTTCGTTCGCCGTGGTCAGCTCGACTGGTTCAAGTTGGATGTCGTTCGTCACCTCTGGTGCGTTTCGTGCGCTGTGCGCCTCGTTTTATCTAGGACACTACACTATAATTGGTGTGCGGTCGTTCGGCACGTATGGTGCATTTCGGGCGCCGTGCGTCTTGCTCGCTTGTCGGGGCCATATCTAAAAATCCGGATGTGATGTCGTTGGTTGCGTGGACCGGCGCCGGTACAGCACGAAAGAGGAACGGGCGAAAGAGGAACGGACGACACTGCAATACCTCGCGCTACGCAGCGCGAAGTTGCAAGTTTCACGGCGCAACCGCCACAAGTACTCCCTCCCTGATGTGTTTACCTCTTGGCTAAGGCTTGCGTGTTCGCCGATCCACACGGCGGACCAAAACGATTATTTGGACCGCGGTCCGCGCATCCCGTGATAAGACGTCACCAGTTCGCGCGCCGCCGTTGGACCGCGCAGGACCACGGCCTTCGCGGTCCAGATATTCGCCGAGGCTTTTCGGCCCGCAGTCTCGACGGGCGTGGGCGGAGCCGCATCCAGTTGCGTCAATAGAGAATAGCGCGGGCAGCGCGGCTGTTTCGAAGCGCTCGAAGGAGCCTGTCAATCACCCGCGGTTGGATAAGCGACGGGCTAGGCTTACAATCGCGACGCATACTTCATTCGCGCTTTTTCTTGCGAGTCCTGACTCTTACTAGTGCGATGTTAGCTATGATTATCACTTTGTTTCACGCATGTGGACCTCAATTTAGGGAAGAGTTCGGTTCCAGCGAGCGGTGACGAGCCGTATGCAGCCCGGATCGCCCCGCCGTCGCCGCTCGTCGTGTCGCCTTCATGCGAACGACGGCGGCGGCTGCGTGAGCACGCCCGCCCGGCTTGCATGCGGGTGGCCGTTATTGTGGGGATGAAAGGTTTCGTGCAGGCTCGTGCTTTACAACATGTTGTCGCGGCCAAACGGCGCCTGTGTTCACCCTTCTGGCTTGTGAGTTCAGACGGTCGGCCATTCGCAGTCCGCTCAGCCGGCCCGCCGTGTGGATGCGCTCTGCTTTGGATCGGACCGCGGCGGACCGTGACGTCTCATCACGCGACCGATTGGACGGCGGACTCGGTCCGTCGTGTGTTCGGGACGCAGGGAAAGGCGTCAGGGTGGCGCGTCGCTTCTTTCTTTCTCTCCAGGGATGCTATCACGGTGCCAGGAAAGGAGCTGAGGGCAACAGGCAATGGGATGCCTCTCATTGGTCGATTGCATGAGTTAACCGAGGTCAGCAAAACAAACAAACAAAAAAGCGGATTTTTCGCCGCCTTGTGCCACCGGTTGCACACTCTTTCTTTGTACTTTCACGCTCGCGCTCCCGGTGCCGGCGCGCCAACGAGGCGGCTCAGCGAAGAGGGAAAAAAAAATCGCCCTTCAGATGCATTTCTGACTCCGTGCTCTGGTGTTTATTTTTTTTTTCTTAGTTTCATGACGTACAGTTCCCGTAATAGCTCGAAAGCGCGGCAACGTTTAGTCGTTGTGTGCTCCATTGTACATATAAATAATGCACTGTCGACGCCCGTAGCGTCAGAAAGCGCACGGCTGTTAGCCAAGCTTGTATGGCTACGGTTCCGCGTATAATTCATGTCTGTAAATAAGAACTCCCGAGACTCCATGTGTCTTCGAAGCGCGCGGGGTTGTAGCCTGAGACTTTCACTTTCATATCACTTTCGTATTTATGTCTGGGTTCAAATATCCCTGTTTTATTTTTGTTGAACAAAGCTGATAAATAGGAAGCATGGTACCAGCTTTAGTAGCGAGGGAATATTTTGCCAATATGAAGCCCTCGATTAAGGATTCTTTTAACTTTTGGCCGAGCGGCTGAATGGCGGGGCAGTTGGCCAGTTGTAGAGAGGGCACATTATGTACATAAAGCTACTTAACGGTGACCCCAGTAGCTCCCATGTATACAGCGGGGCGTGATATTAAGATGCAATAATAAATTATCTTTATGACAGACACAGACAGACAGACTGACAGGCCAACATTGTCCCGCTCAAGTGGCCAAAGAAAGGCTATCGTCTTTAAAACCAGCTGGAAAGAGACGCTGCCGCCACTGTTCCGCATTCAGCGAACATTGCGCAACCGTACCCCTCGCAAGCGCCGCCAGCCCGCAATGTAACAGATAAACAGAAAGACGAAAACCGGCTACCGCGCGAAAAGCCAAAGAGGGAAGTCCCGCCGCGAGAAAGGGACAGTACAGGGGCGCTACGCGTCGTTGTGTCTATTTCCGTTAACAGCACGGTCAAAACCCCCAGGGGTCTGACCTTAATCACTAATTTTTGTGTGCGTGTGTGTGCGGTTAACCAGAGCGCCCGACACAAATTTGCTGCACCTGGCGACACGCCGACGGTGGGCCAGATTCGCGCCTCGGTCAAACAGCTCGCGGCAGACGTGCCGCGACTTGGCGGCACACAGCGCCGCCGAGTCTACTCTCCTTTTCCCATCGAGACGGCCGCACCAAATCATGCCTGGGACGACCGGCCCGAAAAAGACATGCAGCAAGTAGACCCTGGAGACGGCGCCGCTGAGTAGCCTTCCCTTTCTTGTCGTGGCTCGGCTGACGCAATCCCTTCGCTTTCAAACTGCGGCCAGTGATAGTCGTGATTGGAAAGATTCGAACTGCACGCGGCTGCGGCGGAACCCCGGGGGATAAAACCAGCCCTGAAGCAGCGGCTGTGCAGCGGCATTTCATTGGAGGCACTGAGTTGAGAAGTGCTATCGCCTTTGTGCGAGCCATGTAACACTCTTGCTACCTTTGTATATAGTGTATATAAATGCAGCTTAAAATCGTTGTCGGCTCGACAACTTCATCGCTCTGCTCTGCGCCGCGTCGATGACGGACTGAGCAGGGCAACGTCGCAACAGTGGTGACTGAGCAGGAATGGCCCAGTCCAAACAGTGTGCGTGTGTGTTCGGGGGGGGGGGGAGGGGGAGGGGGGGCGTGGAGGGGGTATCGCTCGCAGTCGAGGGCCGCAGGGCACCCAGTTGCTGCCGGTGCTTGGCAGCCGTTCCAGCAGTGTCGAACTGCGCTGCCGTGCTTCGTGCACTCGAGAACAAAGTTTGCAGACGCGTTTTTCGGAGGCGTGATATCTTGCACTGACGTCACTGTATTGCCGTGTTGGTTGGTTGGTTGCACCGTGGAAATCTGCCGCTCTTATCTCGAGCAGTGCGGATGAAGCTGACAGCGATCTATCAAAAAAAAAAAAAGCGGTGGCGTCGTTATGTGCAATCCACATGTTTTACGAGATGTTCCAAGACGTGAGCTTAAGCGACAATCCCAGCGTCTGGCGTTGGCGTTCATCACTTCAAAACGATTCCTTCACGAGGCCTCCCACAGTGCGAGCTTAAACTCGACAGTAGCTGCTAGCGAGGGGTGTGCGCCCGCCTGTAAACAGTAGTGAAAGGTAGGGGAATAACAACCACCGAAATTCATCATCATCGTCAGCGTGGTCATTACACGGTGGCATAAACGAGAAGCGGCGAATGGGGTTGCCACTCGAAAGTAAAGCCATTCGAAAGCAAAACGCTCCTCCAGCGGCAAGATGCCAGAGCTCTGCGACAAAATATGTGGGGCTAAACAAGGCGTCTCACGCGTTCAACTGGATATTATGATGTCCGATTCACAACTCACAAACGCACTTAGGTGTACCCGGATATTTTATTTCCATTGCTGGGGCAAATTCCACCGCCGCGGTTGCACGGTGGGGCTGTATGCTCACTTGTAAATGGCACTACACGAGACCATATTACTAGCGAACCTGAGCAAAATGTTTCAAAACGGGAACCTAATAAAACCATATGAGCGCACGTACATCAGCCAAATTGTCGCTTCAATACACACAGCGAAATGGTGCGGACAATTTCGGTGAGACAAACGTTACAAACCACGTAGTCGGTTTGACGCGCGTTACGTAAACTAACTGCGACTGTTGAAATGAGCGGTTCGGTTCACAAAACGACTACACAGCGCGACATGCGTCTACGGAAACTTCTGAAAACCGAAAAAGAGGGATTTCAGTACGCCTAATGCGTCCATTGTTAGCAGCCTCCACCACCTCTCCCCTAAAACAACTGGAAGGGAGCACGCGCAATGAAGCCGCCATGCGTTCACAGGCCGCGTCAACAAAAATAACTGCGGCAGTCAACAAGTGCCGTAGAAGAGCAACTGCGGCCGCGTTTCCCGCCGGGCCCTCACCCCCTCGTTTTTCCCTCTTCACCGTGACCCCTTTGCAAGCGACCGCCGCGAAACGCTTACAGCGCCAAACATGGACCGGGAAAGGGGGGAGGTGCAGTTTTCGTTGTCTAATTTTGACATCCTTGACAGTTAAGCTGCACAGCGGCACTGCTAATGTTTGCGACTCGTACACGCGCGTCCAAACTTGAGCTGGTTATAAAACTTGTTTGCAGTACTGTACTCACGAGTGCAAATAATCAAGAGTGCAAGCGCTCGCAAAACCAGTATTCATGAGTATTGTACTCATGAGTACTGTGTACTCATGAGTACTGTGTATTCACGAGTACTGTGTACTCATGAGCACTATGTACTCACGAGTACTATGTACTCATGAGTACTGTGTACTCATGAATACTGTGTACTCATGAGTACTGTGTACTCATGAGTACTCATACTCATTAGTACTCAAACTCGTGAGTACTCGTACTCATGAATGCTGTACTCATGAGTACTCATACTCATGAGTAGTGTACTCATGAGTACTGTACTCACGAGTAGTTGACTTACCCCTGTACTCACTCGTCAGCATACTCACTTTTTTTTCTGGGTGTGTACTCACTCATCATCGTACTCACTCGTGAGTTTGAGTACAAATGAGTACAAATGAGTGTACTCACGAGTGAGTACGCCGACCTATGGTGCTTGCCTTAGGAGTGTCGTGTACATCTTCGGAAGAGAATCAGGTGGTCTGGGGAGTTCTCTGCGGGCCATTCGGAGTGTCTTCATATACGCTCTTCGTTCCTGGTGGCGCTCTTTCCTGTCCTCTGACGGGAAGTAGGTCTCGGGCCAGGCCTGGGAAGTGTCGGAACACCAGGCCGTTGAGGCTTTATCGTGAACGCGAGCATTGCCTAAGGAAGAATAATGTCCTGGGGTCCATTCTAAAGTGATTGAGATATCAGGATGGCGCTGTCCATACTCAGCTAGCGCAGCTCGTATATTTGGAGGCAGTTCGTTGCGAAGGAAAGCCCGCAGGGCTGCTTTTGAGTCAGAGGGAATGACAATGCTCTCTGATTGGTGGTCATGTTGAGTAATGGCTTGCGTTATGACCAGTAATTCTGCTGTCGCCACAGAAGGGACGTCGTGGTGATGATTAACGACTGCGTTGCCAGAAGAATTTATGCTTGCAGTGACTACTTTGCCATGTGCTTTCTCACTTTCTTACCATGCCGACGCCAGCTTTACAGCTGGCGTCGGCATGGTAAGAAAGTGAATCGGTGGGTTGCTGTATGCGGGTGCGTGCTGCTCATCGTGCGGCGTCCTCTTAGGGGTTCATATGCTTAGGTATGGGTTTTACCTTGATGAATAGGATGGCGTCCCATGGTGGTGCGGTGAGTGGTATGACGGGTAGGTTGGCATGCAGTGTTGTATCCCATAAGCTCCAGCAAGGCACGACCTTGTTCAGATGTTGTAAGACGATGAGACTGTACTTCTTGGTGCGTGATCAGTCGGTCAGTTAATGTGTTGAATATGGCGGTGCCTTCAACAAAAGTACTTGCATCATAGCTCGGGTACTTCGAGTGTGATGCGAGTTATGCATGTCAAGAGATTGTTGATTTAGCGGAATTGATGTTCCGTGACAGGCATGTATGGAAGCCCGTACATGATCCTGGTATTATACAAGGGCTTCTGTAATGCGCCTGAGTTCTGCTTCTTTCACGCCATCGATCTTGTGAGAAATTCTTTTCAACATATTTGCGATATGATTTATCTACTGTAGTATCCGCTGCACCCATACATCTGCTCTACCGTTCTGTTGTCAGTAGAATCCGAGAATGCGTAAGGGCGGCTTTCGTGGTATTGGTTGACCATTGACCGTGAGTTGAATCAATCAATCAATCAATCAATCAATCAATCAATCAATCAATCAATCAATCAATCAATCAATCAATCAATCAATCAATCAATCAATCAATCAAGACTTTCCATTCTCTCTTTTCGTGCTTACTGCCCACGGGCCTATGGTAACGGAGCGAAAAGTTAAGCCAGAGCGAGGAAACCATCTGCTTTTCTGTTTTTCACAGATCATATGCGCACATAATGTTACGTTAAATGATCTTGGAATTAATGTTTTGCGCAACAAGGAGAAGGAAAAATAACAAGCACTCATTTTTAGTTTTAAAAGTGCCAAGCCGTGTTCCACAGCCTTTTTTTTTCCGACGTGTCTGGCCGCAACAAAAACGAGAGTATACAGACAAACCGAACGCTAACGGGACTGGGACGAGGCGCAATATGCGCAATTTGCACCGCGTCCCAATCCCGTTAGCGTCTTATTTGTCTGTATACATAGTGCAATTCAATATGAAGCATCACCAACTAGCCCCATTCTACGTCCTTTTGAAAAACGAGAGAGTTGTAAATAAAGGATGCTTCGGAACTTTATGTATCCAAAACAAAATCGGTAGTATTGATCTTAACCGCAATTATGTTCTTTTTTCTATTGACCATCACGATTATCTATTGCACCAATGTATCTAAACCATTGTGTCTAGTGTGAGCTCCCGTAAAGTGCCTACGATTGCACTCTGCTCGAACTCATAATGAGGAGCTATACGCATTAGGAATAAAAAAACAAAAGTTAGCTAAGGCTTTGCCGACAGCTGAACTGCTTTTAAAATCTTAAGGAGTATAGATGGCGAAATACCGACTTGATAATTGACACCATAACACCTGACGCTTCATCGGAACAAGAGCATGAACATGGTGTCCACACCATGGCCCCCTGATTCGGTTTCATCGGCAGTACGAAGTGAATGTGTAAAGATTGTTCCGCTTATGCGACACGGCAAACTTTCAAAAAATGAAAAAGAGCATAAAAATCAGGTCTTCGTCGTACCGGAACCACCCGTTCATACTTGCGGCACACGTACCCCACCTGTAGCCGCGCATGGTTTGAGCTAGGGAACAAAAGCACCGGAAGCCACACTGTAGGCGTCTTCTTCAAAGCAGACAGCTGTAAAGTCATGACAGCAGAAGTCTTCGCGAGGACAGGTTGGTACCCGGCCGTTTCGGAACGGAAGCCTATCATTACGACGGCAGGCTGACAGCTACCTCACAGGAAGGCGGGCTTCCCCGCTGTACTTCGGTGCGATCGGGCGAACGCAGCTTCTGGGGGGCCGGCCGTCCGCGTAAAAGCTGGAATGGGGGGGCTCCTTCGTTTTGCGCCGCGCTCTTGGCTTTTCCGTGGCCGCATTTGCCGGAGATCGTGGGGCATCCGCCCAGATCAATATTGTCTAGCTAGAAGAGCCCGGCTCGTATGGGGGCTGCCCGCCCTTCGTCTGCTGCCGGCGACCAGACGAGCCCCACGCGTGTCTCGCGGATCGACTTTTCGCAGCGCTGTGAGAGGGGAAAAGTAGCCCATCCACCGGGCTACAGAATGCACTTGCGACGCTCCCTTTGTTGCCCACTACTAGAGCTGTAGCTTTGCGCAGAAGAAGCGGTGAGCTTCCTATCTATGAGCGAGAGCCTCCAGGCTCGTGTCTATTGCTCCGTTGTTGCTGTTTTCTTTTTAAAGCTTCTATGCCCCCCTTAGAAAGTTCGCTTCACGTGCATATATCTATAGCCTGTCAATCAAGTGCACGTGCCGTCAAAAATTTAATATGCCGGTGTTCAAATCGATACCCAGGGAGAAGCCCACATCCATAATGGTTTATTGGAAAACGCTTTGGTAAACGGCTAATAAACTCAATTATTTCAGTCACTGTTCAATCAATCAATCAATCAATCAATCAATCAATCAATCAATCAATCAATCAATCAATCAATCAATCAATCAATCAATCAATCAATCAATCAATCAATCAATCAATCAATCAATCAAACCATTAAATGTAAAGGACACGAAGTATCAAAGCATGGATATACCTGTGTTTCCAGCCATCGGCAGAAAGAGCGTTACGAAGCAACCTAATTGTGTCGGAATGTGAAGCTTCTCAGTCAAGATTATAGAGAAAAAGAATGCCGTGCGAGCAAGAAAACGCGTGGCTATCCAACATGCAGGACAGTCGCTGTGTGGCTGTGCAGGTTCCCAGTGAAACGACTTACAGTTTTACGCGGCGTGAGCGTACGTGCACTAACCTTGAATATTCGCACCGCGACTGCAGGAAGCTCGGTGATAAAAGTTGTCACAGCGGTTATAATAAGGTCAGCTGCAATGGCGGAATAATGTACGTAACTGTGCTGGCTTGAGGCAGGAGAATAAGATGAATAATAACATACCATGCGATAAACAATTAGGCAAGCATTAGGGGAATAACAAGATAAACAATGAGGGTAAAAATTAGAGAAAGTAATATTGCAAATACGAGTCAGCTTCATAAAACAACGCTCAAATCTTCATTTTGTTTCTTGCTGTTAGCAGAGTCCCTCAATGCTTTTCTGCTAATAGTCAGCGGGGTACGAATACCGTAGAGCAGTAACCGGTAATGGTAAGACAGAACACGACAAAGCAGATTAAAAAAACAGAACGACAACAACGAAATGCACGCTTTAGTAATCGACAGCAGAAACAGAAAGAATACTCTCCCGTACCACGCAACAGGGCAGCCTTATAACATAAATAATATCCAAATAGTAACACAAAAAGTTAGCAAATATCAAGTAATTGAAGAGAAATAAGAAAAATTAATGTCTCTTACTAGCGTCCCCTCTGCTGAGAACAGCATCACTCTGCTCCTATACTAATAATGTGATTTAGCGACCTCAAACTCTAGGAAAGATAGGTTTTACAGTGTAGCAATTAAGCACGAATTAAGCACGAAGTGCGAGCTTTCCACTGGCTTCTACGCTGTTTGAGGAGGCGACGAGTTGGTACGAAAACTTTACCATCTCTTCTTTAAAAAGCTTAGAGAAGCGCGAAAGCTTTCTAACATCAAAAGTGCATCAAAAAGTGCGTCAAAACATTCGCTATAAGTTCGTCCAACTTTCGCTGAAAGAACTTTCAAAGAACCAAATCGCAGACGAAGAACGAATACAGGCGAGGATTTTTCGCGCACTGAGTGAACGAATCTACGAACAATCTAAATGTACACCGATACGTGGTTCACGAATACTATTGTAACTAGTGTATTGCTACTTCATGATCGAGGCGTGTATTGTGTTGTCTAGAACCATTCCTTTCTGGCAATTTTCAAGCAACCGTTTTGACACAATCGAAGCCCTGTTTCACGTACACGCCGTGTGTCCAGTAATCCTAGCAGAGGTTTTCGGTCGACCACCCGGTCTAAAAACGCATCAGTTTTTTGACAGGACACCATCGGTTCCACTAAGAAAGCTCTCACTTTAAAAATTCCCCGCATTTCCCCGAGGGGAAGAATGTGAAAGTGCGAATGCACGAGTTGAATTTGCGCGGTTCGGTAATGTTCGCGAAAGAGAGATCACACACACACACACAACTACAAAGAAAGAAAGATGATTTTAAGCGGGTGCATTAGCCCTTCTCACGCCCGATTCCTGGCCAATCCCCCACGTGGGTATGTGCCATGTCAGCCGCCAGGCAGCGCGCGCCCATCTCCCCCCGTTGCCAAGGAAGACGAGGAGATTCCTGGCCAATCCCCCACGTGGGTATGTGATGCGGACATCGCCGGTGGACGCAGGTTCAGGGTCGCTTAAGAAGTGCATTGCACTTAAAATTAAAGAAATTCTTCGAAAATACGGGTAGCTGACTCGCAGTGAAGAACGCTTGGTCAAGAAGCCAGGGATGGAGCGCGTGCCGTCTGCTAAATGGTACTCGAAACACGCGCAGCTCCACGCACAGTTCCCGGCCACGCTCCTTTCGCTCAGTCGCTGCATAAATTCTAAGTTAGCGCGCGCAAAACGACGGCCGAGAGAGGGGCTTCTCATCCGAGACGCGATTCAACCGCGTCTCGAATTCCACCACACCGGTGAGGGTTTGGGGTGGAGGGGGAGGAGAAACGATGGGGCGTAGTACTACAAGGTAGCGCCGGCAGCGGCGGCCGCTTTGACCGAATCTGCATTCACTCGTGCCGGCTGCAAATATTGACCCGCGGGGGTCGGGCTGCGTTGGCGGCGGCAACGAGGGAAGACGCGCTAAGGGTCGGGGAGGAGTGCGGAGGGGGAGCAGGGCTCTGGGTGCCCATGTAGGCTCCCACGACGAGGCCCCAAGCCGGGCAGCCAGCTCGCAGGGAGCGGCCGCCGCGAATGCAAATGGGCGCTGATTGGCGCTGGGCCCAAAGAGCACACAGCGGGCTATTGCATACCGGCACGGCCGAGCGCACCTCTTTCAGGCACGCCGCGCGCTCTCCGCGGGTCGTGAAGGGAGCGCTAATCTTGCGTAAACGCGTGAGGGAGCGCTAATCCTTTCGCGGCGGCGATCCAATGAAATGTTTCCCGCGCTGGATGGAGACTGGGCAGAGTGCGTATCGGCGGGAAAGAAAAAGCGCGCGAAACTGCGGTGTATTTACGGAACGCTGCCGCCTTGCTGGAGCGGACAGCTGTGCCGGTGATGGACTGCGGCAGTCACGCCGAAAGCCTGTTTCCGAGCTCCAGCTACGCTACCTTTTAACCTTGCGGTTAAGTGCGGCGAGTGAATAGAGCGCGCTCGCTAAGTAGAGATCTGCGTCTAAGCTGGCGGGAAAGCTCTCGTTCACTCACTCAGTCATATATTGAGGGCTCCGTTAGGCCACCAGTCGCGCACACTGTGCGGCGTAAGCGTAAAGTAGTGGGTGATGTGGTGCAACGCCCAAACGGCCCCTGCCCGTGCTAGCGATGCAGGCAATTGCTAGACCTAGATTTCGTGCGAAGAAAATATCGTGGCTTTCCCTAGCGAACTACCCTTACACGTGGAACGAATGCGCCGCATGCGAAAAACCGAAGCATACATATGCAGGGTGGTACGACGATAACTGAAACACTTTTAAAAAAATTTCTGAGCGTACCGCCGCTCGTTTCGCGCTCAAACTTCGCACAAAGGTCGCATTTTGTGGCCTATTTTGTTGACACCGGGAACAACGACAGTGCTTACCTGTTTATTATGAAAATAAATCAAAAACATTTTCGCCTATGGGAAAATTGCGGCCTATTTGGACGTTCGAGCGAGTTCAAGCTGATCTTGGAACGGCGGCGCCACCTGGGATATGCAGAGCGCAACAGACGATGAGGATTCACGGTAGGAAGGAGCCAATTGAGGTAGCAGACGATCAGAAAATCTCTCGTCCGTAGTTTAGAATGACCACAAATGGTTGCACAACAGCTGATACTAATCACAATAACGTATCCCCACGGTTCATCGTCGCCGATAATTTGTTTCCTCACCTGTTTTCACATTTTCTGCAGAGCTCTTCTTAGTAACTCTGATTTTCTGATCGTCTGCTACCCCATTTCGTTCCTTCCTGCCGTGAAAGGAGCGTGAAAACCCATCGTGCGTTTCGCTCGGTATACCCCAGGTGGCACTGTCGTTCCAAGATCAGCTTGCACTGGCTCGCACGTCCAAATCGGCCGCAATTTTCCCATAGGCGAAAATCGTCTGTATTTATTTTTCAGAATAAACAGGTAAGTACCGTCGTTGTTCCTGGTGTCAAACAAAATAGACCACAAAATGCGACCTTCCTGTGAAGTTTGAGCGCGAACAGAGCGGCGGTTCGCTCAAGAAGAACGTTTAAAGTGTTCTAATTACCGTCGTATCACCCTGTATCCTTGGTGGCTTGCGTCAAGCCACATGGGGGAAATATCACATTTGTCTACACGAAAACGGTCTGTGCGCAGGTATGTCTCTGTTTGACCGGCTGCGTACCATACAGTACACATAACGAAAAGTTGATGCGACCTATGGCTTATCTTATATGCCCCTGAATGTTCCCATAATATGAAGTTCCAAATATAACTAGTAATATGGTACCAATCGGCAAGGAAGCACGAATTTACAAACCGTATGGCGCAGCAATATCGTGACCTAAACTTCGGAATAAAACATTTCAATACATTCACTTAAGTTGGCGCCTACATTCCGCGTTTATAGCTCATTTCGCATGTACGTGGAATGTTTTTTTGCTTTTAACTGACAATAGACAGAAAGCAAAGGTACTAAAGTGAGCGCTGGTCCCATTCACTGCATACACATAAACTAATCGTGGCTGCCTACAAGCGTATATTCCGCCTGTGTCTGCAAACAAGACAAAGTCTTCTTAGACAAAGTAGAGACAAAGTAAGGTAGACAAAGTCTACCTTACCCGTTGCACCACTCAAACACCCAACGAAAACTATTTGTTTTCTCCCGTTTATGCATCGTGCATATGGTTAGGTGAGTCTGACACCCTGACTGTTAACGTGGTCTGCGGTACTGTAGACGTGACAAACTTCTGGCGTAACTTGATCCGCAGTCCTTGTTATGATCCTTCCGACGCGTGCAAGTGAATAAAAAATGCAGGAAGCTCACACTCACGCGTAAGACTCGAAGGTAACGAAGCTGTACGCAACCTTTAGGACCATCACGACAGTTTAAGTCCACGATTACGGCCGATTTGCTTCTTCTTCGCTGCCGCAACGACCCTTACTCCATCTTTGTTGCCATAACGGCGAAGAAGAAGCAAGTCGAAGAAGCAGAACCAACTAATGAAAAGCGCACTCTTAAATTAGGCGCCCGCAGGTTCAACGTGTACCCTATCACGTGCTCTGTGTCGAGCAGGTGGCGTGATTACTCTCCCAACCGTCACAGCCGAGTAAGTAAGCCGTTTGACTCTCGCACGGTCGCAGGCGAGTGGGTAAAACGACTGACTCTAACTCCGTTGGTCTATTAGACCCACTTTCGAATCCTGCTGGTACTGGTGATCTCTTTATGCTGTAATACTGAGTTTTGTGAAACGTCGGAATTAACAAATTTTCAAACAGCTGCGCCGTAATAATTCTGAAATACTGCCGTTGCTTTCTTTGCCAGATCGTCTGTTTAGTTTTTTTTTTTTTTACTCGCTTCCACGCAACGTATTCGAAGCCAACGCAGCTGCTTCCAGATTAGGCTATCAGACGCTTCCCGACCTCGATGCGGAGGTTCCTAGCATCCGAAGGAGTGTCCGCTTCAGGAAGCTGTTGCCCCCATTTCAGATGTGCGGGAGATATGACGCAAACTAGAGCAGTGGACTGAATATTAATGCCCACCAAAATGCGCGGTGAGCGCTACTGCAATTTGTCCCGCCCGCTCCACCGGCCGAGCGCCCACGTACAACATCATCGTTAAAAGAATAAGAAAAGACAACGGTCTGGCAGAACAACGGCCTAAAGTAACGAAAAAAAAAAAGAGCTCGGTTCAACGCCCAGTGGCCTGTATATCTGTCCAACGCGAGGCTCTTGGCGTGTGGTTCCTATCTGATCATGCCGCACAAATGATCAACAGCGGCTGCTCGCATCAATAGAGAGCGACCTGGTAGTGCTGGGCGGAACTTGAGCTTTAAAAACGGCCGGGCTGTCCCAGTCAATCTTAAAGATTGGATTTCACATGCTAAGGTACAGATACTGCAACGTAAAAGCGAGAACACTGGCTTACAGGTCAGCGTAAGAGCGTTCGTTTCCTACATGGCTACCCCCCCCTCCCCCTTGAACGCTAGTAATTGTAATAAATTTACTCTAGTATACCACCTGCCGCGGAGATTACGCGCTGTTGATTAAAAATGGCGGGAAAATAGGAAAAGTGGCACACCTTGTGCCCATTTCTCCCCTATATTCTTTGCACCTAACGCCAATTCCTCGTGCAAGCAATTTTATGTAACGGATGTGTGTCGTCCCGACAATTTCGTGAGCCAGCGTTAAAGAAGTTCTAAAGCAAATTGCTGTGCGTCACGTATGCATGACAGAAAATTGCAACAGTGCAATCTTTCGAGCGATGTTTGCCGCTTACTAATAATATTCGACCCTACAAAAACAATTGAAGAAAAAAGATGAAAGAAGCGACGCGGTAGTATCAGAAGGCTCTCTTCAGTGAATCGTTTAGTCGCGCACTCCCGTGCGTGCGGCGTAAGCATAAAGTAGTGGGGGATGTGGTGTAGCGCCCAAACGGCCCCTGCCCGTGCTAGCGATGCAGGCAATCGCTAGACCTGGATTTCGTGCGAAGAAAATATCGTGGCTTTTGGATGGGTGATGGAGTGAATTAGGCAGGGGTAGCTGGTGACGGCACGCACTCACCCTGTTCCTATAGGTGCTAATTGCACGAGAAACTTTCTAGTACGCATCAAGCCCGACACGAGAGCCACCTCAGACAGTCAACTGAGCCGAGACGCCGAGCAGCAGGAAGGTAGCCGCCGAAAAAAGCGACCCATAAATCCCCCAGAGGAAAGCGCACAATCCGGCCTCACCATGGCGTGCCAGAGACCGATTGATCCCGCATCTATATCGGCAGATGGCTGGCGTGGACGGACCACAGCGGCCGGCCATGCCCGCTGCGCGGCTGGCGCGTTCGAGCGGTGTCTATCTCAAGGAGCATCCTTCCGTAAATATGAAAGGCAACCCTACGATGCCGCCACAGTGTGGCGGGTCAAGAACTTTCCGTACGTCATTCCGAACAAAGCCAGAAAACTTCGGTGAGTAGAATGGAGGTCCGAATCCCGTGACGAGAAGAAACCGAACGAGATAGACAACGTGTACAGGCCTTGTTTCATCTAGGCGGTGTTGCTGCTCGCGCACGCGATCGCGCCGGGATGCCAGATTAGAGGCAAGCTCAGAGGCGCCGTAAACCTCGCATTCGCGCGACTGCTCCGCGGGCGTCAAGGTGGAGATTACTGCCAAGATCAAGAAGTCGCCGCAGTCTCTCTCCGCGAGGCGAGAAGTCGCTCACTGGGGGATCTGGCTTCCGAGGGACTTAACGGCCTGGGGAGGAGCCCGACGCTAATACAGGCTGACCGATGGCCGTTCGCTTTCTACAACGTGGCTTGGCACTGACTTAGCGGGTTCTCTCACCGTCGATGGCGGCGTAGATCTGTAGTCTATAGCGGCCCGATTCTCAGCGGGGATGGCAGGGATTCGAAGTTTTGGCGAGACGCCAAGGGAGCGTAACGTGTCAACGAAAGGAAACGTAAAGTGTCATATACCCCCTCCCCCTATCTATCTTCCCTTTCATCTTCAGGTATTCTTTTTTTTTTTTGGGGGGGGGGGGGGGAGACCAATAGTCTGGTCAGAAAATAACGTCGGATATGAACACATGTTGCAAAAACCTGCTCCACGCAATTTCTATTCAGATCGAATATGCGTCATCTAACGCAAGTTAAAGCGCGTACAGACAAAGAAAGAAGGAAAGAAAGAAAGTGGTGGATGTAAGGACGGTGGCGAGAGATAAAGGAAGAAAGAAAGGAAGAAAGAAAGAAAGAAAGAAAGAAAGAAAGAAAGAAAGAAAGAAAGTCGTGGATGTGGGGACGGTGGCGAGAGATGAAGAAGAGGGCGGGCAAGCATATTCAAACTGACGCTGTCGGCGAATGCATTTTTCGGCAACTGTAACAAGATTGTCACGGCTGGAAGGAAAGAGAACTGTGACAAACAAGCACTGAATTTCAACTAAGGTTTCTTGTTACACATATAAGGTACGCTGGTAACACTAGCTTTCACGTTAATAAATGCCTTAGGAGAATGGTCTCGTAACCGCGAACGTATTTTCTTAAACGCGGCTTCAGAGAAACCCACGCAAGTATTTGCTTTTGCTTCCTGCGTCGCGTATGCCGTGTAAAATGCGGATTTGTTGGGAGAGGGAGGGACCGTAGCGTGAACTTAGAAACGCTACTGTCATCATCGTGATCATCATTCACCCCAGCAAGCTGCCCTCCCCCCCCCCCCCCTCCCCCCCTCCCCCCGAGAAATTACCTGGGCCGGCCCCTGAGCTCCAATGTACTGCTACTGCGCCGCTTGCACCTAAGCAACATATTCACTTATTATCAAATGCGTGGTAACTACAGGTAGCCGTATCGTCGGCGCAGCACGTGCGCATAAAAAAACGAGGTGTGTCGTCACGGGGTCCTTTTCAACGACTCGTTGAACGGGCCCTCGTTAAAATTCCGAGCAGCCCATAGCACCCACGTGTGGAGCTCGAAAATCATAGGCCTACACCACTGAGGCCGCTTCCCCGCGGGCTGATATAGTAGAGCGCTCGCCCAGAACGTGCCGCCGCCTTCGATACCCCCGTAGGAAAAACAAGCTTCGCAGGAAAAGGGCTTTTCGCGAGGAACGAGCACACGCCCCGCGAGGAAGCAGAGGCCGTTGGACGCTATAATTCTCCGGAGTGCGTGCGACGCCCAAGATGTATACTTAGCCGGCCCAATCGCCTCCAGGCCCCGGTGGACGCTAATTAAGCGAGACTCGCGGTGGCAGCGGCGGCCACTTGGTTCCGTCGAGAGGCCAGCAGCGCCCAATGCATGGGTCCAGGGAGGGAAAAAGAAACACCGGTACGAGCGAGGTACGTACTTGACGTGCGGAACGCGGCTCGCATGCTGAGCGCGGCGGCGGGCCCAACCTTTGCGCGCGCATGATGAATCTGTCGCTGGGCCATTGCGAGGGCCGTTGTTTATTATTTGGGTGCCGCGCCGAGTCTTTCGGTGCACGACCTCGCGCGCACTTAACGCTCGCGCGGCACGTGCAACAACAAACTCTTCCAACTCTGTTTGTACACACGCCAAGAGGGACTGAATCAGTTTCGACGGACGGGACAACCGCTTTGATCTATGCGCACGCGCGACTCCGTTGGGCTATTCGCGGGTTAAAGGCGCTCTTTTTGGCCCGAAAGTGTTTTATTCCGGGATTCACGGAGATTTCACATATCCGTCACGGAAGTGACGCCAGTACAACGAAGCAAGTGGCCTGTAAAGGGTGCATCCCTGCACAAAGATCTTCTTGCGGGGAAGCAACCTTTAGTACTAAAGAGCACGTTATACTTACGGTTGTTCGTTGTCGGGTTTTATACTTAAACAGGAAAGTGTTCTACGCCGGGATACACCAAGATTTCACTGACGTCATATCCGTCACGTAAATGACGCCCGTACACCTCTGCCGAAGCGACCCGCCAGTAGGACGTCGCTCGCCAAGCACACCCACAAGACAGCCGCCGACCCGAAAATCATTCTCAGCTGCAGATTTCGCTGCACATTTCACTTTCGTGTTTTACCGATCCCTATATGACGGTGGAATCTACCACAGTTTTTTTTCTTCACTCGCGAAGTCCGAGTATAGAAGGTTCGCTGACATTTGTTAAGTTTTCTTTTTCGAGCGCCACGCTCTGGCGCACCCCGCAGTTCCCTCGGCGGCGGCGGCCGACCGCGCACCGGTTCTGTGGCCGCGGGCGCAATTTCCTGCGCGCGTTTCGGCAGGGATTCCGCGGGGCCGGACTCGAACGGACTGCGTGCTCGAGTGTCGAGGTCCGTGCGCGGCGCACTCCACCCCAAACAGGAGGAGGGGCCGCTGAAGTAGGGTCGCCGTGTGTACAGCGGGCACTACGTGGCCGGAAAGCATAACGATCGGGAACAGGGCCTCTCTAGCCGCCTCTTCGTCGCGCCAATTCCTCCCCGTACCGGTGGTGTGCGGGGCTCCTCCGGTATAACAACACACGAGTGGGCTGGCGTTTTTTGGGTGCACCAATTAGACGTAATTAATTGCGCACGCCGGCCCGGGTCCTCGACCACCACTACCACAACGGCACGGAGTGCGTCCTTTTTTTGCTTCTTCCTTTTCCTCGGTTCGTCGTGCGATGCGCAACCGGTAAAAGAAGAAAAGGAAGCAAGACGGCCGATACGCAAGCGCAGGGAGACTGCCGCAGGCGGCCACGGTTGGGGCGGTACGCCGGTGTGTAGCCGTGGCCGGCGCTCTTCGGTGCCGGCTAATTGTCCAGCTGCTGTCCTTTCCACTTCCCCTCTTTCCTGCAAACGGTGGTTGCAATCGGTGATGGTCGGTGGGCGCCGCGGTCGATACGGCAGCCTGCGCGCTTGTGCGTCGCTGCCGACGCGTGCGTTTGTTAGCGCGGCACGTTAGAAGCACCGGCATGCACGTCCGCGAACTAACTTGGCTGCGTTAATTCACGAATGCAGAGTACACGTTCCCCTTCGAACAAACAGTACTGGGAGGAAAGTGGGAAAAGGGTGAGATCTGTGGGCAGCATATGCGGTTCAACTGGCGCGTCCTGCACTGCCGAACTTTTACAGTTCACCGGTCTACGTTTTGGCTAATTTTGACTACCGCCAGTGTGGCTGCTGTGTAAACTAAACAAGAAACCTTGCCCTTCAAGAAATAACTGCCAGTACGCCGGCTCTTTCCTCATAAAAGCCCTTACAGGTCATGCGTTACGACCCATCACTGCACCATTCATTCTTTCTTTTAGGGGCGAACCCTTTAAGGGCTCGGGTTGTCGGTGCGTCCTGTCGTCGTCGTCGTTCGTCTCATGTAGTCACGGTGCAAAAAACACAGGGACACTCGTTTTCCAACGCCTCGTGCTAGAACGTAAGGCGTACTAAAAGGACACACTGGAATACTCGTTTTTCAACCCCTCACGCTAGAACGCTTCGTGTTTCGAAGACACGAGACTCTTACAGCAAAGCTGTACACCTCTACCCCCCAACAGTTTCATATCTGTGGGCAAAAACGCGTACTAAAAGGACACACCGGGACAGTCGTTTTCCAATGCCTCGCGCGATTACGCTTCGTGCTTCAGAGAGAGACACGAGACTTTTACAGCAAAACTGTATACGTCTATCTACCCCTCAACAATGTCATCTCCGTGGGCAAAAACGCAAAGGCGTCAAGAATACACTAATACGGTGCACGCGTCGCTCCTCCCCAGGTTTCGCATTAGGAGAGATGGCCCGGAATTTTTTTTTTTTTAGCTAACTTATACAAAACCATGGTATAAAGGGAATGGAGGGCTGAAGCCGCGGCGCGATGACCCGATGTGTTCTCTGTGTGGTAGACAGAAGCACCGGGTTACCACCGGGGAAATTCTATACACTGATCCTAGCGAAATGTACGAAGCGAAAACTCGAAAGCCAAAGCAAAGCTTTACTCGCCGAAGCTCTAGACCTAAGATATATGATGCGTGCCACAGTGGAATTTTTGTCAGCAAGTGTTTTTCAACGCGTGGCATTGCATTTTTTCTGTCCTTTTTAGCTTTATGAGACGACAGACAGCCGCAGAGGCCGAGAATCAAGCTCTACTTTTGTAACCAGCAGAACAGCACGCCTACGGCTGATGTTCGTTATGTAGTAGCAGATTTACAAATATATTACAAACACGGGATAGTTGGCACAGTCCAACAATAAAAACTGCGCAAAAGGCGTGGACACAAGAATAAATTAGACATACATGCCGCAGACTAACTGGGTTTTATTGCAAGTTTACAAAGGAAGATTCGTTATGAACGGGAAAGGTGCGTACTACTAATGCGCAAAGAAAAAAAAAACAGAGAGCCAGAAATGAATGAGAGAAGATGATACAGCAAACAAGGAATTGCAAAAGTAAGCATGTGCAGCTGAAAAAAAAATAGTGCCCTTCCACTCTGTGAAGAAGGGTGACCTGCGAAGCTGGACGCAGTTCCCGAATTTCACGGAAGAAAACACCTTTGTTTGTAATTTGCGATAGAGCAATTAGCGCTTAGCCGAACGGAACTTTCCCTCCCGCGTAGTAGGCATCTTACTGTCTCGTAACACACCAACCCTATGCGCTCGTCCACTGAGGGCGGTGGACGTACACGTTGAAACCTCCCGCCAACACAACGGATATGTCAGGAGTGAAGGCATGAAACCTATATATGCGCGTGTACGCAACCTCCCCCCCCCCCCCCCCACCCCTTCCCTCCACTCCCAACTCGTGCCTGATTAGCCGGCAACGAGTTATGTGCGCATGCGTAGAAGTGAAAGGCACCGCCATAATTGTCGCCCTGAGAGCCCCTCACGCTGAACGAGAAATACCGGCTCGCGTCGACGTTGCTGTTCATCAGGGAGAGATTCCCAGTTACTCGGCGAGCTGGAACTTGCGGTGGAAACGGCGGCGGCAGCGGCTTTCTGCAGTTTTCACACGCTTTCGCGCATCTGTTCTGGCAGACGTTTCTTCGATTCCCGCTGTTCTTCCTCCGAGCGAACGACACACGTCTGTCCGTAGGGAGATAAAACCTGGAAGAACTCGAGCTTTATTCTAGTGGACAAACATGTGGCTGTCCGTTTCCGCCCCGTGTCGCAGGCATCTCATTGTTTGTGGAACGCACCAACCCAAACACAAACCGCTCGACCATTGCGGACAGCTGACAGGTTGCATTGAGCTGCGAGACTTCCACGTTCAAATTTCCCGCCACAGCACAACGCGCATGTAATCGGTAGCGGCATGAAGACTAGCTGTGAATGCACGCCCCCTGCTTCCACCCCTAATCAGTGCATGCATAAATCGGCAGCCGATGATGGGCGCATGCTTAGACGTGAAATACACGGGGTGGAAATGTCGCGCGGAAAGACCCCCCCCTCCCCCCCCTCTCCCCCCCCCCCCCCCTCTCTCTCTCTCTCTCTCTCTCTCTCTCTCTCTCTCTCTCTCTCTCTCTCTCTCTCTCTCTCTCTCTCTCTCTCTCTCTCTCTCTCTCTCTCTTCAGCTTGCAAGCATTTTATGCCACACCGTGCAACAAGTGCCCACAAGTCTGCACTGGACAGGCGACACGTCAAATATCCTCTACTAGCACATTCAAAGGTTACACATATGCACGCACACGAATGTGCGCCGAACGGAAATAGCGGCGCGGAACGCAACGGCGCGGAAGACGCAACGGAAAGCGTACAATCCGCTACGCGCAATAAATCTCAGAGAAGGAACGCGCGTGCGGCCGAGTTTAAGAACAAGCGAAAGGCAGGCTCCTCTCTCGGCGGCGAGCGCTCTAAAACGCGCGCGCTCCTCTCAGCGGCCGCGCACGTAAGAAAACACCGCTTTGTTCGCAAAGCCCCCGCGCGGAATCCGGACATTTTCCCGCGAGAATCCAAGCTAGACAAGCTCGGCGCCTCGGTGTAAGCCTATTAATATCGTTTCAGGGCCCTGGCCTGCGAACGCCATAAAGGCGTGGAGGAAGAAATGAGCGGGAGGAGGAGACGGGGAACAAAGTTAAGAAGCGGAGAGTCTGGGCGCTCACAAAAGGTCCACAATAAGGGCGCCCTCTCTTCCTCTGACCCGCTCTGGCGCTGCAAATCTGAGGCGACCGCCTTATAGCCGCTCGCAGATGCGAGGAGCAGCGGCGCTGCGCGGCACCAGACCCGCGGTGGAACCCGGGTTCTCCCCCAGCCATTCCGAGCCCCCTTCCTTGCAATGAGCGAAATATTTCACTCCGGCAGAAGCCTAATCTTGGCCTTTCTTTCCCCTTCTTTCTCCCCGCGCTATTTCCTCCGCCTTCGCCGCTCTTTTCACTCACGCCTCTCATTCGCATTCGTTTTCCCTCTTTACTGTACTTAATTAAAGGAGGCAATTTTGTCTCGCGCCCCGAGTGCGCTTTAAGAGTCGTCCGTTGACTGAGGGCACTTCGCGTACGCGCATTCTTTCCCGAGATTCGTGCACCCTGCAGGTCATTCGGAACGCTTTCGCGCAAGAAAGAGAAACAACCATACTTGATGCATGTCGAAGTCGTTTATACACCGAATGGTGCGCTGTCAGACTACGCAGTTGGTGGACACGGCTCTTTTTTTTTTTTAGATGCGAAGCGTTTATTCTGCACCCCAGCACCACTTAGCCGCGCGGTTAAAAAAAGAAAACCGCATCTTAAAAGTCTAGGCAAAACAGCGCAAAAAAAGAGACAAAGACAGAAAGAGATACACGACAAGGGCTGCACTGAAGTATCAACTGGTTTTATTTGAAAGAGGGACAATATATAGAGCCGTCCAAGCTAAGGTATACCTGCGCACACATAGAAAATTTAGTCCTTTCTCAGGCAAGGCGATAGAGGCCACGCTGACGCATGCCTCACCAAGCGTTAAGATCCGTTCTGGATCTACAATTTCAAGTGAGAGCCGTGATTTGCACTTTCTAACGATGGAAGAGTGTTGTAATTCTGGCAAACGGTCCTTGCAATCACGGCTCTCACGTGAAATTGTAGAATAAGAACGGATTTTAACGCTCGGTGAGGCATGCGTGAGCATGGCCTCTATCCCCTCGTATGAGAAAGAACTAAATTTTCTACGCATGCGCTGTTTTCCACGTTAATCCTAAAGTATTACTTCCGAGGTGACAAATCACACGTATATAATAGGCAAACACGTTTCCCAACTACTAGAACTGGGTGGTGCGGATGAACATAACAACAATTTGTAGAGGAAAGGAAACCCGGAGCACATTTCAGGCAAAACACAAGCGCATAACGATGCTAACACCGTTCTTTTAATTAGAAATTAGGTGGGGTTGGGGTAGGCACAGCTGCCTTGCCCCACCCAGGGGCCGTGCAGCTCGCGTACCGGTGAAGTGGCCCACAGCGCTACAGCGAGTAACTACGCGGCGCAGTTGTTGACATGAACCAAGCCATTCTGCGCTTTCTGGCCTTCAAACCGGCCTATTTCTGAGGCGAGAATATTGTGGTTACTAATCAGTTCCAAATGCCTGCCCGGAGTTCTCTCCTCCTATCACAAGTGCGCTCGAGTACGTCATAACCGCTGCCGTTAGCGTGAGAACAGCAAAGCACGTGCACGCAATGAGACGCACGCTCTGCTCGGACAAGAGAGAGAGAGAGAAACAACTTTATTTTTTTCCAGAAAGCCAGAAGGGGAAGGAGGGGGATTTCCCTGCCCTTCTTTTCAGTCGTCGGCCAGGAGTCCTTGACCCCTGGCGGCTTCTTCAGCTTCTTGGATCAGTAGTTGCTGTAGTAGTTCTTCGGAGCTGAGCAGCGCCGTCTCCCATTGCTCCTCATTAAAGATATTTATTCTTTGTGTGTGTTTTTGCTTTTCTCTGCATGCCCATATTATGTGTTTGAGGTCTGCCCTTTGGCCGCATGCTTTGCAAAGGTCGCTGACTGTCCCGGGGTAGTAGTAGCTATACAGAAATGGGTTAGGGAAAGTTCCTGTCTGTATTTGTCGCCAGGCGATGGCCTGGGATCTATTCAGATTGCCGTGTGCCTCTGGGTACTTTTTCCTGTTGCATCTGTAGTGGTACAAGATTTCTCTATATGTTGTGAGTGGGTCTCTGTCATCCGCTGTTTCATCTGGCAGTGTGTCCGCAGGGGGTTGGGGGGCTCGGTAGACTAGATCTCGAGCAGCCTCATGTGCGACTTCATTGCCAGGCATTCCGGAGTGCGCTGGAGTCCATATTAGTGCGGTTTTGGCTTCAGGGTCTCGTTTTATGTCTTTAATAATACTGTATGCTGTTGTCGAGATGTAGCCTCGTGAGAAGTTTAGGATTGCTGTCTTCGAATCACTAATTATTCTTTTTGCCTTTCCGGTAGCCATGGCGAGGGCTATTGCCGCCTCCTCTCCGATCTGCGGGTATTTGGTCATAACCGTGCAGGCTGTCACAATAGATCCCGCATTGTCCACGACTACACATAGCATAGATTTTCTTTTAGGTCCTTGTTGTAAGGCCGTATCTGTGTATAGGGTACCTTCTAGTTCACCATATTTCTTGTGGAGAGCCTTCGCTCTCTCCTGTCTTCTTTCTTGGTTGTAATTTGGATGCATGTTCCTTGGGATGCTGGTTATGATGAACGTTTCTCTGATTCTTGTGTCCATTTCTTGTTTGGGTCCCTCCTGCTGTGTTCTGGTTCTGATATTTAGTTTGTCTAGGATGTATCTGCCTGTTTTGCTTCTTGAGAGTGTCTCGTGCTGTGCTAGTTGTTGGGCTTCGATTATCTCATCCAGCGTATTGTGTAGTCCAAGGGCCTCCAGCTTCTCATTTGAGGTGCTGATCGGTATTCCTATGGCCCTTTTGTACGCTCTTTTAATCGGGCTGTTTAGCTTGGTCTTTTCTTCTGTTTTCAATTTCAGGAAGGGAGTCGTGTACGCAATTCTTGATATTATATATGCTTGTATGAGTCTTATTATATTGCTTTCTTTGAGGCCGTGGTGTCGATTGGTTACCCTGGATATGAGCCTGATGGTCTGGTTTACGTTTCTCTCCAGGACGTTGACCGCCTCGGTGTTTGAGCCGTTTTCTTGTATTCTGAGGCCTAATATTTTGATAGCGTTCACCGTCGGAATGGGTCTGTTTTGTAGGGTGAGCGTGATCATCTCATGTTCCCTTGGCGCTTCTTTGGTCGATTTTCGGTACTTCTTAACCAGTAGTTCCGATTTCTCGGGGGAGCATTCCAGGCCTCTCGAAGATAAGAACTCCACAACCTTGTCGTTTTTGCCAACGCAGATGAAACCGATGGGGGTACAGGTATACAGTTTTGCTGTAAAAATTTCTTGTCTTTGAAGCACAATGCTCACCGCGAGGCGTAAACGAGTGTCCCGGTTTTTTTTTTTTTTTAGTACGCGTTACGAAGCGCTCCAGCGCGAGGCGTAAACGAGTTTCCTAGTGTTTTATTACCGTGACCACATGAGATGACGCTTACGACGACGACATGAGACGCCGACAGCCCCATCTCTTAAGGGGCCTCGCGCCTAAAAAACGGATGAAGAAGTGACGACTCCCGAGCCACTTTTCGGCAATTTATTTATTGCGTCACAGAACCTTGTTTTTTTTTTTTAATATTATTATGAGGCTTTCCGCGTCGACGCTGCACAGGCGATGAGGCGCGCCGTAGTGGAGGGCTCCGGATTAGTTTTGACCACCTGGGGACCTTTAACATGCGCCGAAATCTCGTACACACGGGCATTTTTGCTTTTCGCCTCCATCAGAAAAGCGGCCGCCGGGGCCGGGAATCGAACCCGCATCTTGATTCAGCAGCACAACGCTTTAGCCACTGAGCCATCGCGGGGAGAGAACCTTGCTTGTGCGATTGGCGACCGCCAAGCTAAGCCACCACTAAGAAACATGACTAGGTGACTGTAGAAGGGGACCTCTATGGTTCCCCTTGAATGCTAACGTGCAGTTTACACGCCGATAACTGTGTTCTTAGTGCTTGCCCATAACACGTCACTCCTGCCCACATTACGTCACTGTAGCGCGAAATTCGAAAGTTGTTCGAGGTTTCTCGCGTTTTTGTTGTTTAAAAAATGACTGTCCGGGCTGCAAGAGAATTGAGTGAGCTACTAAAAGCTAGTGCAAAACAAGGTTGTGTTTTGTCGTCGTGACCCCTCTAAGGACAATCATCGGAGGTAATCATCTTTTCGTCATTTATTTTGTTTTCTGTTGTAGAGTGAATAAAACATGGAACCGTAGGCATTGACGCTCTCTTTTTCACAGTTACATACGAAAGAAAAGATTATTTTTTTTTTATAAAGAGCAATCAGTGCGTATGATTGAAGCTAAAGCTGAACCAAGAAGGATGCCAAACATATTGTGTGAACGGAACTTGGTAAGCGGTACCATGGTGTGCACACCTTCTTGAGTGATCCTTCCTCGTGAAACATTAAAAAAAGGACTGCAAACGGCCCCGTCAGCACACAGCTGCCCTGGTCTGGCCACACAAACTGAGTTGCACAGTTTTTTGTTTTTGTTTTGTTTTGTTAAGACTTGTTTTCCGCCATTCAATGGTTCTGAAAGCCCGTACAGCTCTTTATTTTATGGTTGAAATATATCGCCAGCGGAAAAAAAAAAAGAAAATAATGCCTTGCCTAGTTTACGCTGCAGTCTAGCCATTGATTTGTTTGCCTCCTTCAAGTTTTCGAAAAACCCGCCATAAACATTTCGGAAAACTCCAGCGTATAAGCGGGGAAAACAGACAGACACATGACCCTTTTGCCACCAAGAGAGTTTTGCAATCTCTATATTGTCTACGCACGCCCGGATCTGTCAGAGCTGTCATTCATTCATTCGCGCAACGGACTATAGAGACAGGCTATAGAGACTATAGAGACAGAAAAATACAAGTCCGAGAAGTGAGTGGCCGGAACGGAACGTCGAGGGGGAGAAAGAACGACCAGAAAGCCCAGCTCGGAAAGTGCAATGCCGCAGTGAGCAGAAAACAGACGGGCGGACAGCCAGGCAGGCAGGCAGGAGCGAGATATGCTGCGTCGTATAGAGAAATGAGTATAGACGCGGACGCAAAAGCAAAACATCAGCCGCAAGAGAAAAGATCCGCTGGGCGTTTCCACGAGCAACGGGCCTCGCGGACGCGTCTAGCAGCCGAATACGTTAACGTTCGTCGCAGCTGCCCACTGATTGGCCTCATATTTCACACGGGAGCTGCCAAGCAAGCAAGCAAACAAGAAAGCGAGTATAAAGCAAGCGAGAAAGCGGGCCAACGCTGCTGGCCGACTCGTGGCGCATAAATTACGCAATAGCGGCGCGCATGGATTCGCGCTTGATGGCTGCCGACGCCGCAGACGTGTGCGATATAGTGGATGCCGCGCGGCACCAAAGCACGGGTTCGACCAGCCTGTGGTGCGTACATAGTAGTATATATACTTTCGCGCTTTGTATCATCTCACAAGGGACGTAACGAGCAGCCGCTCTGGTTGAGGTTGCGGTGTGCGCAGGCGATGTGCCTGAAGTTTCTTTTTTTTTTTTTTTTAACGTTTCGTCGGCAGTGATCGAAGCTGGCCGACATGGTTTTGCTTGGTTCAATGAATGCAAATGACGACGCGGTGCGTCTGTACACACCGAAGTTGTGGAACCAGTGTAGGCGACCTCCCCATACGACACCCATACTCAGAGAATACCCCGAAGAAAGCCACATGCTCGTTTTGCTTTCGGGGTATCGATGTTTATGCGTGGAGTGGGGCTAGGGAACGCTAGCTGACAGTCAGTTTTCACCTAAAGAAGGCGGACGGCGCTGCACACTGCGAAGCGGGCGGCGTTACGCATGCAGGTGCCACACGGTGCTGCACTTTGGTGGCTCGACTTGTCGAGCTTGCTCGCTGGACCCAAGTAGAGCCACACAACGGAACCCCGATGCTTCGAAAGCCAAGCGGTTTACATAGTCATAAGCGTTCTAAACGCATGAACCGCTGGCGCTTGTCATACATCTCCCCGTTGTTTAGGGCAAAGAAAACTATAGGTAAATTTGAGGCAAAATATACGTAACTAACTGACAGCGCTCGCGTTCATTTAGTGAGGAACGCTCGTTGGGTTGGTTTTTAAGACGGCCCCCTCGTCCATGACTGGCACGTTGCAACAGACCCTTGGGGTAGTGATCACTACCCCATATGGTTTGGGCTTAAACGAGCTCAACTCCGGCAGGGCACACGGCGAATTACCACCACCAATTGGGAAGCCTTTCGATCCTGCTCCATCTGCCCAACTAAAGCGCACGACATAACTAGCCTCGGTAACGAAATACAGCGCGCTTATCAAACAAGCTCTCAATGTTCCACAGTAGATGAAGACTGTCCTTGCCCTGACCGGCACTTGCTAAACCTATGGGATACCTACTACATACTCGTGAACCGCTACAAATGTAATGGGAGGCGATTTCGAGACCTGAAGCGAGCCCGGCTCAAACATAAAGAAATTAAGCGATACGAAAAAGAACTGTCTTTCTTGCGTTGGACGGAATACTGCGACAGCTTCAACAAAGACACCTCTACTAAAAAGCTGTGGCACACATTTCGATCCCTTAACGGCAAGAAAAAGACTGGTAACTGTATTGCCAAAATTGCTCTCAACATTGGGTGTTCTATCGAAACAATTGAACAAGAGGCCGCTTACAACTTCTTCCCCAACGCCAGCCTTACGCCTCCACCTCCCCACCCTCGCGTAACGGTTACGGACGAGGACAATGAAGAATCACTGTTCACTATGGCGGAAATGGAGACTGCCCTCCACCAGGTTAACAAGCGTAGCGCTCCTGGTAAAGACGGTATCACTTGGACTATGCTTCAGAATTTAAACGAACAAAACAAACAACTCCTCCTCCAACTCCTCAACGATGTTTGGAAATCTGGCTCCATCCCTGCCTCCATGAAACACTCGGTTATACAACCTATCCCCAAGCAAGGGAAACCAACAAACCACGTCCGTAACCTCCGACCAGTCTCTCTAACATCCACGATAGGTAAACTTCTTGAAAGGATGGCTGCTAATCGTCTCACTTACCACTTTGAACAAATGACCAACCACTTTCACCCTGGCCAGACTGGTTTCCGCCCCAACATGGGGACTCATGACAGTCTGTGGCTTCTAAGACGGCTCATCAATTCAGCTCGACCAGGCCCGCCATCAGGACAACCACATATTCTGGTGGCAGTTGATCTGCAGAAGGCCTTCGACACGGTGTCGCACGAAGCCATACTGGCCGAAATCGAGAAACATTATCCGGGCAAGAGGATGTACAACTACGTTGCCAGTTTTCTAGAAAACAGAACGTTCGAGATTCGAACGGGCAACGACGATCCGAAGACATACTACAATGATCGCGGAGTACCACAAGGCTCCATAATATCACCCCTGCTATTCAATTTGGTGATGAGAAAGGTGGCAATTGACATACATAAAACCAGCGGCGCGCGCCTCACCGTCTATGCGGATGATATCACGCTGTGGACGGAGCGAGACGATTATCCTACCACTGAGGAGGCGTGCATAGACCTTCAAGCAGCCCTTTTTGCCCTAGAAAACGCCATCCAGGCAGCAGGAATGCATCCCTCACCGGAAAAGTCCACTCTACTGCTTTTGGGTGGCAAAGAACAGGAAAGACAAAAAGTCCATCTTTACCTTGAAAATCAAGAGATTCCGCTGTCCTCGCAAGGTTGGATCCGCCTACTCGGCGTTCCTATCAGTCAAAAAGGCAACGCCACAGAATGGCTCAAGCAGGTCCGACAGGGCTGGGATGCTACAGCCCACCTTATCCAAAGAATCGGCACAAAATTCGGTGGCGCAAGCACTGCCCTCATCCGGAACATCGGTAGAGCCATTCTAACTTCCCGGCTAACATATGGCGGGACCTGCTTCAACCTGACGCAAACCCAATTAAATAAAGTTCGAACACTGCATCACAAACTGCTTCGAGTCATCACCGGACTGCCTCGGCATACGAAGCTAAATGACTTGTATACTTTTGCATCGCTGCCACCAATTGAAACAACGCTGGAAGCAGCGCGCGACAACCATTCCGACCGTCGCGAACTCACCGTTCAAGGTCGTCATCTCATCGCCTACGATGAGACGCGAACTTTTACACCTGGCCCGTCAGCAGACCCTTCTTTGACCCGAAACCCGCCTTGGCAATGGACACAACCGGAAATCACAAACCAAGGTCGACAAAAGAGCGCAAAAGGCACAAGCATCAAAGAAACACCCTATCTCGCTTCCAGCACCTACTAGAACCAGGCACATATGCCATCTACACTGATGCCGCACTAGCATCCGACCGATTTACGTGCGGGATACACCACGTCAACGATCCGAGCTTGACAGAGTACTTGACGTTCTCTACGAAAACAGAAATCGACCCACTTACAGCAGAACTTAAAGCCATTCTACTGGCCACCGCCCTACTTAAGAGGGATCTCCCGTCCATCAAGACAAAACACAATCCCTCTAAAGTCGTCATATATACTGACAATGCAGAGGCAATCAGCACAATGCACTCTCCAGATCCGCATGACTATATCTCCAATGCAATTAGACGAACCATCGACAACCTTGCCGAAATGAATGACACCACAATTCTTATAGAATGGACCCCCGGCCACCAGTCTAACCCAGGGAACGAGACGGCCCATCGCATGGCATCTGTGTCACTTCGTACCTCCCAGAACTCTCGTGCGATGCCCGCCCCACTTCCCGAACCTGCCCTCAACAGCCCAGTCGTCGAACGCCGTATCCGAAAAATGCGGCGACGCCGTCACCTCCAGGAAACGACCCCAAGGCCAGACCCACCAGTTCCCGAGGACATCCCGCGAGGCCTCCAGGTCCTTCTGCACAAGGCCCGCTCCGGCACAGCGGTCACTCCTGACGTCCGCGACCGATGGACCTGGTACCGACGTTTCGGCAGAAAAAGACCAGATGGCTCCACACCTGTTCCTCCTCCTACCCTTCCCTGCCCCTTGTGCAGTGCCGACCAACCCACCATACACCACCTTCTCTGGAACTGTGCCGGACTCTCCGAGGAACGGCGTAGGTGTCTACCTCCTCACGTCACTTCCCTTCAAGAATGGATAACGCCTTCGAGCGACGTGAAAGAAACTTTACTGACCCTGTGGGCATTTGCTGAACGTACAGGTGTAGTGAAAATGACCTAAATCAAGTGGTCCGTGTGCGGGGCGGACATGCTTTGTGATTGAACCCAATCCCCCCGCTGGTTTATTTCCCCTCCTCTTCCTCCCGTTCCCCTGCACGAGGCGTCCGACCTCTCCCTTCTAAATAAATTCATTCATTCATGATACTAAGCGAAAAAAAAAAAAGTGACAGTGCAACGCCGGCACGTGCGGGAGGAAAAGCAAGCACAAGAACAGAACTCCCGCTGGCGCAGTTTTAGGCAGTGGGCGCGCGAGCACTGCGAAGGTGGGAAATTTGAATTGCATTGGGTAGTAGCAGGGAGCGGATAACGGCGCTGCAGACCATTATGGCGAATCACTGCTCTGCACTTCCGACATCTTTCACATTGAGTGTAACGGCTTTAATTTTTTGTTAATCGGCAACCATTCATATAGTATTGTTTTGTGTGTTTAATAGCCATTTCAGCAACACGCAAGTACGCACAGACACAGCAACTGTGAGCAGTCTCTCTTCAGGTATAGATTGTGATGCAGCGAATCCACGATGAGACCCGAGGGAGTGAATGCGGCATAGCCCCCTTCTGCTTCCCATAAGTGCACTTGGAGTTAACGTGTCGACTGTGCGCTAGGACAAAGAGATGACCTACAGTATGCAGTT
This sequence comes from Haemaphysalis longicornis, assembly GCF_048455015.1. Taxonomy (NCBI): domain Eukaryota; kingdom Metazoa; phylum Arthropoda; class Arachnida; order Ixodida; family Ixodidae; genus Haemaphysalis; species Haemaphysalis longicornis. The sequence continues at coordinate 53,531,489 of NW_027526361.1, read as the reverse complement.
TTTAAGCTGACGTCTGCCAAAAACATAATCCCCAATGTAGGTTTTATTTCTAGGCGTCCGGACTCGATACCACCCGGCGGTACTTCATCTAGCTTGAAGAGTGGCTTGAGGAGTGCGCTCAGTTATATATATGGGTGTGCTTGTGTACTACACAGAGCAAGTAGTTACTGAGTGCGCATCTTTCATCCGCTGCTGTATCAATGTACTTAATCTAACCCCTTGTGGTTCCTTAGGGCAAGTATTGTACCTTTTGTATACTCCAATGCCTGGAGTAGCCAGCTCCTGTTTGGGTTGGAGCTAAACTCTCCAATAAATAATTATTTCTCTCTCTCATCCCGCTTCCTCACGCGACGACTACAATAAGGAAACGACATCGTCATCCCGTCCCTCGCGCGTGGCGGAGAGGCGGCCATGAAATGCTCAACAAGTGGCACAGTAATCCTTCCAGCATTACAAGAAACTAGAGCCACTAGATCAGCGTAGCTTATTTAGTGGCTCTACAAGCAACTGTACCGCGGCGTCCTCTCGCAGGACACAGGAGGCTGGCTAGGACTGAGGTTTGGGCAAGTTTGTTCATGGTCGTGGGCAAGCAATGCCCTCATACAGGCTGCGTCTGAGTTAGCCAGAATGAAATAAAGAAAAGAAAGAAAGAAGAAATCGCGACCGAGTTTGTTCATTACCTTCCACTAAGAAACTCTATGCCTTCCACACGCGCCCCGCGAAACTTGCAGTTGCTGCTCCTTCCATGCTTACCCTTATCAAGGTGATGCCCTATCTTTTCGTACCTATGACGGGCAAAGCAGTCGCTTTCAATCAGTTTATTTGAGGGCGCTGGTTTATGATGCGCACTGGAGCACCGTTACGTGGTATTTTTCGTATTTCGCTTCGCGGGGTCTTTTTATCAGTCTGAATAAATGAGTACGCAATTAGTTTGTCGCTGAAAATATCGCAGATTGATGCCTCTCGTGGGTACCTACAAGTGTCATATTGACACTTCAATAATTAGAGCAGTACTTCTCAAGTTATTTAAATGATCATAATTATTTATTAATTCTCAAAAACAGGAAAATTACTGGCCGCTACTCCACTTTACTGGGAACATTTTGCGCTAGGGTATGTTCGAGAAACACCATTGCTCTTTTTAAAATTTTGGTGCAAGATAGCTGGGACACCCTGAATACAGTAAAGATTAGTTATAACGAAGTCCTGGGTACAAAAGTTTGCTTCGTTTAAGCTATATCTCGTAAAAACAAGGTAGAATTTGCTCTATGTACACTACAAATGAGGCCTTCGAATACAGCGATTTCGTCATAGCGAGCGTAATGTACCCGTATAGTATACTTTTATTTTGCCAAAACACATACTTAACGTCGGCCCAGTCCTTTCTTTTTATTTATCTCGCGGCTTACCGTTGAAAAAAAAAATCAGCCAGACAAACGAGCCAAAAGCGTAACTGCGATGCCGCTCCTCGCCGCTTTCATGGGAACACTCGATCTCGTCTTCCCCGCACCCTTGGCCGCCACTGAACGGGGCCTCGGACAAGCGCTGCCTACGCCATTTTTTCTGGGGCAATGCCTCGCGGTGTCAGCGCACTCGCATAAAGATAGGAGGGCGGCCGCCGCGGGCCACGCTGTTCCCGACTTTGGCACACCGCGAGACAAGGCGACGCTCGCGTAAGCATGTCCCCGCGTCGTGCGCCACGACGCGGTCACGACCAAGAGAGAGACAGACACCGGGGATTGGGTCGGACAAGACCGGCGGCGGCGGCGGCGGCGGCGGCGGCAGCAGGTCGTCACGGGCGTCGTAAAGAAGAAAGGTCGGAACGACCGTGTATAACACGAGCCGGGCCCAAGTTCAAGCCTCTTTTATGCCCGCCGGTTATCGGAGTCCGCGCATTAACGGCGGCCAGCGCTCGAGCTCTCGCGGTTATCGCCGGCAACGAGACCGAGGTGGAGAGCGACAATCCCTGGTCGTCGTCGGCGGCGGCGGCACAAAACGCGCCTCGAGCTTCGAATGCCGATTATGCGCGCGCGCGCAGCCCCGACCGAGGTCGTGTCGTGCCCGCGGCCGGCCGTAAAAGGCCGCACCGGCCGTACGCGCGACCCCCCGAGTGTGTGTGTTTGAGTCCAGCTCCTTGAGATCTGGCGAGCGCGATTGTAAAAGCCCCGAACGGCGACCGTTTCTTTCCTCTCAGAGCGCTCCCTGTGTTCGTTCTCTTTTTTTATTTTTACTCCCGCTACTCTCGCCGCTGGTGTTTCTTCGTAAAACTAAGAAAAGGCGGGTTGTAAATTGCATCGCTGCGCTTCTGGAGCGCGGAGGGCTTAATTTAATGCGCGCGGGACATCGCGGGATACTTTTACGCTCTCAACAGAAACTGTAACAGCGCCCTGCCTTGCCCGAGTGAACCAATCGCAAAGCCCGGCTTATTTATGCTTCAATTCTAAAGCGGGGTGGTGCGCATGCGTGAACTGCGACGTTGCAGCAACAGGGTCCCTGTGACATCGATGCGCCCTGAACCCTTTTGGCTGCGCCAGGGGTGAGCTTGTGTGGGGTTAATACTTCGCGCTTTGCAGAGCGTACAGGCTGTCACTCGCTTCCTTGTTGTTAACACTTTTGATGACGGTAAATAGCTCTCACCTATTCTGGCTGATCGCCCTTCTCCGGAAAATCCCCCCAATCAGGGCTTGCGAAAAAATCTACCATCCTTTGCTAAAGAATTTTGAGAGAAGCGGGACTTAGTAATCGCATCTGCGAACGGGATCGATACGGGATTTATGAGATAAAGGTATTTTATTTTACTCGTTCATCATGACGGATGCATGTATTGTCTTATCCAGACCGTTCCTTTTCGCGATTTTCAAATGACCGTTTTAGCATAATAGAAGACCTGTTTCACGCATGTAGATTCGTCAAAGCGGGTAATTGTCATGTAGTTTGTTTCAGGATACTTCTGATAATACAAGCTATAGAGGCGTTTTTTTTTATCATGCTCCCTCCGTAGGTGGCCATGCTTCACTGCAGAACAGGTGATGTGGGAAAGCCAGAATACAAAAACCAAACTTAAATCGATACTGTGAAAGTCGGCTTCATCTCTAAACACAAATGCATTGCTGGGGACACATTTTTTAGGAGCATTTCAATCCGTCACATCAAAATTTGAAGGCCCTAGGTGCTTTTTTTATATTTTTACGAGAGCTTTTCGGTCGGCCAACCAGTCTATGGGTTTTTTTTTTACAGGACGCCATCGGTCCCAATAAGAAATCTTTCGCTTTAAAAGCACAAACCGCGTCTCTGAGCCTTCAATACGTCAAGAGTGTCCTATTAAGCTCAGATTTGAACGCCGTTTACAAACTTTCCGATATTACAAAAAAAAAAAAAAAGTTCGATTACTTCAAACTTTCTGTTCGAGTTTGGGGCATCCTAAATTTCACGGACGTTTCCGATACTTCCCGCTGGACTTGCTAAGGAGGCGTACACATGGTTTCTGCCACTCACCGGCGAGCTCTACGCTGGCGTTGCGCGAGCGGGCGGTGCCGAGCGCGTTGGTGGCCGTGCACCAGTAGAGGCCCGTGTCCTGGTCCCGTCGGCTGTGCTGCACTTGCAGGAAGAAGAGCTGTCCGTCGGGCAACACCATGCGCGTGGCCGAGTCGCGCACGGGCCGGCCGTCGTGGAACCAGGCGATGCGCGGCACGGGCTCGCCGTCCGCCCGGCAGCGCAGCGTCACCGGCTCGTGCTTGCGCACCACCACATCGCCCGGCTGCTCCGTGATGCGCGGGGCACGGCCGAGGCCGCCGCCTCCGGACGACGCTACGCAGAGGGGGAAAGGAATACGTTAATTATTTAAACCTGTACCGTTGACATCAAAGATTGAGTGATTGATTGATTGATTGATTGATTGATTGATTGATTGATTGATTGATTGATTGATTGATTGATTGATTGATTGATTGAGTGATTGATTGATTGATTGATTGAAATAACTACGGAAGCGAGCTAGTTGGTTCGAATTAATGGCGGGAAACTGAACTCATGGTGCGCGGGAACGCGACTACTTCGCGTCTCCTTTGTTGTAGTTAATCCACGTAGTGCGCGCACAATTTCCAGCCGCGAGTTAGTTAATTTAAAATCCACTGTTGCGAGAGAAGTTCGCTGTTTAAAACATGTAACATAGCGCGCCAAGCGACGCTATGGACGTGAACTGTTTCAGAGAAGGGTAGTTGCCTTTCGGCCATTCAGTAAATAAAGTAACAGCACACGCATACACACAAAAAAATCACAAGTGACCGTGTCGGTCTTGTCTCCATCTTAAAGGAGCCATGAAGAGAAAACAAAAGTTTGTTTTATTCGAAAGATTAGGTGTTTCATAGTACCCCAAGCGCTTTCCCGGAAGCAAATGATGCTTTATTCACTGAGAAATAAGGCAATTTAAGCCAAAATTTCAAATCTCCCGCTAAAATTGCACATTCCGTGACGTGAACCATGGCGTCATACGAGCCGGTCCATGAAACAGATACTTAGTATGTCGACTCCATATAGCACCCACACGCGGGAGAAGACCGAGACGGCGGCCATTTTCAAAATACTAGTAAAACCTAGTGCACCCACAGCCCTAGTCATGGAATCGCCTGATCCGGTGAACAAAACTCTCGCCGAGGAGCTCGGACTTGCATTTAACAACCTCACACCACTTGAACGCTCAATGCTTCTAAGTGCACGAGCGGCAAGAGTTGTGGGATACGCGGTGGACGGGAAAGCGACCATTCCGCGATAGCCACAACAGACGAACGCCCTGCCGTCGGCACCGCTGCCTCGTCAGCCCCGTCGCGACGGACGAATACAGGCTGGTACATATGCGCCGCATTTTTATTACGGTTAATAATAGTTCAATTTCAGTAGCAGTATCGCTTATGCCAGTTTGCCGGTGTCGTGTATGGAAAGCCGTTCGCGCGAGCTCTCTGCTTCGACCAGAAGATATGAGCGTCAATGCGCGGTGTGTACGGCGTATTTTTCCCCCAAGGTCAGAGCGCTTTGAAGGCGATTTGACGAAGTCGGCGACGAGCGCCAGCATGTCCCAGGAGTGAGCTAACGTAAGGGTCCCTGCCGTAATCACTGCCTCGGAAATGAAGCGAGCACACTCGTACTTCCTTTAGCTCTCTTTCTCCTCCGTTTGCAAAGTTCACAAAACGTAGCCACTTGCTTCGCCGAGGTTCGTCGTTGGGCAGCACATGAAAGGAGATCTCCTCACCGGGGATGTCGCACTCCCTCGACGATTTGCCCGTACTACATGGGCATTTCAAAACGTAGCAACGAAATTTCATTGTAAAGTACTCGAACAAACTGAAGTTTTCAGTGGTTGTAAACTGGAAACGAGCTCCTAACAATAGCAGCAAGCCAACACCATTCCGAAACTGCGACGACTGTCACTATCTCGTCGCTGCTTGCTGTTCCTTACTCCCCTCGTTTCTATTTTTACCTTTGCTGGTTGGCGATATGACGGCCAACCTCCTGTGAAGGGATTACGATACCAAGCAAGGTCGCGGCTGTGCGTGCTGGGACGGTTCGTTGGCCCCGAAGAGCCTCGAACCCGAAAATTCGTCTGCGCGACGGCGAGATGTCGAGCTCGGCCGGCGGTAGTTTCGTACGCATTGGCGCACACGCTTGCGTGTTCGTTCGGAACTTCAACCGTTTACTCCACCGTTCTTTGTCATAAAAAGAATGTGCAGTATGTTTCACGGGCATTTAGCTCGCTATGCAAACTGTAAGCCCTGCCTAACATGCGTTTGCTTTTGCCGGCCTCCGCCAATCGCAGAGCATTGTCGTGTGACATCATAGGTTCTGTTGCGGGAAATGAGCTGGTGGGCCGCATGGTCATTCCCTTTTTTCCTAATTATGTAGCTTATTTGAGCGAAGTTTGCGTTATAAGTGGTGTCGTTATGGTTCTAACGAGGCAATCTTTCGAATGAACCAAACTTGTGTTTTCTCTTCATGGCTCCTTTAATCTCAGTATCCGGGCTTGAGTTAGATATATATTTTATTTTCTGTCTCTCTTTACTCAGCATTACCAATACCCAAACGGCTCTATTTCTGCCACCGACAATGCACCATTCGACTCCACGCCTCGGCGGACATTTTTAAACGAAAGCGAAATGAAAGATATCTCCGGCGCTCCTTAAAGTTTCTTCCCGGCCTTGCCGATGGATGGACTTTAGTGCCCCCTGAAAACCCCGGGTGGGTGAACATGCTGAAGAGCCCTCTCAACCAGCGTTTCTCATACAGCCCAGATGCAGCATTTCAACGCCCAAATCTTCCATGCCATCCGTTCTTTATTGGCTGCATATTGTATTCTACGTCTGGACCGAGCGCGCGCCTAAGAAGCTGCCACTTCTGGCGTGTTTACCTGAGGCCGGCCGCTTCACGCACCGTCCCTTCCAAAACGGCCCCGGGCGTTGGGCGTTGCTTAGCTGAGAAAGTCATAACTCGCCATGTCGCGACGACTGCCGTTCGGAAGTGCGGCAGCAATATACGATAAGACTCCGACGCGTTCCGGCTTTTCGTGTCGACGACTTCGGACGACGCGCACGCACTCGAAAAAAAGGCGTGCCGCGCCGCCTTTATTTTCTTTCGCTCCGATCGCAGGGCCTCTCTGAGAGGAAGTCTGTTTGTTTTTAGAGCGGGCCTTCTTCGAGGTCCCGGGAGGACCGAAAGGTGCCTTCTTGGCGCTTCAGGTCTCGTGTCGGCCGCTGTCGCCGCCGCGCCTAGGAACTCTCTCGACCGACCGTACAGTCGACGTCGTCGTCGAGGGAGTACACAAACGGCACGCAATATCCGGTGGCTTGGGCGGTCCTCAAGCTTTCAAGGGTTCCGGATGTGCCTCGTCGGCAATATCGAAAGCTGCCGCAGGGATTTGATCGACTCCCATCCCCCTCATTTTTTTTTCTGCCTCCAAGGCTTTAATTCTTTCTTCGTTGTCGTGTATGCCCTCTTTTTTTCTAGCGCGCTCGAGTGGTCGATCCTGTTTTTCTTTGAACTGATGGCGACCAGTGCGGGTTCTCGCAAAGAGCTACTACGCAAGACCGTACCGGGGAACACCGCTATCTGCTTGATCGCTGAGAAAACACGCTGCCGGTGATGGTTCGGCAGCAAAGCTGTGCCGGCAGGGTTATGAGATTTCGACATTCCTCCCACAGCCCAGCGTCGAAAGGTGAGTCTTGTAGGGCCGACGAGTGCGCTCGTGTCAATTTAGTGGGTACCCAAAGAAGACGACCACAAAGCGAGATAGGCTTGGGAATATATTCTGTCTGCAGCTTATGCGTGCGCTCTTCGACAAGGTAGCATTAGCAAGCACGCTGTTCATTTTTTTTATGTTCGCTCGTTTCGGAGGCGAAGGGCCTCGCGCAGCTGCGTCCAGCGCGAGCCTGAAGGGGTGTAATATTAGTTAAAGCATTTATTTTGCAGAGAATATGATACCTGGCAGGCTTCAGGTAAAAATGTGTCCGCACGTGTGTGTCAAGGCGTGTCTTTATTATCGTTGTCAACATTGGCCAAATTGTTATGCGATGGCCGGGGTGATCAGCGGGATCACGATGCGAAAGTGGCGGCTGGACAATAGGGCTGAATGACATGTTGCTCATGAGGATGAGTAGCGTCCCGGATCCCTCTCCTCCGCATCAGGGATGGCGATGCGCCATCCGGATGAATGAGCATTGAAATAATGATCCTTCTCCGTCGGAGGAAGGGTGGCGTGCTTTTCCTTATGTCAGTGAGAAACAATATGGGAGGAGGTGAGCGTTTTCGTCGGTTCTTGCCGAATCCCCCCACAGCAGAATTACCTCTGATTTGTTAATTTTTTTTTTCACTGGATATCGAGGTACGCCGACATATGTGGTTCGGGAAGGAATTTGCTCTATTTCTTCAGAAATAACAATAATAAAAACGTTTTCCTGGTCCAGATTTATGCTGCTCGAAAGCAAAACAGCATGCTAGTCAATTTTCCTCGCCTTAAGAGGCAATTAAACTGGAGAAGTTCCCGCTGCACCTCTAGCTAGAGCTGCTGCTCTGAGTGCAGCTTCGACCTGACCTGCCGCGGCAAAGGAGAGTGAAAGGGAGGTGGGGGGGCAGCCGCTTGCGAGGGACGGGAAAGGGGGCCTCTGTCTCTACCACAGCGCCGGTGATATCGAGAACCCCGCGGTCTCCTCTAATAAGGAAACGGACAACTGTCGCCCAACCCTTTGACAAAGCGGAAGAGCAGTGAGGAAGAGGGGGTAGCGGAAACGAGAGCCCGATCCATTTGTGTTCATTTGAGGGTTGGCTTTCCCCGCGTGCCGCGGGCTCCTTTTCCTCGGAAGCAAACAGAGCAGTCAGCCGGCGAGCTCACCCCGGTTTCTCCAGCACGAATTGGGGAGCAAATTCGCCCGAGGCGCTCCTGCCATTGAACCGCACCGCTGAGTGTGCGCATGCGGGGACGCGCGTCAACGGCCGCGGCAACCGGGCCGCTCTTGCAGCGGAGAAAGGCGCTGGCGTGTACAACGACGGCGTACACAGCAGCCGCCCAATTAAGGAGGCCGCGCACGCTTTCTTTGCAGGGAGCAGCGTCTCCGGCGTGCTCTGTTTGGGGAACCAGCTCTCGACTCTTCTCTGTCCCTCGATCCCGCTGGCTGAAGCACTTTGAGAAAAGAGCACGCCCGCAGGTCGACCGCCGTTCGGGGGACATGCGGATGCGTCAGCCCTGCGTGTTTGAGGGCCGAGTAGCTGCCGAATCGAAACCCCGTGCCCCGAGGGCAGGTGCAAGAGACACGGGAACGCGCTTCAGCGGGGACTTCGCAGCGAAACGCTGTGGCTGTAAGGGCCGCGCGGTTTGAATTCAGCGGCGGTATTTTCGTAATTTTCCGTTTTGAGAACGACCGTTTTGCGTCCGTTTTATTGGGACGTACTTTCAGCTGTAGGCGGGCTTTGGGTTGACTTTTGCGCAACTGTTCTTGTAAACACATTTTAAACGACTAAACCTATTTTAAACTATATTTTATCTGGTTATTGTTCCGCTAGTAAACCAGTAACAATGCGAAGAAAAATTGTCTGCTTCAAATCGTCTGCTCCGAGTGGCTCTGAGAAGCCGCGCTCATAGCCCGCCGTGCTCGCATGGCGTCACATCCGGGTGTTCGCTTTTAGCCGATGAGGGCTAGCTGAAAACGGACACTTTTGAAACGGTCACAAAACGGACAACACACGAGAATACCGCCCCAGCTCAGCTCCATCTTCGTATTCTTTAGAAATGCGTTAGAAATGCTGAACTTGCGCATCGGAAAGCCTTCCCAGAAACCGACATTGGCGGAGAGATTCTCGAGTACGCGCTGATTCTGGAATAATTTACGAAGCCAAAAAAGGCGTCTGTTCAGTGTTTTAGGCAATGAAGTGCTGCGGCCTCCACCAGTACGCACATTGCCGTGTACATACGCACATTGCCGTGTAACAAAAAGAAATTATGAAGCGCTTTCCCTGAGTAATTGAACATCTTGAAGTAGCGTAAACCCGACCCGGATAGAAGAATGAAGTAGGCAGATCGCAGCGCAGTCTGCTCTAGTCTTCTTGTATCCGTGTCGAGTTTACGCTACGGCGAAATGCTCCAAAACCAGGCATCTAGCCCAATTGTCGATACTTCTTCACTAGGTAAGCCGTCATTGAGCGGCTAAGTTGATAATGTGATTTACTGGCCCGGCGTTCACGAGCTGTCGCTTCTTGCTTCAGTCTCTCTCGGAGACAGCAAGCCCTAGTTCCGCGCCCGCTATTGCTTCCCTGAATGGCACTGCATTGAAGCAATGGGTGATGACGTCAACGGTAGTGCATCTGCCGTTGTAACCGCAAGTAACTTCCATTTTGGTCACTTCAAAGCTACAAACTTAGAGCTCAGCACCTCATATCTGTACCTGTGGCTATTATCCGGAAATAACACCAAAGGCATCGAGCGCTGAACGATAAAGATGACTAGCGTATGGCACATAAATAATTCGACAAGAATGTAACGCGAAAAAGGACTTGCCGGACTTGAGAAAAAACAGGTAATGCCGACATAACGCCCGTGGATGCCTCGTGCAGCGCGGCATCGATATACTAACACTGAGCTCCAGATCTTTACGTCAGTCACAAGGATAGTAGTTTGATCTTCGTCACGCCCGGGTTTTTATCGTAATTTTTTTCTTTTTTATTTATGTTCCATCAACTCACTTTTTACGCAGCGTTTTTACTACCCCCACAGACCCGCGCCGCGCATAAGACACCCGAAGCAAGCTTCCCTGCAGACACAAACGCATAGTGGTTGAGCTCACCGCACGTTGAGCACTGATTACGAGCAACGGGAGAGACAGACAGGCCAGTCGCCTATTAGCGTTTCCAGCGCTTTTAAAGCAGACACAAATCAAACTGTCACTTCTGGCTCTAGGAATGTAAAATCTTCGTTCAAACAGGGCCATAACTAGCTTTGATCGTTTTATTGCGTCTATGTTTTGTTGCTTGTTCCTATAGAATGCTGCTCATCTGTTGCGACCACGGAAGCTCCATTGCTTGTATTTACGGCGATATTAGGCGCAAAGCAACTTGGTGGCTGGGGATATTGGCGTCTACTGTCGTCATCGTAATCGTCGTCTCATGTAGTCACGGTACTAAAACGCCGGGAAACTTGCTTACGCCTCGCGCTAGGACGTAACGCGTACTAAAAAAACACCGGGACACTCGTTTACCCCTCACGCTAGAGAGCTTCGTGCTTCAAAGACAAGAGACTTTTACAGCAAAGCTGTATACCTCTACCCCCCAACGGTTTCATCTCCGTCGGCAAAAACGCCAAGGCACCAAGAATACACGTATACACTGCATGCTTCGCTCCTCCCCAGGTTTCACGTTGGTGGAGATGGCCCGGGATTTTTTGTTTCTTGTCGTCAACTCCCGACGTAATTCTTGCTAATGTTCACTAACTGATGAGGAAGTTGAGTAGGTTTTAGGATCGCGCAAATACAGTAACTGCCCCCGCTTCTTTGTCCCTTTGTCCCGCACCAACCTTCTCATCGTCCGAAGAGGAAGCAGGTGAAAACAGCCGTCGTTTCCTCCCGCAGCCCTTCGGCGACGAAGAACGCTCTCTACCCCGCATCCTCATCTTATCGAGGCACGAAGCGACAGCGAATAGGCTCTCATACGCAGAAAACGTTGAACCTCCATAAACGCTTTCGAATTCAGAAACAAATCTCGCCGTTGCGTCAGTCGAGGTACAATGTCCAAATGGATTCTCGAAGGCGCTGGATCGCCCGCGACCGCAGCCCTTTGACGCCGGAGGCTTCCTCAAAGAGGGAAGCCAAGGAAACCGCAAGACTGAGTGGGAGGGTTCAGGTAGGGAGAGAGGAAGCCACGTTCGTCACCGGCGTACCTCGCCCTTCCTCGCCGTTTTTGGAGTTGTGATTTTGCGGCGCCTCAAAGTCGTTAGGAGCGCATTTGCCGACAAGGCAGCCGCAGCAGCAGAAGCAGCAGCAGAGAAGCTGTGTCAGTGCCACGCGCCCGCGTGAGAGAGCACAGGGTTTCTCCTCCTCCTTCGTTTCTGGGCGGCCGAAGAGATAGCAGCAGCAGCAGCAGCAGCGCGGCAGATGGCGCGTCCCCGCCAGGTCTTTCTCGCGGCTTAATCCTCCGCGCACGACAGGAAACCGGCCATCGCTCCGGTTCCCTTCTGCGCTCCTGTCTGTCTGTGTGTGTGGGCGCATTTTTCGACGCCTCGTCTTGATAACTGGCTGGGAGCTGAGCCGCTCTCCTTGTGCTCCTCCTGCGAGGCCCGTTCCTCAGATCGTCGCGAACGCCTAATGAGGAGAGGTGTGCGCGCTGTCGACGCAGGACGCGGACAGGAAGGAACCGTGACGTAGTTCCGGGGCCCTAATGGGCTGCTCGTTTTTCTTCCAGTCCCACCGCCCAAAGGCTTTGGGACGATTTGTGAGTTATCGGACAACTGCGGCTCGCGTGCGTAAATACTCCTGAATCTAGTTTGTTGCCTCGTCTTTTTTGTTCTTGTTGTGGTTGTTGTTGAAGAACACGGGAAAAAGAAGGGCTACAAAGCCAATTTGCGGTTGTGGCCACAATGGTAGGAATTTAGACGAATGTCTGCGTAAGAGTGCGTTGCTAAAATGTAACACGTGGATTTTCAAATAATTGTGCCGGCTCCGGATAAGAGGCCGGCGCCGCATTGTCTGTATACGAGATCTTTCACGTTGCACTACAAGATTTGCACTAATAGAGAGCCGCAGCCCCTTCGTGTTAGTGCTAAGGATGCATGCGAGATAAAATCCGAACGCGGTCATGCATGGAAAAATTACGTAGAAAACGGAACTGGAACGGCAAAACGCAAATATACGCTGTTGGAGATTGTGGATGGGTGACGAAACTAAAAACGTGTGAGTTGGGAACCTTCCGCGTCAAACCAGCTAGAGCTCCCCTTCAAGCAACAACTGCTTTGTTCTCAGTTGTCTCTCGCTCACTGAATGCCCGGGAAGGCTACACTGCCAACAACGAACTATAAGCGAAAAGTAAAAAAAAAGAAAAAAAGAAAGACAATTATTGATCACAAGAAACGGCCAGTAACTAATAAAACATGAGGAAGAGAGGCGAGATAATGACGCCGCGTAGCTTCAATTAGGAGGCGACACTCAAAAACACTGCCTCAACCCAACCCACTTAGGCAGCGGCACTGTATACGCCCACCGCCACATTCTGGAAGCCGAAAAAAAAAAAAATCGGGCAACGACTAGGGCAATCTCCGCAGTTAGGACGACGTGCGAGCCCGCATTTGTGTACAAGGTATAAGCAGGAAAGATTCGCGGAAGACGAACGTGCCCGTTAGCGATTCAGCGCAGGGGGTCTCGACTGGCGGTCACGCGTTCAAATGACACCTCTACAACGTCGCGGAGGCCCATTTCGACGTGATTACAGCGACGCTTTTACGGTCGCGCCTTGCGGGCTACGCGCGTGAGGACCGTATGTGCGGTCGTATAACATGTTCAACATGTACCTAATTGCCGCCACGTTATGCGGGCGGTATCAAGAGCGGTGTAGCGTTTGACGATGCGGACGTGCGCGCGCTATATACGGCCGAACTCAATTAACCGCCTACGCTATACACACCTTGGCGAATCGGCTTCGCACGCCAGGCGCCATTAGTCACGCGTCGCGTGCTGCTCTGCGTCGCTTTCTTCAGCCCGCCTCGAGTTTATTTTCGGAACGAAACGATTAGATTCCCATTTTCCAAACTTCCATCTTAAGTGCGCGGCAAGACTAACGCACGGAACTTCACAGTGCAGCCGTATAGTGTCGGAATTATATATTGCTTCTAAGCATGCACCAGTGCAGCGCCCACGGATATCGTTATATATGCCTCACTCTTATAACTATAATTGCCCCTTTTAGTAGTACGTGCAGAAAGAAAACGTCCTTGTGTCGAAATTTCGGTGCTCGTCTTTTTTAAAGACCCCCGCGCCGTCCAATTAAAATATCTAGCCCTTTACTACGGCGCGCTTCATATCCCGCATGTACTTTCGGCGCGTGATAAAGCCCACACTTGACTTTTTTTACCCCACTACGTTCACCGAATGCTCGGAACATGAGGCGACTGGCTTGGGAAAATTTATAATTGTAATTGCTGAAGTTACGGCACATTTTTAGACTGCAAAATCGAAGGCTATAGGTGCAACACCGCCCCCGCCCCTCTCTCTCTCTCTCTCTTTTTTTTTTTAAATATCGACGTATTTCAATTGTCCCATACAATAGCTCATATGCGTACTACAGTAACCTCGCGATAATTCAAACTCGACGGGACCCCAGGATTTTTTTCGAATTATCCGAGGTCTGAATTCCCTGAAGTCCTCATAAATATGACACGGAGCAACATACCAACTTGTGCTGTCATGAAACATTCACATATATTTAGTAATACAACATTTACACGCAATACTGAAGTGTTACTCACACTTTAAAAAATCACACAATGGGTGACTGCTTTGACTTTGCATGGGAGTTTAAAACAAAAGTTTTTTTTTCTTTCTTTTTTAACCACGCGGTTCTTTGCGCGAAATCTTGTTTTGATACGTGTAGGTAGGTAATCGACGTTATTTGTGGTTGTTAGTGATATAAGGATGCAAATGTGCAGGTAGAAGCGGCAAATGTAGCAGATATTATCCGGCAAGGACAACAAAAAGTACAAATTAACCAAATTTCGTAATGAAGCAGTTTGAACTAGGCGGATGTAAAATACATTGAAATTTTGAAATTTGTTTAGATTAACCGAAAGTTTGAATTATCCGAGTTTGAACTATCACGAGTCTACTGTATATGCATTGCCAATTACATAATACAGTTATAGCCGATATTGTAGTAAAGAGCACGGGACATACGCTGTCAGTTACAATGGCAATATATAGCGGGCAACTTATTCGCAAACTTATTTATGTGCTTTTTGGAAAATGGAATAGATTTAGATCATTACTGCCTGGTATTTTAAACACTAGCATGCAGCATCAAATCAGAAACTACAGAGAGATATATTACAAGTTTTATCGAGTTAGCCTACCGGCCGTTAAAGTTCGTTGTGCGGATTGCGTCCGCCTGCAAGGATCATCATTTACTCCAAAGGATCGAATTCGCGGTTTGGAAAAGCTGCCGCAGCTTTTTAGTCACACACCTGTTATAGAATAGAGTCAGTCAGTGTTCGTGATAAACAACGTACGTAGTGGTAAACTAACGAATCCGCTTTTTCCTTTATATTTTTTTTACCGTGTTAACGGCACGCATATAAGGAGTCGCGGGGAGTTTCCGGAGCACACAATGAAAACAACGCAACTTACTCAGCATGCGCTGTTGGGACGGGTGCCAACAACAGCTGTGACTCGGCTGGAGATTGTTGCAACAATCGGGAGGCAATCGCTTCCGATCGTTGCACCGACTCTTTTGCAACAAGGTCGCAACCCTGCGGAGTAGCCACTCGCTCCCACTGTTCATAAAGCTATGTACAGCGAGTCCCAGCGTAAACACCCGCTCGCCGACAAATAGCCTCTGTTCCGCGTCGGGTCAAAGAGGCCGCCATCGACGCCGTTTATAGACGCATTGGATCTTTGTGGCTTCCATGTACGAACAGTGTCGGTGAGCTGTGTTGGCAAAGCAAAGTGCAGGCCGCATCAGCGGAAGCGCTTGTCGGCCGTTCTTTTCCAAGAAGCAGCCATAGGCAACAGCGGTGGCTCCCATCCGGCGGCGTCGTCGGGCAGCGGTAATTACGGGACCGATACGCCGACGCCGGGCCGGAGGAGGGCGGGGGAGGCCGGGACTACGCGCGGCGCGGGAGGCGGACAACGGGGCGCTTTGTTTTCGGACAGACCGCCCTTCCCATCTGCCGCCGCTCGCTTGCATCGCCGGCTGCTCCTGCAGACAGTGCTTCATCGGAAAGCCGCCCTCCCGGGCCGCTTACTGGAAACCGTCATCAGCAACGTGCGGTTCTGTTCCAGTCTGACGAACGACGGCGCATCGCGAGGACCGTCTCTGCCTCGGATGTTCTTCCGCCCGCGCTGAACAAACTTGTTATACTATATACACGAAGCCATATTTCGCCAGTTAAAAATGCGCAGCGGGTGATTGCATAGTTCCTCGGAGAACCCGACAATAAAGCTGCCAAATAAAGTTTCGCGGCGTGCAAAAGTAATTTTGCGCAATAACTCTTTCCACTAGACGAAGTGATACAGTTTCGCATAATGTGCGCGTGTGAAATATTCTGCGACCGCTATAAATGGCTCAGAAGCGGCGCGCGAAATATCGCGTCACGTACCCTACATGTGTCGCCTGGGTATCGCCACAGCTGTGGGGAGTTCTCGAAGGAAAGTATTATATAGAAACGGAATGCATGTGCATCGCGTCTTCAGAACTTCGCGGGAAACGTGCTAGGCGTGTCTCGGCCGCTCACAATGCATCTCTATGTATTCGAGTAGACCGGCGCGGATCGTGGCGTGCGTTTTTCTCGTGTTCACTTCATACTGTGGTGACAAGCCATGTGGGAAAAGCAGCCTCCTCCCTTTGCCGCGAGTCGTCCGTTTTCCTCCAAGACAAAATCTCTCTCTCTCTCTCTCTCTCTCTCTCTCTCTCTCTCTCTCTCTCTCTCTCTCTCTCTCTCTCTCTCTCTCTCTCTCTCTCTCTCTCTCTCTCTCTCTCTCTCTCTCTCTCTCTCTCTCTCTCTCTCAATATTCGCATAGACTGCATTCCGATTATCATAGAGCTCGAACAAGGACATGGCCTAGAGCAGTACTGCGCAAACACCTCTTCAACGAACGAAGAACCTCGTGTAGTTTTCATAGCCTTTGTGTCGCTTCCCGCAGTTATACTGTACCCACACCCGCATCCCGTAAGACCACGACAGTCATGCCGGGCTCAGGGTCTGCTCTCTTTCCTGCGTACAGGCCCGCGATGCTCAACACTTTCCTTTTCTCATTCCGTCATCCCTGTCCATTGTTTCGGCCTGGATGGCTTCCAGTCTCTGACTCCTTCAGTAGAGAAAGCATCCGGGTCTGTGCGCGTGAGGTGCGAAGCGAGAGGGCAAGGAAAAGGAGGAGGAGGAGGAGGAGGAGGAGGAGAACCGTTACACCGCACTGTTTTGGGAAACGAGCAGCAGCAGCAGCGGGCCGGGGCATGCCGGAAAGCGACGGACAGTAATGGCCAACTTCCGGCCCGCGCGGCGCCTTGCAACGTGTTCGCTGGCGCGTGCCTGGCGCCCGCTCCGCCGCTGGTGTGACTAGTTGGCTGGGCGGTGGGGAGGGGCTTCCCTATTTCCCTTCCTAATTTTAGCTCTTTCGCGCCGTTTGTTTTTCTTGACTCTCGCTGATTGACCACCCCGTTGCCCGTTAGGCCTGTTCCTGGATGCCGAAAGCGAGGGGAAACGGGGGGGAGGGATTCCCCCCCGCCCCGTATACATCGGGCACGACGGAGCGCCCCCATTCACGTTCCCTGGAGTTCATTTTGTACGACGCACTCATCATAACACGCGAAGCAGGGTTGCTTTCTGTCCCCCCGGTGTTTTTTTTTATCGTTTTATCTTGTTTCTTGTGCTTGTGAATGGAAGCTTTTCTTTTGCTAGCCATTGAGACCGTTTAGTCCAGTTGCTGGTAAACGTAGGTTGGCGTCACTTCGCGGTAACGAAGTCGTAATTGAGTAATTGCACTGAAAAGTCGCCCTCTTTAAGATTTCATTTGTTTGTGAGGTACTTTAACCGGATATTCCCGCTGTGAGCAAGCACACACAACCCACAATCACCAAGAGTGACTGCCAGCCACAGTGGAGATCACAAGAACTGATACATCCATCGTGCCCTCAGCGAAACGAGCACTCAGGAACTTCCTGCATTTTTTTCCCTTTTCCCTTCCACTCACCCTCAATCCCACTTCCTTGTGGGGACCATTGGTCTCCGTTATTCAATAAAAAGTCTTGCTGCAGCCGTCCGACTCTTATTTGTAGCTTAGAGTTGCCCAAAAAAAATGAGGAAGAAACTAGAAGATTGCGACCAATAACGCTCAATCTCGCACACACGGCAGGTGATAGCGGTGCAATGGCTTGTTGAACTTCCATCTTAAACTGACTACAACGCCACACGCGGCACGTTATGCCAAGTGTTCAACTTGCGGCGCTGCCGAAAGTTGAACATTTCTCTCAGTTGTTTTTAAGTTAAACATCAGTTGAACATCTCTCAGTTGTTTCTAAGGATGTGCTTCGTCGACCCCTTGGACATTCTGCTTAGCGCTTCATTCCAAAATGCCAAGCAGTCCCAGAGTGTCTGTATCCTACTCGCCTTCCTTTCAGCGGCGCAGCTTCGATGCCAGCGATCTCGCGGAGACAGTTGAATGCATCCTTTCCCACAGTGCAGAGGCACGGCAGTCTTTCCCACGCCTTTTTGACACGTCTTCCGAAGCCGTAGTCCGTCGATCTTGTCCTCTCTAGGCGGGTGATACATATTTGGGCAATCCTGGCTTCACGGTACTGCGGGGTCTTGTCGCAGAGTCAGATCATAGCGGCCCTCCACAATGGAGAGGCTGCCCGAGCTTCTTAATGAAAGCCGACCGCAGAGGCAGCGAGGGCCAAGGGCGCCGAGACGCGAACGTGAGACGACGGGAGAGGGAAGTGCAGAGCGGTGTACACGCGAGTGTAATTAGAGGAATGGAAATGAGACCGGGGGGTGCTCCGGGGCTGATTACAATCATTTCGGGACCCCCTCTAACTGTCTGATGGATGAGGGCGCTGAATTGAAAGTGAAGCGGGAAGTTCGTCGGCCGACGCTATCCCCGCTCGCAAGGCGTGCGGCTTCGCGCTGCGCTGGGTGGCCCCGGGTCGGGTGTTGCCGAAGAACCGTCGTGGAAACGCTCAGAAGCGGGGCCTTGCGCCTTCTTGCCCGCCGCCCTCCGCCTGTATACGGCCATTTAGTGCCCTTCGAGGAAGGTAATTCCCGTCTGCGAGAACCGGCGGCCGATGCTACTCGCGAGAAGCTGAAGCGGGTATTTCCGGCGGTACCGCATTTGTGCAGATGTAACGAGATCTTTTTCTTACCTTACGTCTTCGAACTTCCCGCTTTGCCTAGTGCTGCATTCGGCAAAAAAAGCGAGTGGGCATTTTTTTTTTTCTATTTTTACTGTTCGCCTCGTGTCAAGCTCCACCACTAAACAACAAAGCGCCGCGGAAAGCCAATCTTGCAGTACTGTTTCGAGGAATAAATTCACGTGTACAAGAATAACAGCGCGACTTTTCGAGAAAGCGGTGAGGCTATGTGACAACTATAGGGTGACGGAATAAAATTTGGGTGGCGGGCCAGAACACAACTAAATAAAAATGAAACGAGACAGCGGAGTTGACAAAGTCCAACTGCTCTTTCTGTAGCGCATGTTGGCTTTCAGAAAACGCATGTTAGACTGTGCTCGAAATTACCCTACGAAGTTACCCTACAATTCAGCAGTATTAGTTGTATGCTTTTGTGTTTTTCTGGGGTCCCGATAAATGGAAATACTGCTTTTAAGGTGCAGGCAGAAATAAGGCAGTGGGAACTTTCGCTATCAGTCCATCGTCGTAAAAATAACATAACTCCCCACCTTTGATTACTTGTACGCGAGATAAGTGTATCAAGCTCTAAAAACCCACCAAGTACCCCTAACCAAGTAAATTCAGTGTTAGTTAAAGTAGTTTAATGAAGTATTCGAGCACTCGATCCATCGCGCAAACCACGGCCTTAAAATACCGCCATAACTTCGCCACCGTACAAAAAATAACCCGCAAAGCAAAGACAGAGTCTGTAAATATTTTACAGGCACATTGTAAGCCTTTTACCCACCCTCAATTAGTAGAGCAGCTCAATTTCTTATCCTTGTCCTTCGCCGTAGCTGGTGTTGCCTAAAAATCTGCCAAAAGCCCACTCAGGTAAAGCCCACTCAGCTAAACGCTTTTAATGTACAGCAGTCTGGCTTCCTCGTTATGCCTGTGCTACATGGTATCTTCAATTGACAACTGGACTCTCTCCCACAACTGCTCCCAATGTATTTGCAATGGGGCACTCGATAGACAATTGGTTCAACGGCCTTCCGAAGGCCTTTGAAACGACCGTGTAGCACAGGTATTAATCAGCCTAACAGACCTAAAGTTGTTTTGCTTCTCTAAAGGCGTCATGGCAAAGTACAATGATTTGTTTAAATTCATTTCCTCATAAGCTTTTTCAGTCGCAATCAGTTTTGTGAGCATTTAAAAGGCCTTGTATAGACCCATAATTAGATTTGAAATCCGCATCGCAATTAGATGCAAAGAGATGCTTGCTACCGAGGGGTAAAGAGCAATAGAGTGAAACTCCAATTAGTAGACTTTCCAAGTTAGGATTGACCCTACCTGCTCGGGACACTCATCGCCTCGGTCGAAGTTGCAACACCTATAATTTCCGATACTTAGCTTACTCCAGGATGCAGTTCTGGACTAGTGCTGTTGAACCTTACGGAAAGGAATCGAGACGACCTAGAATTCAATGAACGTACATTACTTAGTCCACAAAAATAATAAGGCCAGCCCATAGCCATACTCACGCGAGACCAGCCCGCTAAAACAAGAAGCAATTTTCATTCCGGGCCTTCGAATTTGTTGTTTTACTTTTTTTTCCCCATCGTGGTTCGATTTAGATGGCGGAGCGCAAGAAGATGGGAACACACGACAGTGTCACAGAGGTTTAGCATGGGCCACGTCGCTGTCTTGGTCCCCTTCTTTTGTATCGCTTTTTTAATTCCTTTTTTCCCCCTTCTCCTCTTCTCTCTTTTATTTCGGCAACCGCACGCGCTGTAATTTCCTTGCCAGACTCTTGCCGGCGTGGCCGCAACCTCCACTTAGCCCTGATAGGCAATTACGAGTTATTAATGACGATAATGCTGCGATAGCGAGTAGCGAAATGCGGCTAAGTCTAGCTGCTTTGCTCTGGAACGCGTCCTCGAAGGCACGGACAAAATGTCTGCGATCGATGCACGCGGAAAACTGGAGGTCATAATAATGATAAGAAAGAAAGGCTTAGCGGAAAAAATGTTCTCCCCGCGTCGACGGTGCTGATACGCGTGCCTTCCTCGACCGCATGCACGCACAAATAAATTGCGGCCGAAGTCACCGGCGACATATATACCCGTTCATTTTCTCGGCCCCAGGAGATTGGAAAAGTGCGCTGTACGCTGCCTTTTTTGGTACAGAAAACTATTTGTCTTCTACAAGCCACCCTCGGGGTCACGGCTTAGGGTGTATATAGACTATTGCGATCTAGTAGTCGAGGCCCCGTTCACACCTGTGAGGACATCATTTTTCAGGGTGACGATAGGCGTATCACCTAGCACGCGAGCGGGTCGACCCAGCCCGGTGCTGTTGTCGATAATACGACTAATTAATGAGGTCAGTGAGCGGTATGAAGCCGGGCACGCGTGTATACTACCTGCGAGGAAAGGTTTATTTGTTTATTTATTTATAATACACCCAGAAACATTATAGAGGGGAGTGGGTCATAATATTTACAGAACAAATACAGGACAGCGCAGGAAGAAAACGACCACAACAAAACAAAAGTAGTACAACTGTTTGCCGTCATACAACGTTAGCTAGTGCACTTTTATTAAGATGCTTGTGGTCCTAAATTGTAGCATTTGGTAGTTTTGCAGATGGGTAACGGGGGTTCATCGCGATTACGCCAAACCCGCTTCGTTCTTGTCAGCCCTGAGCGCACCCTCGAAGCCTCGCTCCAAAACAAATAAACCAACAGAAACGCAGCCCGACAGCCCGTCGTTATTTCTCCGAAGCGACATGATGAACTGGTCGTCTTGTTTTTGAGTGATACGACCGACAGATTCCTAATGCTCGCGCATTAGTCACGCAGACGTGGTGGCCGAAAATAACGTATCTCCCTTTCCTGCACAGCGCTCCAATTACGCGCACCTCAATTGGCAGGAAGGAATAAGTAAGGAGGGAAGAAAAAAAAGTAAAGAACGAGAGGCAAACCAAGGGAGGTGGGGGGTAAGCGTTAGTTCCTACCAAGGGAGGTACGAAAGAGCGTCGGGCCAATAGATGAGGACGCGTTGCGTGAGAAGGGGGGGAAAGCAAACGACTAGAAAAATAAGAGCAAATAATCAGAACAAAACTTGCCGCAACAGTTAACGACGGAGCGTAGGCAAGGCAGGGCGTGAGGTTTTCGTGTAAACCGCCGTGGGACCACACACTACGCTCCTCGAGGCGCGTTTCTGTCGGCGCCACGCAGCCGAAGGAGAGCCCGTCATCATCATCCTCCCGGCAAAAAAAAAAAAAAAAAGGACACGCGAGAGGACGCTGGGTAATACATATCCAGCACCTTCCATGCGAGCGCAGTCCTTACGTACGACTGCGTCACGTGATCGCCGGAAGGACACTCGAGCAAATGGGCCAGTTTAAGCGAACTAAACTACGAACCCTGAAATGGAAGGTAGTCGATAGCATGACGAAGGTTAGCAGGGTTGAGAAGGACGCACTTAAACCTACCGCTACGTCGAGTGCGGCGTTGAAGCTGCGGAAAAGTAAAAAAGAAAACCCGGAGCGAGTGGCTCGCGCCGGCGGAGGTCGGGCGGAGCGGAGCGGCTAAAGATGACGAAGCGGCAGAGGCGGGGGCGGCGCATAGAGATGCGGCCTTCTCGGGGAAGGCAAAACACGAAAGGCTAGGAATCGGGACCAAAGGAAGCAAAAACAACACGCAGAGAAAAGTGCAGTAAGGTCGTAAGTGCAGCGCGAGTGGGCGAGGAAATGACCGGAATATCTGCGAAAAGTGACGCCTCGTCTGCGTTGCGGCAGGGCGGAGGGGGCCGCGCGAGACAAGCGTCTTCGACGCTACGGCGGCGGCGCCTCGCCGGCGGGGTAGACGCGGCCGTGAGTGGGCCGCGGGGTGTTGTTTCTCCGCCTCCTCTTCACGCCAACGAAAGTGGCTCGTAGCGCATCTCGGGACGAGCGGGAGGAACATAAGGGTCGCCGCGAGAGGCCAAGTGCAGGTCGGGAACTCCGTGCTGCGCTGTGTGGCAGGAGGAAGCAGTCAGAAACGGCTTGCGGTAAAGAGCCCTGCCCACTGGGATGCCGGAAAGCTTAGTGCGCGGTAATGTTCGCCGGAAATTAGCAAGTAAAGCAACACGCTGACAGAAAGGCAGTAGGTTGAAAGTTGGTTCTTGAAAGTATCCTGGGCGATGATGAGGCTGGCCTTTAAGCACCGCGTGCAAGTGGTGACTGCCCGGTATTGCTTTGCGCGTATAAGGAATGTGAGTGGATACTAATGGCGATAGAGTTAGTCAGCTCAATCGGACTACACACTGAGCCACGGAGAATAGGAAGACGCCGGCAAAGGAATAGAACTGGACTATGGGGCATCCAACTCGCGCAGGTCGGTATTTTTTGGTTGCAGAACAGGTGACACGGTATCTTTGCTATAAAAACATGTCCAAACTGCTACAGCTAACTAAAAATATACTCTCTACACTTAGATTTGCCTAATTTCTTTCATTTTGCGCTACCTATGGTATATCGCTGCACGCGAGTACCTATAGAGGTTGGCCAGTAAAAGCCTTACGCTCTATCTTACAACGACCCCAAACACCAGATGAGGCTGCAGTCAAGCAGCATAGCATAATTTACCGATCCCTCCTCTCACCACAACTCTTCTTGGCTCCCAAGCGTGGGACCGAGAGAAATCCTCAACCAAATTCCGGCTGCTGCAGCCATAGTAGGCCCTCGCGAGTCCGTTCAGCTTCGTCCGTCGCATAACTCACTACGCCGCCGGAACGAAGTCCACTGCCTTGATGGAAATACGGCGCTCATCCGCCAGCAGTTGCGACCGTCATGAGCGCCTTAGCGGCAATTGGGGCGAAGCGGGCCGAAACAACGGAAGCCGAAGCCGGGGATTGAGAATGATGCCGACGCTGGCTGGCGCGCAAGTAACGACCGCACATACGTGACAGAACCAACCAGAGCGTGCGCCGAAACCCCTTTCTGGAAAGAAGGCCTATCTCATTCTGAGGCATGGCGAAAGCAACACCACCTGGATGCGAATGCTGTGTAGAACCTTTACCTAGCTTTACTTGCAAAGTCACCGACTATACAAGACTCCTAGTGCCGAGTACTATCGACGGCGACCGGCCAGACAAGCAGGAGTTCGAGGATGGAATATTTGTTGACTACAGCAGCGTGGTTTGCCTGCCGTTTTCTGAGTGGTGACGGGCCTGTGGAATCCACGCGCTGAGGAGGAGAGGTTCCCTGCCTCCTTGGACTCCCTTGATGACTGAATCGCCCAGCAGGGCTGCAGGAACGGCTGAGTTATGGCGGGCTGGCGTTATTGGAGCTAAAGGGCTGCCGCGGCTAGAGCCGCTGCGAGACGGGGCTCAGCTCTCGTCATTCAAGCCTTCGCGTGGTGGGGAAGGCCGGCGGAATGGTGCGCGCGCCCAGACCCGCAGCTGTAAACGGGCTTCAAGCGGGCCCCTGAGGCAAGCACGGCGGCCGGCGAGCTCGATCTCTGTGCGCGCAGCGCCGTCGACGTTTCTCCCCTCGATCAGTCAGGCTCTGGCACGGCCGCGGATGCGGGGCGGAGGCTACGGTGCTAAAATGGAGCCTTCTCGCCGTGCTCGGAGAAACGCGAGTGGAATGCTTTGTTTGGAGGGGAACCGTGGAAGAATGAGACTCGAGGATTGAGCTCGCGTCGGCGCCAGCTTCGCGGGTGAACTGCGCGGAATTTTGTGCGACGATCCGTAGGCGAAGTGTTTGCGCGGTTAACATAAAAAGGGAAAGTGAGTCGGAGTTTACATAAGTGGTTGTAGTTAGCGTACGGCTGATGTCCTCAGTGCTCTTGACGTTTTGGGGAAGACTCATTTACGGGTGCAGCGCACTGTAAACAGCCCTTGAAACGCCGAAGCCTCACAACCTCGATATCTTTGTGCGTCTCTTCATTTTTTTTTTCCGTGAGGAGAAGACGGCTCTGATGCGGCCTCATCCCGTCACGCAAATAAAAGTCATTATATGACACAAAAAATTTTATATTGACGCGAAACCGTCGTTGACAGGGGGCACCCGCAGGCTTAAAAGGCCCGTATCAGCAGGCACCCCATTCTCCATCTACACGTCGTTATTGAAGCCGCTCCCCTCGAACTAGCCTGACGAGTCGCCTCGCCTGCCGCGTTTTTGTATCTCTCTTTTTAGCTGCTCGAAGAAAGACGCGCAATTTTCTTCCCATATCGACGGCGCCAGGCCATGTCACGCGACAGCGCTGCCGTGGATGGCGTTTTGGAGACCCCCGTGTCTTCGTCGACGGAGAAAAAGAAGAGGTCATTCGGAAACGACGCGGCAGGCCAGCGACACGCCCCGACCGCAGCAGCAACAGCAGCAGCAGCCGCCGTGGCAGCAGCGACTCCGTGAGGCCGCAGCGCAGTCGGGTGGCGTGTGCCCCAGGCGCGCCCCGTGGGTTTTGCCCGGGCGTGGCCCGACCCTCCGTCCGTTCCGACCTTTGCTACAGGGCTCGTCGGGCTGCACACGCGGATCGTACAACGCCATACGGCGCCTTCAGACCATAGAAGGAAGGAAGGAAGGTGACTTTGTGCGGCAGCGGAAAAGCGTGAAGAGCATATGTTCTGCGTTGTTCCTCGACGTTAAAGGGGCCTATGACAACGTGGAGCACGATGCGATTCTTAAAGTACTCCAGGCTGTGGGCTCGGTGGCCGAGTCTGCCAGTGGATACGGAACTACCTCACGGGGAGGTCATTCTTTGTAATGACTGCAGATGGACCGACATCAGCTCAGTATACTCACCGTGGTGTTCCCGAAGGAGGCGCCATGAGCTCTACACTGTTCAACCTTACGCTTATTGGCCTGACCTCCTGCCTTCCAAGGACGGTTCACGTGTCGATATACGCCGACGATATACGTGTTTGGGCAGATGGCGTGATTTGTCCGCATGTGCGCGGCCGACTGCAAAATGCCGCAGACTTGACGACCTTCTATCTACACGGACAAGGGTTGGAAATATCCAGCAGCAAATGCGCAGCGCTTGTGTTTACACGAAAGACCATAAAGTTTCATACTAATATATACTAGATGGAAATCTGTTGCTTTAATCGGCAGTGCGGGGCAAACGGAAAAAACGAGTTCGCCGCATTCTCCTCCTTCGTCTTTCAAAGGGCGCGAAATGTGAACGGGATTTGCGGGAGTTCCGCCTGATCGGTGGTGGATGGTGATACTTAGTGGGGTGTTTGGGTGGGAGCAATTTTGAACACGAAAGAGGTTTATTCCCGGATACACGAAGATTTCGCTGACGTCATATCCATCACGGAAATGACGCCAGTACAAGTGGCCTGTAAAGGGTGCACTCCTGCACACAGGGTCTTCATGGGGGAAGCAACCCTTAAGTACTAAAGAATACGTTATACTTAGGGCTGTTCGTTAACAAGTTTTATATTTTAACACGTGCCGCGATACCCCAAGATTTCACTGACGTCATATCCGTCATGGAAATGACGCCAGTACAACGAAGCAAGTGGCCTGTAAAGGGTGCACTCCTGCACACAGGGTCTTCATGGGGGAAGCAACCCTTAAGTACTAAAGAATACGTTATACTTAGGGCTGTTCGTTAACAAGTTTTATATTTTAACACGTGCCGCGATACCCCAAGATTTCACTGACGTCATATCCGTCATGGAAATGACGCCAGTACAACGAAGCAAGTGGCCTGTAAAGGGTGCACTCCTGCACACAGGGTCTTCTTGGGGAAAGCAACCCTTAAGTACTAAAGAATACGTTACACTCAGGGCTGTTCATTTACAAGTTTTATATTTTAACACGAAAGTGTTTTATGCCGCGATACCCCATATTTCACTGACGTCATATCCGTCATGGAAATGACGCCAGTACACCTTTGCCGAAGCGACCCGCCAGCAGGACGTCGCTCGCCAAGCCCACCCACAAGACAGCCGCCGACCCGCAAATCATGCTCAGCTGCAGATTTCGCTGCACATTTCACTTTCGTGTTTTACCGATTCTTATGACAGATGAATCAACCACATTTCTAAAATAAGTACACAACTTTAAATAGCCTGTTACAGAAATATTGTTTTCTGTTTTGTTTTGCACCCCCAGGCAAGCTTCCAGCCCGTTCATGAGCCATGCCAAAGAAAAGTGCACCGTTCCTACTCGGTACATGACGACTCCATGCATGACGCCACGCTCGCTGAAGCACGGCTCGCCTAGACACTAGCGCCATATTTCCTCCAGTACGTATGTGTTAGTATGAAACTTTATGCTTCAGACATGGCGCGTCATTGAACCAGCCCAAAATCAACTACGAAACGAATAACACGTGATATCAGAAGGGAAAAGGAAAGGTTTGGGCATTTAGGTTCCTAGTCCCACAGAAAACAGCGCACTAACAACACAGGACGACGCGCTTGTCCCGTCCTCGCTTCATCCTGCGTTGCTGGTGCGTTATGTTTTCTGTGTGAATAACACGCCACAAACGCAAGAGACTGACGCGCCACAGCGCAGCAAGAAGTTGTTGCACGGGCGCTTACCGAGTCCGCGATGCTCGTCGCACTGTCGCGCTTCGCCGCGCACGTTGCGCGCACGGCCTCGGCATCGCGAGGAGCCTGTGCACCGAGCATCAGCAGCAGCATCGGCGCTAGCCCTTTCTCGGAGGAGGGCACTTTTAATTAAAAACAGGAGCCCCCCTCTGGATTACAATGATGGATGAAAGACACGGCTCCTAATTCCGGACCACCCGCCGCCGCCGCCCCCGTTCTCCTGGTACGGCTTTGGGGGAATTAATGCCGTCTTCTTCCAAGGGGACGCCGCAGTGCGCACAAGCACGGCGTATCTCGCGGGGAAGACGTATGCGCGCCGCACCAGTGCGGCACCCCTCTCGGGATGCACGGCGAGCGGCTACCTTACTACACCGCGCCCACCCGTGGCACGATATACTCACCGTACCGCTGCGTGCACGCTTAATCTCCCGAGGCAGAGAGGAGAGCCTCAATCGTGCGGCCGGAGTCCATATATACACTCTCGCAGCGCGCCTTGTACTGTGCTAGGAACTCCGATGCCAGTTCGCCCCTTGTACACGAAGCCATCAGCGGCTAGTGCCGGCGCGGCTTCAGTGTGTGGCTATGGCACTTCGGTTCGGAACTTAGAGCATCGTCCAGTCTGTTGAAACACTTCCTTGGTGGCTCTTGTACGGCGCCAGCACGTTTGTAGTGTTTGTCAGCGCGGCAACGCTAATTCAGGTTAGCAAGGGTCAGCCCCCGTATACCGCCTTAAGTACGTTTCCGTAAAGATTGAGAGGTCCCGAACTCGGAGACACTTGCGAGGGCCTTATATAAAACACATTTTTATCGAGCCTTTGTTCTAAACATCCAGTGGGTGGACAGGCACCCAGCCTCTGCTGTCTCTGCGTTTCCATTGGACCGTTTCGAGTCAGAGATTCAAGAAAAATATTGCTCCCATCCAAACACCCCACTAAGTATCCCCATCCACCGCCGATCACGCAGTACTACCGCAACTCCCGTTCAAATTTCGTGCCCTTTGAAAGACGAAAGAGGAGGATGCGGCAAACTCGTTTCTTCCGTTTGCCCTGCACGGCCGGGAATGGAAACTAATCTCCCGTCGCGGCATCCTTTCGCCGAGCCGCGACACGCGGACGGAAAGAAAGTCGTGCCTGCGAACACGCGCTGCTCGCTGCGAAGACAGGCCTCGTCATCAGCGGAGGCAAAAACACGTCTTCGAAACCAATTACAGGGAGCGTACCAAAGGGGCGCAATTCTAATCAGCATATTGAATTAGGAGCTTGATGTATCGCGTTCCGGCGTGCCTGCCCCATCTCCAGGTTCAATCAGAGGGCTGTAGCTGACCCGGTAGCAATCGCACGGCTGCTACGCGATCCAGGCGCGGCAGCCAGCGGAAGTCCGCGCGCTGTACTGTAGAGCTCGCCCCTGCAGTCAGGGCAGCAGCGAAGGTGCAGCGCGAGGACAAATTGCGGTTTCCTGTACGACCTGCTAAACAGCTCCGATAGGCGCTGGCCCGCGCTCTACTTTGACGGGCCTGGCGGCGCCTGGGCGTCGAGAGGTGCGATGATGGATCTCGAACGCAAGTCGCTCGCGTATCTTTTCGCTGCTGCATACTGCCGCCTCCGTCGGCACCACACCTTTCATTCCACTTTCTCGCGCGCACTCACACTGCCGCCATCCGCAGACCTGCTTTCCGGGCCTGTTTCTATTGTCACTTATCATCGGCGGCGCTAAAAGTCCAGCCCATTAACGCCCGAAGGCCGCGAGGTTGTCGCTTTCTTCTCAGTTGTTTATTTTCATTATTTTGACCTGACTCGTTCGCTCGTGCCCTGCGGGTCAAGCCTTTCTTTTCTTTTCTTTTTTCTCGCGTGGACAGGGCTGGAGTGTTCTTCGGATACCAAAATGCCTTTTCCTTTCGAGCAATACAATGCTAAGTTGCCCCCATTCTCCGTTCTGGCGCGTGCATGGTGTACAAAGGTTGCTAGTTGGATGCCTCGGCCAACATGCACTGCGAGAAAAAAAATAATCAGGGTATCGTTCCACGAAGAGCACGTATTTCGCGTGAGCGGGCTTTCCCTGATTCCTGACATCATTGTTTACGTAATTGTTCACTTATTGGTTATCTAATTGTTTATTATATTGTTTATTATATTGTTTGACTAATTATTTTATAATTGCTCCTCTTATTTTGTTACTTCCACTTGAAGACAGCACAATTACACGCACCATTCCGCCGTGACGGCTGCGCCGCTGACCTCATTCTTGGCCCTCTTGTGTGAACTTCGTTTTCTTTTTTGCCGCGATTTATACACAAGCAACGCGAACCTGAAAGTTTAGGGTATATACGCTCACGTTTAAAAGCGAAAGCGCCGCGACTAAGACCGAATCGGATGCTTGGGACCACGGATAAATGTGAGGCGATATTAATGAACGCATTCAAGCTGAGAACTACACTGCTTTTCACGCGTAGTCGGGTATACACGCCTCTTCGGCCATTCTTCTGAAGAGAATAAGCAGACAAAAGACTTCTTTCAAAGCTCATTCATGCCAACAAATTGTAATTCCGAAGAAATTTAAGAACGTTTAGTCACAAGTATACCCTAGAAGAGACATTGTAAAAAAATTATGACGGCTTAGAATTAAGTCAGCTTGAAAATCCACAGCAAACTTGTGCGCGCCTGCAGAATCATAACCCAATTTCTAATGAGGCTATCACTGCGGCTAGCCTGTACCAGCCTCTATCAAACGGCCGCTGCAAATTACGACTCGGTGCCACGCCACCGGGAAAGATATCAATGCGCTACGTAAAACGCCCGTTGTAAGGGCTCGCATTAGTATTTACTTTTTCAGAACCACTAACATGACCAAACGCTTGAAATTATCAGAGAATGTCGGGGACGTTATGGGTGATGCGTAGAGAAGTTTAAATTCTGCCGAACTTAGTTTTCTCAGAACCAGCAGGCAAACAGTATACGCGCATGGTGTAGGCTCTAAATAAGACGAAAACAGGCATTAAGTAATATTCCATAAACAGCTTAGTTAATCTGCAAGTCCGAAACTTTCCCCGCGCGTCACCGTTTAAATTTAAACTGGGTGTGTCACTTTGACCTCCCGGGGCAGCGCGAAAAAAGGCCTAAAACGCTTTTCAGCGCTTCTACCCGTACTAACAGCTTCGCTGTAAAACCTCGTACGAACGTACGAAGTTTTTAAATGGTCCTACACAGCCGAGAGAACCACGGGCAAGGCTCATTCATGCCAAGAGACCATTTGGAAATAAGAAACACCTTCAGCGGAAACGTTCGATGACGGATTCCCCAAAAGATACAAAACAGCTATGGGCTGAGCATACGGACAGCAAGCAGGCGAGCCGCGCATCGAGCATATAGCCCTCATAAAAATCGTAAAGTGGACGTCATGCGGAGCCGGAGAGGTACGAAAAGCAACGCGAAAGGTCCTCTGAGGAGGCCCCAAGAGAAGACGAAGAAGAAGGGAGGTCAGAGAGCAAAGAAAGGAGAGGCGAGATGAGCAAGGGCCCAGCGATCCATCTTGTCAGCTGGGTGTCGCGAACCTTCGCCGAGTCCGCCAGGGGTCATTGGGGCTGACGTCAGCGTGCGCCACTCGTCGATCCTTCATCAGACCCTACTCTTGCTTCCCCCCCCCCCCCCCCCCCCCCCCACCTTTACCCCCATTCACCTAACTTTTCGTTATTTTTTCGCGTTACGTGTCATCGTCGCCTTCGTCGACCTGTTGGCACCGGTTCTCGCGTCCACGCAATGCGTTCACCTACCTGTTCAGTCCTGTCAGCTTTTTTCTTGAACGTTCCGGCCCACGGGATGCCTGCTAAACGCGTTTAACTTGCCTCACCACGCCACCCTAAGGTCGTGTCGTGTTGGTTAATTGCGTTCTCGTTCATTCTAATTACTCAAAACAAATCGCAAGCGACGCACTGAAAACATAGTAGGCCTGCTATATGAACCCCTTCCAACATAGTTTGTATTTCGCTTCATAACGTCATGTGCTGCTGAACACGAGGATGCGGGTTCGATTCCCGGCTGCGGCGGCGCTTTTCTGATGGGGCCAAGAAGCAAAAACGGCCGCGTGTTCGTGATTCTGGCGCACGTTAGATCCCCAGGTGGTCAAAATTAATCCGGAGCCCGCGCCTCATCGCCTGTGTTGCGTCGGCACGTTAACCACTACAATCAATCAATCAATCAATCAATCAATCAATCAATCAATCAATCAATCAATCAATCAATCAATCAATCAATCCATCAACCAATCAATCAATCAATCAATCAATCAATCAATCAATCAATCAATCAGGGATTCATAACTCCATATCTCGGTGGTACTTATTTTTCAGTTACCACATGCAGCAAGAATGAAAGGTAACTACAGTCGCCTAACAGAGCGCTTGTTGTGGAGGGGGAGTGGGTAACCAACATGGACTTTATTTAAAGTTCCTGAGCTTAAAATTCGTGAACGAAAGGAAAGAAATAATCTTAAGAACTTTACGGAAAGTTGTACGGGAATTATTCTAACCGATCGCTACAACGCGCAGAACACAGATCGTCGCTTCGAAGCGTAAAACCCCATATGTTAACTCCGAAAATGGTGCATATACATTACCCTGTTTTGTGGATATGGTGGAAAAATTAATGTGCAGACGAAAAACTTCGCCGGAATTTACGAATAGTGGCTAAATCACACCCTCTGACTATAATAGTTCGATCGTGTAGCGCTCGTTATTTGGCTAGGTTGGCGAAAGCGCGCACACGGACGGTGTCCACAAAACGCGAACCCGGCAAGCGTCCGAAAAAAAAAATTCACGCATCTCCACCAAGTGAATCATGACGAGTGGGCGAAGCACTAGGGATCGTTCTTACCGTAAATCACCGGTGGCATTGCCCACTCGCGCATGTAAATGAGTGACGACGCGTATGTACAGCATATACAATTCTAATCCAATCCAATCCGATATAATTAAATTTAATCAAATCCAAATCCAATCCAATCCAATTCAATCCAATGCTCCTCGCGCATGCGCAGCACTGTGTACACGGACGCCAAGCCCCGGACAAAGCGAGGTCCTAAGGTGCTTCGCCCCTAAAAGCATCCACAGATCATCGAACCCTCCACGCGCACTGCATTCCCATTGGCTGCAATGCGTGCTAGCGTATGCATCCGAAATTTCACCCGCAGTCTCAGTCGGCACTCAGTTTCTGTGAACTCAACGTCGACTCGCCGCAGCATGGACAGTGGTTTTCAAACCAACAAGTCGCTGCAGTTAGTCCGGTATGGATTTTGTATAGCTTAGCGTCGACATCGCCACAGCACTCGTCGACGAGCCCAACCAAATGCAACGCTTTTGCGTTCTCATCTCTTCTGCAACTTTCTTTTTCTCTGCACGCCCCTCCTGCTTCATTGCTGATAATATTCAACATTAAATCTCTCCACGTCATTCGAACGCTACAAATATTGCCATGTCATTGGTAGAAAACTCGTGTCTTTTGTTCATACCTTTCTTATCCGAAGAGGTGCAGCCAAATATCTTCTCTTCCTCTCCCCCCCCCCCCCCCCCCCACGATTTTTTTCAGCACGAACGTGCTGTGCATTCCTACACGTTTGAATAAACAAAAACTACTCGGGGTAGGACGAATTCGCCCCTCATTCCGCATGTTCAGTGACGGCGATTGACCAAAATCAATCTGGAACAAACAAACAAACAAACAAATTTCCGAGCGTTGGGCAGCTAGGTCGCTCAGACTGGAGCCTTCTTTTTTCGTTTAACCGGTATTAACGTCAATTAACACGGGCAATTTCTCGCGCTGCAGCCCCCATTAAAGTAGCGCTGGACAGCTCTGGACGCTATTATACGGGCAGCGACATCCCGCCCTGCGGGAATGATGCCGTCAAAACTGTCGTCACCTTTTTTTTTTGTATTTCTTCTTTTTTAAGGGAATGACGACGGGGAGGGGGTATTTTAAATTACGACGGCGCGAATTCCGCGGTCGTTGCCAGCCGGAAGCACCGGCTTACACGTTCAGCGAGACGCTTGACACAGACCGGGCCACCGGTCCATAGGAACGCGCTGATCGCCGACGGCTGGCGCCTTCATCCTTTCAGGAGTTCCAATTTTAGTAAGTGGAAAAACTAATCTCTGCTCGAGGCATCGGAAACTTCTTTGCTTTGTTCCGACCTGTCAAAGACGCTGGGAACGCTCCCTTCTTCGCGTTTTTAGCCTGTTTTTTTTTTTTGTTCTTCGGGTAACGGACGTCTCGAAGACGTATCCCTTTCACCGATGATAGGGCCCCGTTCGTTGTTTCTGCTTCTTGCGCTGTCACCTGGGCGCTCAGGTGCGCCAGCGGGCGGCGAAGTTCGCTGAGAAAAGAAAAGGGGACAACAACCATCGGTGAAAGAAGCGAAGTTTTGGGCCGAAGATGATGCTTGTGATGGCGAAGACTTTGTCCGCTCCGCCTTTGGAGCTTCTCGTCGAAGGAGGAGGACTCCGCGGGGAACCTCAGGTCTCGTTAGACGAGAAAGCTTTTGACACCTTTAGGGCGCAAAGCTACCTGACGTCAGGCTGAGTTTGACACCTCCAACTTTCCTTTTAACTCATTGTCACTCCCCCCCCCCCCCCCTTCGTTTTTATCTTCCCTTCACACCCCCAAAATTTCTTCAAGCTGTGGCTTAAGACATTCTGCTTCCCAGTTGAGCTTGCGTCATTAAAATGTTTTTCGCTAGAACGGGCTTTGCACTGGGATGCGTGGGTTTTGGAGGTTGATCCACCGTAAAACCTGCTATGTTAACGATTACAAGCCGCTTGAATGGCCATAAATTTACCGACGTTTGAATGCTTAGTCAGCTCGAGCGCTCCAGGCTCTTATCTAGCGTTACAGTACGTGGTTCCACTGCTCGAGCTTCGAGTAGAAAAGCTGCTTCGAGGGAATAGAACGTGACCACGGAACGACATCACCGAGACAGGAAACGGCTGTTGCACGGCGCGTGCTTGCTGTTTGGTACTTGCGCTCGATAACACTGCTGAACGCTGAAGGGGTCCCGGAAAAACAAAACAATAACAACAAAGAAAGTGCACAATCACGTTTTTCATGCTCTGCTGACTTCGATGCGTACTAAAGATCAGGACCCGCGAATCTCACGGGCAAGATATCCCCGAGAAGAGACAACAAAAACTGCAGCATTCCATTGCAGGACACGAGAGGAGGATAGGCATAGATGCATTAACCAAGGTACACCCGTTACCATAAATTTCCGTGCTCACTCCCTTCCCAACGCCTCTTTTGCTAATCGCATGCTTGCTGTTGTTTTTCTTCGGTGTGTGCGTGTGTGCTGGGCGTCCCACTCGTATCAACTTCGTTGATAACGCGGATGTGGCAGTATGCGCAACCCGGAGGTCCCGCGGTGGTTTTACGTCAGCGTTTATGCTTAGAACGCGCTTAAAAGTTGAGGTAGGAGCAGTCACGTTCGTACTTGTCGTTTAACTAACCGATCCAGGTTGTCGATCAGCTAACCAACCCTTCATGTGACCGATCCTTTAGGTAAAAGCAACGCACGCAGATTATTTGAAAGCTCGGTTGCGAATATACACGAGACTAAAGAGGTTTCTTTGTTGTTGCTCTTTAGCATTAAAAAAATGCCGTATTTATTCCAATATATTAAAAAAGCTGTTTGCTACGTAATATTCTCCTTACGACTGATTTTGTTGCCACGCTATAGGCAACAGGCCGGCATTTGGCTCATATCTTTTTCCCCGAGCTTGCACTTGCGGCAGTCTCAACCTCTAAGCAACTGAGCTGTGCAGAAAAGCCAAGCCTGCGGAATACGGGTATACAGTCAACCGAGCTAATACGCGGTGGCTAATCTTGGTTTCGTCGCACTCAAAATGGCCTACACCGCTTAATAGTATTCGCACCTTTAAACAACCTACGCTTTGTATATGGGGCCCAAAATCGACTACCCGTAAGGTACATAGCGCCACAATGCACCCAATCCCATGCATACTGCCTTTTGTGGCGAGAGTCATTGTTCTTACGATATTATCTAGTAAGCACTAATGGGCGTTGCAGGCCATACTGGGCGCGGCTGTACGTCGCGCAATAAACCACGCCTCTTCGTATGGGACAGATGAGACTGGCGTACTCCGCAGGGCCATGGTTTGAGTATGCGCCTGCGCCAATAACGGCGCGGGACCGTGACGGAGCGATTCGTGTCGTTTAGTACATCTGGCGGCAAAAGAGGACGCAGGCGACAACGTCCGATGAAGTCAAAGAAACGGAATCTGGTTGGGTGACGGGATCTCCGAGGATTACGCTATAGGCGAAGCGTAGGTTAACGTAGCCAAGTAAATTTTACGTTTTCTCCGGCGAACATTGCAGTGGCATGTTCACTGAAATCTTTCGCGTCTCCGCCGTCGTTTGTGTAGAAAAAAAAAAAAAGAACAGGTAGGACATGACGGCATCGCGCGTAATGTTAAAAGAAAAAAAAAACGGCGCTCTGATTTTTTTTTTTTAGAGAGGAGGAATTACTTCAAGCGCAACGAGATTTAAGTCGTTTGCTTTTTCTGCTTTGCGCATTCAATTGTTGGTATCCTTCGATAAAATGGCCAGCCTCGCTCTACCATCAACTGATCACAGAAGTTTTTCTTTACTTACTCCCATCCGGAAATTTGTCATTCCCGTTAAAGAAGGGATCCCGTGCTTTGCGTGGAAATGCGCAATTTATTTCGAGCCCACAGAAAGGAACTAGTAAACCTCACTGCCCGCAGAGTCACAGCTTCACACTGTGAAACATCACGAAACCGAACAATTTTGCGCATGCGCTTAGGTACAAGGAGAGTGCACAAGTTTTTGCTAAGTATACGTGGCTTTAACGATAAGAAAGTAACGAAACAAAATTATTATTTCAACAAGACTACGAAGATATTGAATTTCGTTCCCAGTTCTGCTATAGACCACTTTTGTGATGTTCTAATGGCGTCCCGCTTCGAGTCATTGTTCCACATTTGTGTCGTCGTTAGGGTAATCATTATCATTAGAGCTGATTACGTTGTGACACGGCTATGTGCCTTTAGGCTTTTATCAATAGAGGATAAATTATGTTTACCTACCGCTTTTGTTTTAGTTATTACGATAATCCCGGCACATATGGGAGAAGGCAGCCATAACAACGTATCGAAGGGAACACAAGGAGCCGTCGGCATAGAACGGGAACTCGAGGTCCTTCCACGAGGGGCTTAACGTCGGCGCCTGGCTCGATGGGGCGCCGGGGAAAATTACCGTCGGCGCGCCCGAACCAAAGCCGTGGGCGCGAGGGCGGCTTGCGCACGGAAGCGGATTACGCCGAGATTAATGCGGCCGTGTCGCCGCGCATTAATCCCGCGCGCCTTCGCAGCGCGCTGCGCACGAGAGTATTTTTTAATTGAACGTTCGAATTCATCAGTTCCCGCACGAGCCGCTGCCAGGACGTGTCAGGGCAGGGAAGCCGCCAGTACCACCTTCGCGGCAGCAGCATATTGAGTCGCAGGGCAAGGGAAGACTATTACGCGAACGTAGGGCGATTCTTTCAGTCTTGTTTTTCTTGCAGCGTTTGCCTCCTCCAACGTCAACTATCATAAATTTTTACTATAAATATAACACTTTATCATTATACGTATCAGCCACGCTGTAACAAGTTTCCTGGCGGGTAACTATTCGGCTACCTTCACCGCATCATTCAGGTGCTTGCAGTGAGGCACCCTTTCAGGAAAGCTTCGGTGACAGTGATATGGCGCGGACAGCTTGAAGAGCCGATATTTTCTCTAACAGCCAGCACAAAAGAAGCGTACACGAGGCAGCAGAGGTGACAGCGCAAAAACCCAGAGCACGCTAGCAGAAACAACAAACGGCGTCATTCAAAGGCAGTCGAAAGCAACGATCAAGGGGGGAAGGGGGACAAGGCAGGGTGCGCCAGTCGGTAGGCCGCGTGCGCCTCCTCACAAGAGCGGCTCTCTGCGTCCAGCCAAACTCCTATATGCACGGTGCGCAGATGATTAGGAAATCCAGTCTGTCCCACCACGGCGCCCGATAAACGATCGTCGGCTAGCCCACGTTCGTCTGTCGGGGTGAACGCTCGGAAACGCGCTGTATCGCGTTTATACGGGATTCCCGCGGAGACCGTAGGCTGGGTGGCCGTACACAGAGCGCTGTACGGCGCCCGGCTATAAAGTACGCGACGCGAATCGATGTGCGCGGCGACGCTGGGTGCGGGATTAAAAGGCGCGCGCTCGAGGCTCCCTTTGGAAGCGGGCCCCGTCCAATGCGTTCGCGGTCGCGGATTACGCGCGCGCGCTTTTAGTTCGCCGAAAGTACTCGGGAAACAATATTTCGCGGCACGTGGGAATAGGACCGGATTTGTCTGGACTGACCTGAAGTGAATTTTGGTAATAACCACGACTATGGGTTTATTTTAATTTCCCTCGTCATTTCGTTCATTTTGCTTTACCCTTCCAGGGTTCCGTTTAGGCGTTTGAATCGAGAAAATTACATTGATTCGTGCCCAGAATATGTGTGTGCGCGTGTAAGAGAGAGAGAGAGAGATAAAGAGAGGGGGAGAGAGATAGAAAGAGAGAGAGAGAAAGAGATACAATATATATATATATATATATATATATATATATATATATATATATAGGGAGAAAAAGAGAGAAAGATGAAGACAAAGGGAGAGAGAGAGAGAGAGAGAGAGAGAGAGAGAGATTTCAATATGGCTGTGAAAACAAATCAATGTCGATGTCAGTCGCGCTACCCTAGACTGTTAGCATGCAGCCACTTTTTATGGATGTTGCGCGTAAGACATGCTGGTAACGTCGCCGTCAGCTGTGTGCTAGGGTTAATTAGATTTTTCTCCATAAACAATGACTCAAGGCGAGTACAAATCAAGAATGAAGAAATTTGACTCCCAATCGTCTGTCCTCTTTTGTCTTAGGCGCTTTCAGTTATTGGAAACAGTTTTGCTGTGGCTGTTTTAGTACGAAGTTCGGTGAGTACTGCCGTGACAAAATTTACCGCCGAGAGCAGTTCGGCTGATCACCACGGTGGCTGATCACCGACTTGGTTCGTTCACAGCTAGCGATGTCTTTTCTCTCGCCTTCTAACAAAATCACGAGACAACGCATACGACACCTATAAAAATGAAGACGCGCTCGAAATTTGCTCTCGCACCCACTTCCCTTCTTCGGTCTTATTTCTATTTCGCACTCCACCCTCTTATCGCACTACGTTTCGAAAAGTCGTACTCGCCGGCTCGAATAACACATCTCGTAACCCCGCGCATCATTTCGCTCCACATCGATTCTGCACTCTTCAGCGCTTTCTTCGAAAGCCTTTTGTTGCTCCGGATATCGATTCACATCCCAACGCCGCATCATGCTGGCCTGCTCCCTTTTTTTCTCCTCCCCTCCTTTCCTCTGCGTTTCACAGATTGACTCCACCCGGATTTCTTCAGGACTCGATTCTTCTCCAGCTTGAGCGCAGTATGTTTCGCTCTGTATACGAGTCGGACAGGGTACACCTACCCGGCATCGGGCGTCGCATCTCTCGAGGAATCTCCGCGGCCTCTCCTCCAAGGAGGGGGCTCGTTCGCGAAGGTAATGAAGCTACTTATCGCACACGTCGAGCTTTTCTTTCGCCCCGGCCGCTTCGGCACTTCGCACGCGGGTGTAGCCCTCCGCCCAACAGCCCGTCGAATAAGCGGCCTACTTTTTTTTTGTTCGTGCCGTACGGTTGCTTCGGTCGGTTTGTGTGCGTATATAGACGCCTCTACCCCCACCCACCGGGCCAGTGTCGGCTCGGTGCTCCAAGGTCTGACTCCGATAGCAGTACCGGTGGGTCCTCGCGCGGCCGGGATGGGCGCGGAACAATGCAACGTTGATATACAACGTGCGGCGACAGTTGCGCGCAGCGCATATTGCAGCCGCCTACCGAAGATAGCTCGATCGTTCGATCAGAGAATACACTGGATTAGCGAAGCAAACCTGACTTCGTTCTGCCTACTCCCCGCACCTACGTCTGCCTGCGAAACTGGTTGTTCTAGTGGTGTTATCTGTCCGAGGGAGTACGAACCGGGAGCGTTGTTGGGGGATGTTCCACAAGCGAGACTTGTTGGTTACTGATACACTACAGCGTTACTTTCTCGCTCAGTACTGCACGGTATTAGGTGGATGAGGAATAGAAGTAGGGGGGCAACCGCTCTCTGGGACACAATATACGTTGATCTAGGGGCGTACAAAAAAAAAAAAAAAACGCGGCTGAGTGCGTTTCTTTCGCGAATCTCACCGTCGCTCGAGGCTGAGCCATCGAATCGAGTTCCAAGCCAGGGCTGATAAGGAGCCGGGCGTTTTACCGCCACAGGCCTGGAAGACAGGAGCCGTTGCAGCAGCGCCACCTTTCTTTCCCGAGGAAGGAAAAGAAAGCCAGAAAAAGAGAAGAGAATACCAAGAAGAGAGGTAGAGAGAATAAGGGAGGAAGCGACGGTGATAGACGGTGCGGCCTAAGGCGCTGTGAATTATAACGCTGTTGACAGGATCGATTAAGAAGCCGCTTCGTCTGCCGAGGGGTTTATGCTGCTCGTCCCGGGCTCCTCGGCCCGCTTCTAGACGAGGCCCGGGCACAGGCGCACTTACATAAATGCGCGGTGGTGTCGAGCGCGATTGCGCGGCTAAACCGTCGAGGCGCCGCGCTGTTTTTTCTTTTTTTTTTATCTCTCCCGTCGTGACAAATGTTATGCATTAGGGGGCACAGCCTACCAGATAAGAGGACTTGCTGATGATTCGTATACTGTGTTCCCCTAACCTCGCTCTGTGTCGCTACAAATACTGGAGTGAGAAACGACATAAAGAAAAGAAGAGACGAAGAACGAAACTCCGAAGAAGTGCTGCAGGAATGAGCCCAGCGAAAAGATAGCAGCTTGCCATTTTTATTAAGTGTAACGAATCAAAACCGCGCGAAAGATAAACAAGGAAATAAGGCAACCTTTCAGGTGGAAATGAGGCGCTACTTTTCGGATAACTGGGGGCCAAGATCATGCGACAGCGCAAGGCGTGGCGGAAAATTACCAGTTGGGTTGGACGGAACAATACGAATCCTCACGGCGCGCACGTTGGAGCTGTGAAACAGGTTAAAACGGCGCGCTAAGAACGAGACTACAGCAAGAGGACTCGCAGGATGAGCGCTGGTCCTGTGTGTTCCCTTCCTTCAGTGTCATCCTTACCGCGCTATGTTTCAGTGCTCCATTAACCAACTCGCGCACATTAATGTATTGAC